>NC_092500.1:86566624-86901624 GCF_047511675.1 Marmota flaviventris | reverse complement strand
AACTTACACTGAGTTCAAATATAGGCAAAAGAAATTTAAAGCCACATGACTGTTTAGTAGCTCATTTGTTGAAGCCAGATCTCCCCATCACCTGTTTTATTTGTGACAGTATAATACAGAAGAAACTCATCCTGCAGAATGTAGAGTTGGAAAAGTCCCAAGATAGTACTCTCTTTTTACATGACCTATAAAGACTTTCAGGTAACTTATTAAAAATTAAATTTCATAAAATATTGTGGTCACTAAGTTAAAACCATATTTAATAATTGAATGAAATACACATTTAAATATATGCCTCTCTGGAAAGCAAGTTTTCTTTCATTTGAAGAATACAAAGCAAATTAGCATTTCTGTCAGATTAGAATGTCAGCAAAAGGAAAGATAGTTCTAAAATATTTTGGTTAAAAACTGACCCTAGTTATTTTATGAAATGTTCTAATTAATCCAACATTTAATATTAGATTATTTTTACTTATAAATCATCTTTTGATTTTGTATTAAATATTAAAATGTTTAAATAGTTCATGTCTATCACATAATATGTGTTAAATAAATCTTTAATTCTTTATCAGTTATCTGAAAAACTTAAGATTTTCAACTGATTACATATCTCTTATTCTTTACATCAGCACTAACATCACAGGGTGATGTATGCTATACTATCCTAAGTAGGATTATAGAAAATTTCATAATATATGTGAATTGAGACATTCTTTAGCATTGTATTAAATGCTTACCAATTTGTTAAGGGCTATGTACTTAAGACTCATTCTAGAAAATTTTGCAATGTGTGTCATTATTATTAACTAATAAAGTAAAATTCCAAGTTAATTGTTTAGTGTCCAAGACTTCCAATGTAAATATTTTAGGTGAAGTTAAAACCAAAATAAATATAAAAATGAACAGTAGGAGGGATGAAAACTTACCTGAACAACACTTAAGATGGTATGATATATATATATATATATATATATATATATATATATATATATATATATATATATTCATTCTACAAATACAAATATATGAGAACAAACACATCTTCAGAGGCAACAAAGCATGGAAAACAATAGAAACTCCATGACAGAGTTTTATATTTAATGAGTCTCTTTGCTACTGCTACAGCAGTAATATAGAATATGGAATGAACCTGGAAAAGTGTGCTTTTAGAACTCATGTTGTTTCCATTACAAATGTAAGAACAAGAGTCACATAGGCAAAGGAAATATTATATATGCTAGAGAACACTGCTGGGGAATTCTCAGAGAGAAAACAGGAAATTTTAAGATCATAAACAAATGATTTCTAAATTTAACCCCTTTTAAAGTATCATTTTAAGCAAGCATTTCTAATATGTCTTTCCTCATTTTAAAAGGACATATTTTATTCCGTTGGTTTAGGACAGAATTGTTAAATATCTACTACTTTAATAATTGAAATTAATTGATTTATAGTCATAGGTACAGATTACACTTTACTATTTGATTATATTCCTACCATCCAGCTAGTTTTCATACTTTATGAAAATTGGAAGGCTATTTTTGAGAAATAAAACTTTTAGTACTACAATCATGATGAATTTAAGGCATATCTATGTCAGACAATACTATAATTATATTGATAAGCTGACATAAGAGGCATTAAAAATGTATTTTTTTTCCTGGATGTTTTACTTTGGTTTTAAAGTTCACCCAAAAAGGTGGGGAGTGGAGACAAAGAAAGAGAGAGAGAGAGAGAGAGAGAGAGAGAGAGAGAGAGAGAGAGAGAGAGAGAAGAAAGGGGAAAAGAAACTTCTAGCTGAAGTACATCTGTCATCTGTGAACCATTCACAACATACCCAAGGAGCTCATCATTTACCCACTAACATATCATATGTAGCCAAAAACAGTGAGTTGGAGAAGACAAGTCTTGTAATATTGGAGTGCTTCAGAAAAACACATAAGAAATTCAATAGTCTATCTTCTTTTTTAATGACCTAACATTCAATCATCTGTAACACATCCTTGCCAGAGAATTGATATAAAATAGCCGACAAATTCAAAGTTTTTCTACTTTCATGCTATTTCTGTATTGTTTTGTTTTGTTTTGTTTTAAACATGAAAAGGAACTGCCTTCATATTACATATCTGAAGAAAGTATTCTTCATGAACACTTTTACCTTGAAAACTCCAATCTTATCCTTCTCTCTAAGAGATGATGTTGTTTCCACTGTTTGATCTTATTACCTTCTTCTAGAGAATAACTTTAAATAATATAAAAATTGAGAGTCTTTGTTTTTTGAGGGGACTTTTTTCACCTATAAGAAACACTTAAATTATAGTATTTCACTTGGCAGTCAAAATAACTATTTGAGATTTGTAGCCATTTTATCCCAATTACAAACAGGGAGATCCCAAAACTAATAAGTACAGAGATGGAGAATACCAAAGTTATGTCATCTCTCCTAAAAGATATTAAAAGGTGACACATGTTAATGTCTCAGAAATACAACATAATATATGAAAATTCTAATAAGTACGTTTAATGCTAACCAAATGTCCAAACTTTGTAAACAAAGTTACCTTGACCAATGACTTTACCATTCTTGCAAATGTCTTGATATAAAAGATGGCTATTTATACAATAGTTAAAAATAGTATTTTCATCTTGTATGGTGATAATAAATACCAGGGTTAGTATTATCCTTCTTCTACTTTGGTTTTCCTATTAAGAATAATTTATAAGGATTGTCCTTCCTATTACATTTCTAATTTCTGGAATTCCAGGAAAAATACAGGGGCCGATTTTCTAGTTCCCATGCAACTATTCTGCAATGGAATTTCACATATTTCAGGTGAAAGTTGTCAATTAGGAAAATAAGAACAACTGAATTTATGCTTGCTTTAGATTTTTACTCAATATGCAATCATTTCTCCTTTTGACAGAGTGATGGGTAATGGTTGTTATTTGATGAGGATGAAAAGAACATGAACAAATCAGAAGGCTTCTAAGAGTGAAGAATTCATATAAACCATGAGAATAGATGCTATTTACACAGAACCTTATTTATTTGTTTGTTTGTTTGTTTATTCACATTTCGGCACTAGGGATTCAACCCAGGGGCATTGTAACACTGAGTCACTCTAGACCTTTTTAAAATTTTTTTTTTTGGTTTTTTTTTTTGTTTGTTTGTTTGTTTTAATTTTGAGACAGGATCTCGCTAAATTGCTTAGGGCCTTGCTGAGTTACTGAGGCTGGCTTTGAACTTGTGACCCTCAGGCCTTAGCCTCCAGAACCACTGGGATTACAGGCTTACACCACTGGGGATCATACCTTTAAAAAGTGCTGATGTACTCCAAAATTCCTATATAGTAATTTTCAACCTAGAAAGAAACTCAAGAAGCATATTTCGCTGATATTTTACCTAGAATTAGCCACAAAGTAAGCTATGATGCTATTTCATTGCTAGAAATTGGTGTAGTTCTTACTTATTAGATAATGTCTGCAAAATACCTTGAATTTAATGTGTACACATTATTCAGAAACGTTTTTCCACCATAAATATGCATAATATTTCTTTATGTTAACTAATCTGTACAGAAATGGAAGCTAATACTGATTAAAACAGGAAAACATTTGAAGAATTATGTTCAATAATTATATTCAATTTTTAGTTGATTACACTTATCTGTTCTCTATATTCTCCTTTGATTGTAAACAAAATGAACAACAGATAAAGATCACTCACAGTCATGAGAATGTTACCCATTGACAATGTTGGGTTTATGTAGACCTGGAATAGTACTGGGAAAATGCATGGCTATGCAGAGAGTTCAGAGGCCTATGTTCAAAGAGAGCCCTTTTCCTGCCTTGCTAATGACCTGGTCCTGCTCAATTCTAATAATTTAGGGATATGATTTCCAAGGTCTCTCTCAACTCTAAACTCTCCTGTAATTTCCTCTTTTGGAAATAATTTTTTTTTAATTTCCAAAATAAAATTTCTTATCCCTCTCAGTTTCATCCAATGTATTTATTTTGTCTTAAAACTTTTAAGACTGTTCAGAGCAGTTGATCATTTATTTTGACCCTCTAGCATATGGCATAACTCTAAAATCACATATCAATAAAAGAGTCAGGAAAATACAATTTTAACTAACTAAAGATAGCTAGTTCAATTTAGCTAAAAATGACCAGGAAAATTTAATTGGTCACAAAAAATGATGCTTTTTTCCAAAGAACTAATTTCATGACTTAAAAGTGTATTTGTGATTCTGAAAAAAACTTTGTGCTTAAATTTTCAAGTTCATTAATTTAATTTTCTATGATAAGTACAATTATATTTATTATATTATCTTATTGGGAGAATACTTAAATGCAGTTTCTTACTATATTGAATACTTTACATCACTGATTGAACAGCTATTGGCATGTGGGGAATATAAATACAAAGGATTCTACCTTTATCCAAAAATTCAAGACATCAAATGAAAAATTAACAGGCAAACTAACAGGTTGTAATGTGAGAAATTCTCAAAGGCATACTGTGTTCAAGAAAACCTAGTTTTTAAAAGAATTCTATGGACACTCTGAAAATCTACTACCAAATACACAGCTAACATTTTTTTTTATTTTTCATGTTACTGCTAACAAAAATGAATTACTGCAGAACTTGGAAAACAATTCAGACTATATACAAGATGAAAAAAGAAAGAAAAGAGACATTACCAAGCAAATGCATTAATTTAATTACTCAACAGGCATTTATACAACCATTATAACTGTTTTCAAAACCAACCATAAATATATTAAAATTTTAATTTTTAAACTGCCTACTTTCAAAAATAGGGGAAAAAAAGGTAAATTAATATTAGTAAATTGCCCTGAAGTTGAGGAACTATGTAGGTGTCAAATGGCATATTTCTCTTAAAAAAAAAAACAAACAAACACTAATTGATTTTAAAGAAATCATGGATCTGAAATCAGAAATACTTATTTCTAAAGCTTTCATAAAGCCTAGTGATAGACTAAAAGACTCTAAGCATTTGTAAGATATGTCGACATTCTAAATATCTTATGAAAACAAAATCATATATTAAATGTCATGAATGTTCTTCCTTTATTGAGAAACCAACTTCTTATTTATCCAGTCTTAAAAGCTGGGCAATTACTCTTGATGCTAATGAACAAATAACTTAGAGAATATTGTTCTTATACTGAGTGTATACTCTGAAAAATTTTATGCATACTCTGAGAAACAAAAAGTTATTTATATACTTAAAGTTTTACTAAGCATCTTTCCTGGGCAGAGCAAAAGTAACTTTTAATCTAGACTTATGACTAGTGTAGACATAGACATTTTTGCCAATTTCATAAACAACAACAAAGTCATCACTAACTAAATAAACTAAAACTCAACAATTTTCACAGAGACTAATTTTTCTAGTTTTTCTCAACAAGTTTAAAGGAAAGTATGGGGGGGATACCTGGTTTCTGATTCCATAGCTAACATGAATCAGAATGGAAATTTGAACCCAGGTCTTTTGATAACAAACCTAGTGACTATTCCACTATGCAAGAGAACTACTCTCAAAGTCTATCTACAGTATAAGAGAGATTGATAAAAGTATACATTGTGAAACAAAATTCTGTTGAGAGTTAAAGTTTCAAAAAAATGATTTCAAAATGAAATGACCAATTTCTGAACTTTTAAGAATTTAGAATTAGCTTTTATGTACTTAATAAATCATGTATTAGAGAATAAATTGAAAAAACTCAGGGAAGTAAAATGAGAATTTAGAACTACAGTAGGAAACAAAGGTAGTATGTATAAATCAATAGTTTTCATATATAAGTCAAAGTTCTTAAGATTTAACGGGAGAAAGAGACAATTAGCATTAGTGACAAAAAGAATAAATTCACTCATACAGAAAACCTATCTGAAGAAATCTTTAAAATACAGAAAGACATACCAAGTTCCTGGATAGATACCATCACATCAATATAATAAAAATGTGAATTATTCCTAATATATACATATAATAAGTTAAAAATTAAAATATCAGCATATGTTTAAAGTATTAGAAACACTGATTAAAAAATATGAATAAGATAATCAGAAAAACTCTGAAAAAAAGAAGAAGAATGGTCAATTTAATAGAAAGTAGAACAAAACATAGAGTCTCATTGATTAAAACAATGTAGCATCAAATAAATTGAAAAACCAATGGAAAAGAAAAGGAGGTGGGTGAATGATACAGGTGGCATTCAACTAATGCTTTTGGAGTACCTCATGACCAATAGGAATAGGAATATGAATTCCAAATGGAACAAAGATCTAAATGTAGAAAACAAAATCATACATTTTCAGAAAGAAACATGAACAAACAAATATAATTTGGAGAAATTCTTACTAGCAATGGATCGAAATTCAGAAGCCATAAAGCAAAAAATAAACTCAGAATTATAAGCGCCACAAACTTCTGAACAAAAACAAAATCACCAAAAAACTCAAAAGAAATGCAACAACTACAATAACCAAGGAAAGAGCTATTTTCCATTATAAGTAAAGAGCTCTTTGAAATCAATGAAAAAAAAAAAAAAAAAAAACAACCCACCAACCCCATAGCAAAAGAGGCAAATAATACAAATTGTCCAAATCAAAGGAAAGGCTTGGTAAACAAATAAAGAACCTCAGCATCTTTCATTATAATAAAAATGCAATTGTCTACTACAAGGTGATAATAATATATTAATCTATCAGAGTGGCAAAAAAATAAAATCTTTGATGAACATTTTATTAGACAACATCACTCATTTGTAAATAATTAGTTCTTCCCCTTAGAATGTTTTCCTGCCAATGAAGTTTGCCTCCTACCCTACTGACTTTGCCCTAGACGTGTTATTTTCTTTGGTCAATGCAATATGGAACTTTCTAAACGCATATTTGATTTCACTAGTTGCTTTTTTTGTTTTGTTTTGTTTTTGCCCTCCACCATGAAAACAGCATTCCCCAGGTAGAGGCTAGTTCATCAGCCTAGGTCCCAGAATGAGAAAACACTTGGAGCCAAATGGAACCTAGCCCACTCCAATCAAGCCAACATGCAACTGACCCACAGCCAACCCAGAAACCTCATGTAACATATGCATGAAAAAAAATTATAATCCACAGAGAGAGCAGGGTTGTTTGTTAACACAGCAAAAGCTTACAAACACATACAGTCTGTTTGTGACTTATGGAAGAGGCACTCTCATATATTACTAGAAGAAATGTATATTGATACAAGCCTTATGGACAGCAATTTGGAAATAGCCAACAAAATTACAAATGCAATTTCATTTCTGGTAATTTATGTCAGAAATATGCTTTCACATGTGCAGAATTTTATATATTCAAAGTGAATCACTATACAACAGCCTGTAATATCAAAGGATTGGTAACCACCCAAAGGTCCAATAATTAAAATAAAACAACTCCATGGAATACTATACAGCTGTACACTTATAAATTTATTTTTAAAAGTTAAATATAAATTAGTCAAATAATCCAACAGAGATATAATTAAACTAAGTAGGCCTTAGTGGTTGTCTATCAACTTTATACAGAATTTCTCAAATTCAGACAGCAAACCTAGACAGATATGCTTTCAGAGGCCTGTGAGTAATTACATATTCTTTTTGTCATTAAAATTAATTTAACTGCTAGAAATTCCAAAATTTCCACTCATGATGATATACCTCAATTTAAATATTTGCATAAAATACGTTTGAGAAATAAATGGTTAACTGAAATTTATAGACCCAGTAAATACATTCTTGAGTGTGTATATATAAATTTTAGGATATAAGTCAAATTTTAGGAATAATTGGTATTTGTAAACTGAAATTCTTCAATACGTGTTCTGGCCTGGTTTGCTTACACAGCCTTATCTCTCCCTACATATCATGAACTTCCTGTACAATGTACTGGTAGAGTTGTGGCACAAGGCTTATATCTGCTTCCATCCATGATTATATATGAACTATACATTACTCCTGGGATATCTTCCATGTCCTCTTCCCCCAATTTGATCAGGCTAATTTCTACCCATTCTCAAAGATTTGTAATGTATCAGTCCCTACTGGATTCCTATCATTCTTATTCCATAATACCTAGTAGATCATAAACTCACCTCACTTGACTCTATGCTCTATAAAGATGGATGCTTGTCTTTCATTGTATTTTTAAGACAATTTAAGGCATTGAAATACTACGGCATTCTCTAACTAAAGAAAAAGTCAGAGGACACTGGGTCTCTAAGCTCCAATATTATTAGCTAATTTTATAATATCTCCCCACCTTCAATTTTACATCTAAGTTAAATATTACTTCCTCAATGAAGCACAGTCTAGATGGGGATTAAGATGAAAAAATAATGAGAGTTGGAGGGCCAAGCTGCAGAGGCAATAGTGCTATTATTAGCAGAAATTTGGAAGTTAGAACATTTGGATGGGTAGAGTGATGAGCTGTGTGGAATCTGACATAATGGTACACCTCTTAGAGGTTGCTAACTTAGTGATTGAAATGTTACATTGAAGTGTGTAAAATATAGAAAAAGTAGATTTTGATTTTATAAGTATAAAAGGCTATGTGACAAGGTGAATAAAATACTACACTGGAAAGGATAAAGTTTCAGGAAAGTATAAACATCAAGAGTTAAAGAATAAAAAGGCCTACTTAAAAAGCCAATGATTTTGGCAAGTATTCACTGGTGAGAGATAACTCTTAAAAGACCAGGAGAACAGTGTTCATCTCAGGCAAAATGGAGCCATAAATTCTACAGCCCTCTCTGACCACACTCAGTCAACACACACATACACACTTGCAAAAGTTCCATTGCTTTGCATAAGAAAGAATTTAGAAAGGACAAGGGGTTTCCAATTAGGAATTACATCAGAAAAATAAAAGTTATCAACAAAAGGTATACTCCAGAAAAATATATATTAAAGGAAAAAAATGCTGAAATTAAAAACAAAATCTGACGTTTTTGAGAAAAAATTAATGGACTAGCTTTTGCTTTCATAACATAATGGACCTCTTCATTAATTTCATAATGGCAATAATCCCTGTCAAATACAACTGCCATCCCATTTTTCCATGGGGCCAGATGCTATTTTGGCAATTAGGCAGTCACTGCCATTTTGATTGCATTTAAACTGATCAAGTATGCAATTGCCCATTGTTGTCCTTTTCTTCTAATAGGAATGATTTGAATCTTATTTTTTGATCTAAAAATATTCCATTTATATATCTTTGTTGATAGATTTTCCTGTTGCTTTATTTCAATGTCCTGTAGAAATCATTAGTGACATTATGCCAAGGGCTGAACCTCATAAGCAACCTGAGCATTTTGATTCACTCAAAATGAAACCCACAATTCACTAAAAGAAAATATAATGATTCTGTCCAATTAAACTGTTAAATTAAATGGAGAGAATCTAATGATTTTCCTTTATCATTCTGATATTCTAGAAGCAAGGCAAAGGAACAATAAGTACTAACACATATGTAAAAGATGCCCATTCTTTTATGGTTTAAGGAAAGCAAGCACATTCTTTCATAAGGAAACTGCACTATTTTATAAAAGGAAGTATAATGGATGCACTTATGTATATATACATATAAAAAACTTCTAAAACATATTTAAATAAAGTCTTAACTCAATCAAACCAACAGAAAGCTATTTTACTCAAAGGTTGCCTGAGTGCAAAACTAGTCATGAACACTTCAAATGAGATAGCAGTCAAATTCTATCATTTCAAAACAATATGTTTATCTTATTTCTATTTTTCTATAATTCCTATCAAATACATATAATTATGCTTTTCTGTCACATGTATGCTGTTCTGGATGCACAGCTATAATGTAAAAAAATTAAAGGTAGATGTGACATATCCTCAAAAGAGAAAATTTCAGAATCAGAGAGAACTAGACTGGTTAATTTAATAATCTGAATTTAGAGAACTTTTAGGGATATGTTCAATAGGATTACAACAACTGTCTTATCCTAAATCTCATATGTATGCATGCATGAATGAATACAAAAAGTTGGAAAACTCTAAATTTTACTCAGTGGATAGTTTTTGCATTTGAGGTGAAAAGTATTTTAAATAAGCACTCTGAAAATAAAACCAGGTTGCTCGTGAACTACTTATAACTGGTAATAAAAATTTAAGCAGTTGTCTTTGAGATTTTTAGCCTCAGAATACTTCCTGAAAACCAACACAAAACAAACAAAAAATTTAAACCAGACATATTAAAGAATAGGGGTGAGTTTGTGTATGTGTGTGTGTGGGGGGGGTTGTAGCACAGTTGAGATAAATTATTATTCTACCAAATCTCTCTCTTCATAGCATAGTCTAAAAAACATCACACTGACATAATTCTAAATGGCTGCAGAAATGAATCAAGTTATGCTATGAGAGATAAATATTATTATTTTAAAGAATTTTAAGTAGATACTCATAAATATAACATATACCATAAAATGCCTTAATTATCACAAGTTTGCCTTTTTCCCTGTTATTATTTTTTCACTGTCTCAATATACTAAATGACTATAAATGTCACCATATTTCATATTTCCCATAATTCACATGTATTTCTCAGAAGAGACATTTAATATATATCCTTTATTCACTTTGCATTCATTCCCTGGGCAGAAAAATATATATATATTTAGATCACTATTGTATGCTTGACTGAAAGAAGCATAGTGGTCATCCTGTTATCATAGGGGTACCAATACAGAATGTCCACATTATACAACATGTTCAAATTTCCCTCAAGGCCAACCTTGAAAAGGGGACTAACATAATATATACCTAGAGAAGACAGTGAATGCTTAGTATAAACTTCAGAACAACAATGCATGCTTCCCTAAGTGTTCGCTATGTGCTTTATTACTGCTATTTATGAAGGTAATAGACCAGGTAATTCAGTACAATTACTTGCCCATGTGTTTTGCAAGCACTTAAAGTACATCAAATATAGCAAAAAAGGCTTTGACTATTTTAAACAAAAATATATTTGTGTCTAAATTAGTAAACATATACAAGTATGGGTATATCTTTAAAATTAAAAGCATATTTCCACTAACTGTGACTCACCTTAAGAGTCTTGATAGAGACACATAACAGAAAGTCAGCAGGTTGAGCTGGTTTTAGCAAAAATCTAAACCTGAAGAAGCAGTCACTAGAGGCACAGGCCTCCACTGAGGCCAGAGTGAGAGCCAGATTGACGCTCCTTGGACTTCCAGCAGCCCTTGGGGTAAGGCAGGAAGGGAATGCGCTGGGTGTACAAAGCTGTGCATGTTAACATTTACAACCATGAATGAGCCCTGCGCTCTATGCCAGCTACTGCATGCATAGTAGATGGATTATCCTGATGGTGGCACTGCCTGGCAACAGGCCTTCTTGTGGAGCCTATGAAACTGTCCACACTCAGTACCCAGAGCTGGGAGTTGGGGCTGGGCCATCTTGGACAACCTGAATATCAAGCCTAATCTTGTTTCTGAGTGTACGCAGACCTGTGCCGCCATGTTTAAGGCAAATGCTTACCTGTCAATCAGCTAGTCCTTTGGTTTTACTTGATGTGGAAAGAGCATGTTAGGCTACTGTCATATTCTGCCTCCACCACATGAGTCTTTGCAGTTAGATGGTGATGAGGAAACCAGTCACAAAAACCAGTGGTAAAATATTCAGTATTGGACAACTTTCTTATCTGTAGATGGGATGAGAGTTCACAATCCCCTTGTGGTGCTCTCTTAGAATAATAAAAGCAACTACTCTGCAGATATGCAGACCTAGGTGGTAGAATTCCTAGAATTGACTTTGTAGCACCTTGAGTCCAGATCACAGTTCTATTCAGCTGTAGAAGTATCTGTGTGGTCTGTCACTTAATGCAGTTAATGTCATTATTTATTCAAGATTTCAAAGAAGCAACATAAATGACCTTCACAGAGACATATTCAGTCCTGCAAAGTTGAGAGGTAGGCGTGTGAGGGAAGATGAGATAGAAGTTCAATACTTAAAAAAAAAAAAAAAGTTAATCTGCACCACCATCACCACCATCACTACTACATTTCTTGAGGAAAATCCAGTAACGAAAAAAGCCAGAGTGAACTCATCAAGAGGTTTGTTTGCATAAATGGTCAGTATTGTTTTATTTATTTATTTTTATTTTTTTCCCCAGAAAGGGTGAAGAAACAAGTTTGTTTCTGTTTAGGCAGAAATGAAAAGGCAGGAGATGTGGGGCCAAGAGATTATTATTTTTACCATAAACTGTAATTAATATGTTTTATATTGGTATGAAAATTAATACATAAAAATCAAATTGATTTAAATAAAACATTTCATCTGGTCAGAAGTGAGATTAAAGAAACGTAATGAAGAAAAATATATTGAACTACCCAGTATAGTTAAGTTTTATTAATTTAATTAGCAAATGGGCCAATTTCTGAGCATTAACACTTCATATACAATAACAGCCAAGCCCAACTTTATATTATATATTTAAATATTTATAATATGCCTACTGGGTACAGTTGTTCTTCAATATACAATGGAATTATGTCCCTATAAACCCATCTAAAATTAAAAATGTCATAAATCAAAATACCTTTAATACACCTAGCTTACTGTCTTGCTATTCAGCCCCACAGTTCACTGCAGAATATCAATTTTTTAAGCCTGTGATCACATGGCTGACTGGGAGCTGTGGTTTGCCCCTGTTGCTCAACATCCTGCAAGACAGGTATGGCATAGCACTAGCATGAGAAAAGATCAAAATTCAAAGTATGGTTTCTGTTCTTTCAGATTGCTTTTTACACCATTGTAAAGTTGAAAAAATCATAAGTTGAACCATTATAACTTGGAGACCATCTGTACATAGTTAACTACAATAGATATGTATCAAGTTATCTGCAGAAATCTCAGAAGCAATGTAATATAGTGAATAGACACAAATGTTTCTTCTATCAAGTCAGGGAACCCAGGTTCAAGTTATAGTTCTGACCTAGAATGTTTCCGATCTTCAGTTGCCTTTCTAAATTGGGAGTGATAAAAATATCTTACAATAAACTTTCCAAAGATAATACACATATTTAATATTATAACATAAACAAAAAATGCTTGTGGGCTATAAAATGTAACATAAGTGTTAGGAATTATTGCACCCCAATAAAGTATTGTTTGTAAACTTAGAAAAGTAACTTTACAGAATAAAACAAGCTATACAAATTCCTTTATAAAATGACCTCTTTCAATACTATCATTCTTCATATCAGTGATTACATTTTCCTCTTGAGTGAATCATGCTGAAAAGAGCAATAAGATGCTTCCTAGCAGCTGTATGTTTAACCCATAGTCAATTATTTTCAGATTGTTTATGCTGCATACAATGCATACCATGAGAAAAGAAACAAAAACATTAAGCATCTGAAATGAGCTTTTAAATGTTAAGATTATTTGAGCATTTCGTTTGTTTTACAATTTATATGATGTGTAGCAGAAGCATACACACACTGTAAGGGAATGAATTTGAAAAGTCGACACTAGGTGGGTCCATAGTGATGAACTGAACATTTTAAATTGTAATGTGAGAAATATATGTGTTTAAAATAGATGCATTCCAGCATAAAAAAATCAATTGTAACTGAGAAAAATGAAAAGTTCAATTGATATTTTTGAAAGGCATATTGAATATACATAAAAAGAAAACATAATAAGTAACTATGAAAAAATATTTTAAACTATTTCTTAATCTAGTGACTTAGTATCCTGCAAATAAGTTTGTTTTTGTAAAATCAAACATACAATATGCAACATGTAGTAAAAAGTAGGAAGACAGATACAAAGTCTATACATTATCTAGACCCTATAACATATAACACATTTGCTGTGCAAAGATTAATCATAGTAACATTGTATTTTACACTACTACTTTTGCCAGTATGGTTTATCCTATCACCTAGCAGAGGAATGCAAAAGTAATCACTCCCTGTCTCCACATAAAAGAGAACCTAACAAACTTTCTGTTGACTCATTTTTCTTATTTTGAAACAGTTTTATTGAGATTTAAATTGCAGATCTACAGCTGACCCATTTAAAGTAAAATCATACAATTTAGTTTATAAATAAATCTTCTTTGGTATATGACATGGTTTATTTTTAAAATTTTTGGTTATATCATAAGATTTGTTATTTCAAATGTTCAATTAAGTGGGATTAATTATTTTCACAATGCTGTGCAGCCATTATCACTACATATTTCCAAAACATTTTCATTACCCCCAGAGACTTCTGTAACCAGTAAACAACTCCCCATTCCTCTTCCCCCAGCCTATGGTAATTTCTAATCTACCTCTTGTCTCTATATGTCTGTCTGTACACACATTACACATTAAGGGCAGTCATACGTTGTTTGTCCTTTTGTGTCTGGTATTTTTCACCTAACATGAAGTTTTCAAGGTTCATCTGTATTGTAGCATGTATCATTTCTTTTTATGACTGAATAATATTGTGTTGTATGAATATACATCATAGTGTTTATCCATTCATCTGTTGATGGACGTTTGGGTTGTTTCCAGCATTTGGCTATTGTGAATACTGCTACAATGAACACTGGTGTACAAGCATCTGTTTAGGTCCTTGTTTTCTGTTTTTCTGAGTATATAATTGGAGTGAAACTGCTGGGTTATATGTCAACTCTACATTTAACTTTTTAAGGAACCACCACAATCTTAGATAGCATTCTGACCAGCAATTTATACGTGCTCTAATTTTTTCATATCCTCTCCAATACTTGATATTTCCTATTATTCCTACTAATATTTTTAAATCCAACCTTGTAGGTGTATCAACTGACTTATTTTTGTTCAACAAATATGGATATATCCATGGAGATATCAACTGCAACTTCTACTGTTCCTTCCCCTAAAGTGGATTTACCATTAAAATATATCATTTAAACATGTAAACTAGATCTTGAATTTACAGAAGGCAGTAACTTGCAGATAACTTTT
Source organism: Marmota flaviventris (assembly GCF_047511675.1). Taxonomy (NCBI): domain Eukaryota; kingdom Metazoa; phylum Chordata; class Mammalia; order Rodentia; family Sciuridae; genus Marmota; species Marmota flaviventris. Next base: position 86,886,586 of record NC_092500.1, on the reverse strand, counting down.
TCATCTTTCCCCAAGTCTAGAACTTAACTGTAAATAACATAATTTGCTACTTGAAAAAATAATCAAGTGCTTATTGAATAATTGTTGTATTTTATGAATAAAAACTATAATCTCTCTTCATTTCTTTACTCTTCTCAAGTATTTTACCAACTAACAGGTTTGGGAAGGGGAAAAACTCAACAGATTGAGAGCTGCCATGTACTAACTATTGTCGAAACACTTTACACAGGTATATTACATATTTCTCTAATAGATTAAATGAATATTTATTATTCCCATTTTATTAATGAAAAAAATTGAAGCTCTAAAAAAGTTATAACATGAGCAGAATTAGAATAAGTTAATGCTTCTCAAAAATTTAATGCTGTGTTTCTTTCTTGCATTGAGTAAATATGTATTAGGCATTCAAACAAGTCACATATAGCATCCTAAAATGTAAGAGATAAAAATTATACTGCTTTGATTAAGAAATGGGGAAAAGCCAAAATACCAACAAGGAGAACTTAACCTCTAAGGCTGAATGAAGGACTGCAGTTTAAAATAAAAAAGACTAGTGATAGCAGTGTTACCTCAAGCTTATAATGTCAATCAAGTATTTCTACTTATGAGTCAGAAACTGATCATAAATTTGTTAGGGTGAATCCGATTACAAAACTAAAAAGCAAAGTCACTAAAAATATCCTGGAGATATCCATAAATTTTCTTCTTTTAGTTCTTTTTGTGGTTTTTAAATAAAGCCATTTTTAAATTGAAAATAGTTATGTAAATATGGGCTATAGTATATCTTTTGACCTATGTATACATTGTAGAAAGATTAAATCAAGCTAACTAAGAGATATATTACCTCATCAAAATTTTTGGCAATGAGAGTGTTAAAAAATCTATTAGAAATTTTGAAATACATATTATTTTAAAATGTAATCACCACAGTATTCATTTCTTTTTTTTAATTAATTTTTTTAATTTATGTATGACAGTGGAATGCATTACACTTCTTGCTACGTATATAGAGCACAATTTTTCATATCTCTGATTGTATACAAAGTGTATTCACACCAATTTGTGTCTTCATACATGTACTTTGGATAATAATATCCATCACAGTACTCATTTCTACAGTCTAACTGAGACTTTGTACCCTTTTATCAACATCTCCTCTTTCTCCATTTCTCTCTCCATCCACACATCTGGTAACCAACCACCTCTTAACTCTTTGTTTCTATCAGATGAACATTTATAGACTTTGCATATAAATTAGATCATACAGTATTTCTTTCTGTGCTTGGCTTATTTGATTTAGCTAATGTGCTTCAGATACACTCACACTGTCATAAATGACCAAAATTCTATTCTTTATTAAGAATATATACTATTCCATTATGGATATACCCTGCATTTGTTGTTGTTGTTGTTCATTCATCTACTAATGGACCCTCAGGTTGTTTTCATATCTTGGCTATTTTGAATAATACTGAAATCAACATGGAGGTTTGGATATCTCCTTGACTTAATGATTTCAATCCCTTTTTTCTTTTCATATTTTGGATATACTTATTGTTTTGAACTTTTATTGTTCACCTTATATGACCCAGACAAATTTTTCACTCTCATTCCAAGTTAAAAGAAAAATATGTGTCACCCAGAAAAACTAATAGCATTACAAGATAAATGGATTATATTAAAAATAATTATAGAAAGATAAATTCATAATGAACTTCTCTTTCTTCTCTATTCTAGATTAAATCTTTATAGAGTTAGATCCATTCTTCAGTTTTCCAAAACTACCAGGCCTCTGGCTGTAATAGCAGGAAGAAAGTGTAAGTAAGAGAATGAATCATTTTGGAAGAAAATAAAAGAGAAAAGTAATTTGTTGGATCATAATTTTAAAATGAATGGATTAAAGCAGAACAGGAAAATGAATGAAGGATAAAGTTTTGGTGTTGGGAAAATTAAGAAAACTCTAGTAGTACAAATGAAGTTTTAAGAGAAATTTCAGAGAGAAGAAAATTTAAAATCTGTTATGAGACTATAAGTGAAGACAAAATATTAAGGAAAAAATGTTCTGGAATTTTCTGGGAAAGAACTTATAAATGCAGGTTGACAAATAAAGACACTAACTAATATCTCAATTTGAAAGTAATCACTTCTATTTGATGATAAGGTTAACCTAATAACTTAGTTTTACTATACAGATGCTCCTCAGCTTACAGGGGAGTTAAATCACAATAAATCCATAGTCAATTAAAAATATCTTTTAGGTTCAAATGGGCCCATCACATCCCCTGTTGAACAACATAGTTTAGAAATATCATATACTGGAAAGAATTTGTTGTTTCCCCTCATGACCATGTGGTTGACTGAGAGTAATCATAACATATCCCTAGCCCAGGAAAAGATTAAAGCTAAAAATTCCAAGTAGTTTTCTGTTGATTTTGCATGGCTTTTGCACAATTACAAAATAAAAAAAATATATAAAGCAAATCATCCTAAGTCAAACAATAGTAAATTGGAGCTTTTTATCAAATTTATTATCAGTTACAATAATAAGTGGAATTAATTTGGATTAGTTACTAATACCTAAAGTAGGCATATTAGATTCCTAGTCACTAAAAATAGTCATATAGCCTAATGTGGAAAATTTTCAAGTATTTTATCTTAAATAAAATATTTGCTAAAATCTTAAAATGTGGCATAGCATGTGAAAAAGCACCAGCTAGGTCTTTTTATTGCGTTCTTACTGATGGTTCAATACAATGACAATAGTCATACCAGACACAATTCTCTAAGATTTCTTTAGATGAATTTGCCGTATAAATACATATATTTTAAATTCAAAGTAAGATTAAGTGTAAAGCTTGAAAGACCAACTGCCAAATCATTGATTAGAGACATAGTGATTCTTCATGTATCCGAATACAACTTTTTAATTTTTTTTTTACATCATCTGTATTGGTTGGTTGGGTATTTGTACTGAATGAACTATGGTTGTGTTGTCTTCATTACAGTCACTACTGCCTACTGTGAACCTACTTGTGTTACAGAAGCTTAGGAATGGGATATGGAACAGTGTGATATCCAAACTCTCTGGGTTCACATTCTGTCTCTTCCACTTATTAGCCATGCATCGAGCCTCGGTTTCCCCATCTTTAAAGTGAGTATGATAGAACAATCTCTACTTGATAGGGTTATTTTAAGAACAAAATCAGTGAATATACATAAAATGGTAAGAAAAATGCCTGCACAAAATGTGCTCTCTACAAGGTTTGCTATTATTAAAGACCAGAAAGGAAATCTATAGTTTTATAATGTGAAACTTGTATTTAGCCCATCTTATTACTTACTCTAACAAAAGATAATCCTTCTTAAAAGACTTATAAGCAAAGTCCTGATGGGTAAATTAAAATTGACATATTGCTTCCAGTACTAACATCATCCTCATAATGTAATCAATATAATTCACTGTAGCGATTAAGCACAACAATGAACAAAAAATAAATATTTATATTTAATATAAATTTATAAAATTAAAGAGCAAGCCAATTTTTCACTCTTTAAATAATTGATTTTAAAATAAAAGTACAGTAACTAAAATTCTTTCAGAGTGTAGAACTCAATAAAATCCTTGAGTAGTTATAAAATACTATACTCTGATTATAGATTAAAAAAAATATTCTGTCTGGAATTAAATAAACCTAAAATGTATTTTGACAAAATTAAGAAAGTGATACCACAGAGTTTGACAAAGCTTGGCAAAATGATTGTATGGCTTCTCCAGAGCTTTTAGTCACTTATAGACTGCCTTTAAATAAAGGTAAAAATTTAATCACATTAACATTTCATCACTCTAAATCTACAAAGAAAAACCGATAAGACTAAAGACCGAGGAAGTAGAAAAATGATAAAGGTTATCCAAAAATCCAAAATTTAAAATGCTCTAAAATCTGAAATTTCTCAGCACTAAAGGGAAAATTCCACACCTGACCTCATATGCCAGATCACAGGTGAAACAAAAGCATGCTAAAAATATTGTATAAAATTACCTTCAGGCTGTGTGTATGTAAAACATAAATGAATTTCATGCTTTGACTTGGATCCCATTCCTAAAATATCTTGATAGGTACATGCAAATAGTTCCCAATATAAAAAGATAAAAATTTGAAGCACATTTGATCCCAAACATTTTGGATAAGTGATTCTCAATGTGTATGTTAAAGAAAGATGAAAATGTGTAAAAGGGGGTTGAAAGTGCTTGAGACAAAATATATGTGATTATTTTACATAGACCACCCCATGGTGAGAAAGGAAAGAGGAACAAATGTTTTTCTAGTTCTTCTTAAGCCGCAGGTTCCCCAGGCCTATTAGTTCTAACCCTATTAGAATTGTAGTCCAGATACTAATTTGTAATTAAATACTCTTTTGTTGGCTGGCTGGTTATTCAAACACAATTCATAACTTTATTTCTGTAAGAAAACGTGTTGTGAATTTCAAGTTCCAAACAAACTACTTGAAACAACCTGTTCGCAAGTTTGGGACAGCTTGCATACTGTATGTTTTGGATTTAAGAAGTTAAATGACATATTACTGGATAAAACTTATTAGGACATGTGATTTATATAACTATTATTAATCCTCAATAAATTCTGCTGAAGAATCCAAAGGTGTGCTAAAATTTAATTTAAACCTCTGCAAAAGTTGCCTGGTAAATTTCCAAGAACAGATTGACTCATGGTATTTTCAATGTCCAAAAATTTGTCTTTCAGTCATAAAGTAAAGAAAGCCATGTTGCACATTTCAACACTTTTGTCTTCATGTTAAATAAATATGAAGTCTAAATGTAGCCAATATCAAAACCAACCCAATCAAAATACCAAATTTTAAAACTACTTTTGATTTATTTTTAATATAAAAAATAAAACTTTAGAATTAATAATAGAAAGCTTGGGCAATATTAATTGTATACAAAAACTTGAGACTATAGATGTGATATCAAGCTTCACAAAATACCACACCTGTTATTGCTATACATCATTTCTATGAGCTGTTTAATGTCCTTAAACATCATTACCCAATTATTTTCCACGTTAGGTAATATTTGTTGTCAACCTAAATGATAGGAAACTAATTACCTTTATCATAAGCTATCTAGCACCAATCAGTGAAAACCGGTTTTCTTTCCCTTTCACTGTAGGGTTACTCACCTTTCTCTTAATTATCTTGCTTATTTGAAATTTAAGACTGGCCAACACTAACAGAAAGTTACTGATTTTTTGTATCCTTATAAATGAATTAAATATATTTTCCCACATATTCTATTCAATTATTCATCATGTTTAGATATTATCTATAAAAAGTAAAATGTTTAGAAAACTTACACTTCATCTCTACTGTTGTATCCTCTCTATGTTTTTAGGTGTATTTTTCTCCTTAGTTATATCAGCCATTGCCTTTCTGAATTTAAATATTATACTTAAATGATCTTTACTTATAAATTAAAGAAATACCTATTTACTCCCTCTATGAATGATATAATTAATAAACCTTTTCTCTACCTCTTATCCCTCTCTTCAATAAGATTTTAGCTGTAAGTGTATTTTATATATGAAGGTTGTCTATTAATATTCTGTTCTGTCAATTCTAAGAATTAAAAATACAAATTTATCTCATGGAAAAAAAATTAATCTTATATCTACATTAGTTGTTTTGGTTTTTTTTTTGTCTTTCTGAAAGGGAATTTCCCAAACTTTCAGAATCTAAGGAATCCTCACTTGCTTGTTTGCTTCCTTATCTTGTAGTGACAGTACTTAGCTTCTATTTGTACCTACATCCCATATATTTCTTATCTAAGATTTATTTGTTTTTCTTGGGAGAGTGAAAACTAAATTAAAGTATTACATGATTGAAAGTATATTTTGTATAATATAAAATACAATTAAATATCTTTTTTCCTTCTAACTTTGAAGACATGGCTTCATTTTCTTTGAGTATTCACCATCATTAAAGAAATGTAAATGCTCATAATATTATCATTCCTCATTCTTCCATATTTGTAATTTTTGGAGGAGTGCAAGTTATAAAATCTCAACACCATATGTTAAAATGTAGAAATAGTCTTCTGCCCTATTTATGATATGTCTATCATTGATATTGGGAGGTAACATCAATAAGGAATTCTGGTAAATATTAGGGAAATGTTTTAAAATATGTCTAACAATTTCCATTTTTTTTGTTATGTTATCCCTAACATATCTACAAACTTTGTCAACATGGCAATAGTTCTGGTTTATTCCCATCTGGAATTTTAGACAGAAAGATAAAGGACCACTGCTTTTATCCCCGCCTTTCTCCCTTAGCATGTTATGATGTATCTGCTCTTTGTCTCTACCTCTCCTCAGAGGAAACCAGTGGCTCCTGTGCTGTCAATTGGCCCAAGTTTTAGCACAAACAGCAACAAGGTCTTCCTTTGGGAGACAGGCTAGGGAAGAACAAAAAGCCCCTCAGTGGCTTGGGCTATTTGAACAAGAATCCCTGGTTATGTATTCTGAAGTACGTGTAGAAAATAGGTGAATAGGGTCCTGTGTCAATGTGGGCATTCTCCCTTGGCCACTCACACGTCCTCCTATGTCAGATTAGCAGGGCCATAACAGAGTTGACCTGGTACACTCTAAATATCCTAATACTAAATCTGAATCTAGTAAGTCTATCTCAAGGGATTTTTACAACACCTTTAAATTATATCTAGAGGCAAGGACCCTCAACCAGTAGCCAGGATCTGGTACTAAATCTCCATGTCTTACTTGACTGTCTGCATACTTCCTCTAAGGTCTACCAGAATTCTTTGTGGAGAACATGGAAGACAGTAGCCTCCATTTAAGAATTTTATTAACATGTCTTCTCTTACCATATCCTTGGTTTAAATAATTGCTGAAACTTTCCCTTCTTGGGAATTCAAAGTTTTAACAAAAATGAAAAACAAGAAAAAAAAACTATTTACTGAAACGCAAGAATACTTTTAAAGTGGTGATGCTGGTGGTAGCAGTTAATAGACATAAAAATATATAACAGCCATGAGACGAATGTTAACATCCAAATTAAGATGTGGATCATAGATTCTTTAAGATCTGTTAGGAACAAAGATCAGTAACTGATTTTTGCTTTACTTATTAGACTTTTTTCCAATAGCATTTCCTGATTTTTTTTCTTTTGTACTGGGGATAGAACTCAGGGGCACTCCACCACTGAGCCACATCCCCAGAAAATATTTTGTATTTATTTAGAGACAGGGTCTCATTGAGTTGCTTAGTGCCTCCCTTTTGCTGAGGCTGACTTTGAACATGCAATCCTCCTGCCTCAGCCTTCTGAGCTTCTGGGATTACAGCAGCCTCAGTGCCAAACCACATTTCCTGATCTTTAAAGTCCAACATTCTAGTCAATATTAGACCTTGGCATTAAACAAGAAGAGATTGTTTACTTGTAATTGTGATTATTTACTGAGAGAGATCAATTACTTGTTGGTAACACACATATAATATATATACATATATTACTTGTCAACAGCTTGGTTCTAGTGTCTGATTCAATTCGCTATTTTTTTTTTTGTGTGTGTGTGTGTGTGGTACTGGGGATTGAACCCAGGGCCTTGAGCATGCGAGGAAAGCACTTTACCAACTGAGCTATCTCCCATGCCTCTAGTTCATTTTTAATTGAATGAATTCTTCAAAAATTATTTCTGAGTAAAAATCCTGAAAATACAGGATGAAATTGGTTTGTTTTTTGCTTTATCTTGTTTTTGAAGATAAAAGATTTTATTGTTTATGTCCTCAGGAGGCTAAAAGATGTTATCAAATTAATATGCACTTTCCTAAATTCTCATTTAATATCTAATAGTTACTTTTCCCAATTCATAAATGTAATCCCTTATATTCTAGTTGCGTCAGTAATTACTAGGAAAAATTAACTTATACAGTGATATATAAAAGTATTGCACATATCACCATGATATTTATTGCAACAATTTATTATGATACATAATATTGATTTAATAACATGGATCAATAATTAATGTACTATAGTTCACTTTATAAAATTGTTCAGCATACAGAATATTTATTGATGTGTGATTGATGGAGAGATGTACGTGAGAATGAGTTCCTTAAGAAGGTAGTGAGTACTTAAGAAAAATTTGAGTTAGAACTCTAATTCTAAGCTTTGGGAAAAGTATTCTGAAGAAAATCTTTTGAAAGAATATAACCATTCACTGTCTGCTTTTCCTAAAAGCCGATTTTTATTATCTACACAACATGTTTCTTCCTATCTCAGAATTTTTACCCTAGAGCCAGGAGTCATGCCAGACTTACCTTGGAGATAGGAAATGATTGGATGCTTATAATACTCAAGTGAGTATAGCTTTTTTACTTCGTTTATAGGGTGTATATAGTGTGGAGAACTAACTAGTAAAAGTGAAGGACAATCATGGCTCATTTTTTTTGTAAGTATATAATTCTCCCAAATCTCCATTCAGAGTTCTGTATGAATGTGTCCAAATGTGTTCTGCTAGGATACAGTAGTCATTCATTCTGAATAAACCAGATAAGTATCACAGTATGTAGTCTGTGGTAATCATGGTTTGGTGACTGAGAGACCTGGTCTCAGGCACTGATAATAGAGTTTGTTTTATCTACCCAGCTACTTCTTAAAGAAGTACTGTCCAATAGAAATATATATGCAAATCACATATATAATTTTAGGTTCTCTATGTAGGTATATTTAAAAAGTAGAGGAAAAAGGTGAAAATTATTTTAACAATTTAATCCAGTGTAACCATAATATAATAAAGTCAACATAAAATTGATATTAAAATAATAATTTTTAAATTCATTTTTTACCAATCCTTTGAATCCCGTGTAAAGCTAGCATACCTCAATGTGAACCATATTTGGTTGCATGATAGCTAGTACCCACTGGTTTTGGCAGCAGCCACTGGCTACACTATGGGACACTACAGAAGGTATATCATATTCTCTCTCTTTGCAAAGCCCTTTTAAGTTCTTGCAAACCATCAGCCCAATATAGTCAAGATCCTGGGTTAATTTTGGAAAGCAAAAATCAAAAATTACTTACATTTGCTAGTCAGTGGAATCTGCATTCCATTTATCTGAAGTAAGCCCTAACACCTATGTCATCTGCATTTAAAAGTGGGCAGGCAGCAATGTACCCATGACTTTATATCAGTAATGGAGCATGTGAACAGATGCAATGATACTGCAGGGATGTTTAGGCACCCCCTTCTCCTCTATGAAAGTTTTGCTTCCCTGAGCCACTCTCCAACCTAGGTTGCACAGCTCCAAAGCTCAACTCATGCTTTCTGATCAGAAGTTAAGCTTCACCTAAGCATCACTGTGCCATTCTGGTATGTGAATAATCATGGGGTCAGAGTACTGGTCTTTGGAGCTCATGTCTCTCATCTGAGGTCTCAAGAGCAGTTAGCAGCAGCAGAATCAGTTTTTCTCATCTTTAAAATCAGTGGTTGGGCAAGATGAGCTGAGAAGATGCTGAAACTGCATGATTATTGACTAAGTAATTAAATATCAGAAAGTTATAATTCTAAGTCATTGACTAAATGCACTCAAACCTTATTCAGAATATTAGTAAGTGAATTTTAAACCAATAATGAGAAGAATACATGAAATGTTATTGCAGTAAGGATATTTTTAAATTTTTTAATACATGGATGTGTGTGTGTATGTGTGTGTGTGTGTTTACGTACATGTGTCCATGGGATAAATGGTGACCAATAAAAATTTACAAAGCAGATTTCTCTTAAATCATCCTAATTTATGATCAGCCAAATTATTTCATGCAGAGCTGTGGAAGTTATTTTTAAGATGAAAGTTTACCAAATATTGTCCTCCAAATATATTTTAAGATAAATCAAATTGAAACAAAAATTAATCAAAAAAAGAAAATAAATCTCAATGTGCAGCTTGGGAATTCAGAATCTTCAAGAATGATCCGAGGCAACAGCAAAATTTCTAAACTATTTTCAGCTCTGATATGATAGATCCAGAGGAAAAACAAAAAACAACTAACCCCTCCTTTGACTTTTCACCATAGTTCATTCTTCTATGTGTCTTTTATGTCTTGAGTAACTTTTTATTGAAAATCTCTCATATGCCAGTACTTTGCTAAGCATTAGAGATATAATAATGTGGGATGTACAATGCTCACATCAAAGCAGCTCATGGAAATTGAGGGACAAATGAAAGACAGTTTTGACATGCTGTGGTAAGGACTACAAGGAGTAAGTTGTAAGTGTACAAGAAGCATAAGGCACAATAGCAGAAACATTTAGCCCAGTCTTGGATCAGTCAGGATCCCTACTCTTTGTAGGGAAAATCATTCTAAACTGAGGCTGAGCCCAGGGTGACTCAGAAGCCCACCAAGGGATTAAAGCACTGGTTCCCTGAAGAAGGGAGGCAAGTTCCCTGCACATATACAGTGTCCACAATTCTCCAAGAGAGAATGCGGCCCTTCTGGGGAATAGCAGGGTATCCAGGGCCATCATCCTATATAGAGAAGTGGGGTGAAGAGGTACAAGATGGAGAGGTACATTCTGGTTCTTAATATCAATGTCTGATATTTGAGAAACTCAGAAATTATTTAAATGAACAATAGTTGATAAAGGCAAAATAAGACTAATTTCAAATTATAGACTTTTTTCCCTATAAACCTAAGTCTTAGCACTACATGCTTGAATTAGACTTTGCTATATTTTGAAAATGTGGTTCGGTAAATATCCAATAGTCATTTGTTGTAATGAACAGCTAAGAATAATTGCAATTAAAACATCAGCTGTTTCTTTGTAAAATATGTTTTTAAGGATTTTGAAAATTCCTTAAAATAGTTTGTCCTCTTAAGTATCTTAAGCATCCCCTCTGCAAGGTCAAATAAGAATCTCATTTCCAAATAGATGAACTCTAGATAGGGCAGAGGGGTTGGAGGGGAAGAGAGAGGGCATGGGGTTATGAATGATGGTAAAATGTGATGATCATTATTATCCAAAGTACATGTATGAAGACACGATTTGGTGTAAATATAGTTTGTATACAACAAGAGATATGAAAAATTGTGCTCTATATGTGTAATAATAATAGTAATGCATTCTACTGACATATATAGATTTTTTAAAAAGGAAAAAAACTGTTATCCAGCATTTAAAAAAATGGCTATATATTCTAAATTGGGAAGATAAAAATGATTAGGTTTGTACTATATTCTTTATTTATACATATCCTTCTGTAAGTAATATGAAGTTGAAGCTCATATTGAATGAAGATAATTTAAAGTTCATAATTAAATTACACTGGCCAAATTTGTGCAGGCTTTTTCTCACAGTGTATGACCTAAAGAAGCTGCACAATGAACAAAATGAACTTGAAAATAATTTTGAAGTAACATTGCTAACTAAAAAGTCTTTATAGATGTATATGGAAACAGATTAACTATGCTTCCTTGAAATCTCTGTTTATTTTTGGTTTCTGAGAAGAAAAGCAAAGGGGAAACTGTATTAACTCCTATTGCTGCTATATTTAATTATCACAAATATATTGGCTTAAAACCACATAAATGATCTTGGTAGTCAGAAGTCCAAACTGGGTTTCACAGGGCTAAAAATCAAGGTATTGGATAGCTACATTCCCTACTGGAAACACTGGAGCGAATTCTCGAGGCTACCCAAATTCCTTGGCTCTTAACCACATTCAAAAGTAACAATAGTTCAATTCAGTCATTTTTAGGATATCATCTCTCTGCCTTCCTTTTCCCCATTAAGGAGCCTGGTGATTATATTTGTGCCCATCTGGATAATCCAAGGATAATCTCTTTATTTAAGGTCAACTGATTAGTAGCCTTAATTTAATCTGCAACGTTAATTTCCCTTTGCTCTGCAATATAACATATAACATATTTACAGGTTACAGTGATTAAGACGTGGGGGCTATTACTCTGCCTGCTTACAATATCAGAGTAATCAAGAGATCCATTATTAGCCTATGTTACATATTAACTTTATTTTTAAAAGTATTTTAGAATTTAGAAAAACATTTTTATTTTTCAAAATAAATGGACTTAGATTTCTTAAAAAATATTATCATAAGTATTTATAATGAGAACTTTATGGAGAGGTATTTTAGACTTTTAATTTTAATTGATACATTCAAAACTGTTAATTACCCTGATTTGTTCATTACATATCATAGTTGTAACTATATTTTACACAGGAAATTTTGATTAGAGCATGAAGATAGATGTTCATGAAATCTCAAGACTTAAGATGTAATTCCTATTTTCATGAAGTTTGCAGAAATATAATATAAATATAAATGTATGAAGTAGAAATCTTTTTGAACAAGGATCTCTCATCGCTTTAGGTACACATTAAGTACAAAGTACAAATCACTGCTATTATCATGATAGCTCAAATTAATGTGATAATGGAGAAATAATAATGAGTAGATTTTATTATGTGCATCATAACACACTATTAAAAGAAAAATAAAATATCTTTCATTAATTGAGTGACTCATTAATCCAAAAAGAAATTTTAAAATGTGGTCAAAGAGTCACATGGTACTATCCAAGTTTAAATGAGCTTTTATTCCATGGACATGAATTTTTTTTTAATTGAAATAATAACACTATTACAGTGTCAAGTACGGGTGGTCTCAGATTTTCAAGGTATATAAGGATGTTTCCTTTCAATGTTTAAGGAAGGAAAAAAATGAGTTAAAGGATCATAATCTTCATTTATGACGGAAATTTGTGTTACAGACTTTATCAAGTGGGTCAACTTGTTCTTTTACTTCACTCTCCTCCAGGAAAAAAAAAATTAACATTCTACATCAAGTTTCTCTTCTTTTTGTGCTAATCAAAGACTCATTTAAAAACATCGCTTTTCTCTCTGCTAGAAAAAAGAATTACTTTCTTCTCTCAAGTGCAAGCTCTACTAGAGTTCAGTTCATTAATGTATTTTACCTACTATTACAGTTAATAAGGCTAATTGCAAGTATTGATTTAACATGTTTAATTGAATTCCTACTAAGTGTAAGGTACTATCCTAGAAGATGTGGCTATAGTAAAAAATAGAATGAAAAGGAAGATAAAAAATATCGATGTGCTTATGTATGCGTGCATATATAGAGATACATATATAAACATGAGAAAAGATCAATGGTGATAACTGTCATACAAAGATTAAAATGACTGATGTGATCAATAGCAACTGCTTATATTGTGTGGTTGGAGATGGCCCTCTAAAAGGCTGAAATTTAAGCAGAGATTTGAATGACAAGAAGGAACAGTCATGCGTAAATTGGTAGAGATTTACTATAGAGGTCCAGTGGGATCACTAATGGAAATAAGCATTAATGCAAGTTTGGTGTGTTTGAGGTATGGAAGATCAATGGAGCTAGAGCATAGTAGACAAGCAGGCCAGTGGTACAAAATGGTCTTAATGAGCAGCCACAAGAACATCATGGAATATTCTGAAAAACATGGTAAAATAAGATGGGAATTCATTAAAACCTTTAAAACAAGAAGAGGATATTATTTGATATGCATGATGTAAAGACCATCCTGGCTGCTATTTTGAGACAAAATATATATGATTATTATGAAATCAGAGTAGAAAAGAAAAATTATTATTACAATAATAAAAGTGAGAGATAATAATGGTTTAGTGAAAATATTGCAACTGAAATAAAAAAAAAAAATGGATGGCTTTGCACTACGTTTTTGTTAGTCCAAACAATTAGGTGACTGGATGTAGAAGAGAAAAAAGATAAGAATGAATAATAACACACAGATTTTTGTGTTGAGAAAGTGGCTGGGTCATGATATATTTAGAATTGTCCAGAAAACAAAAGCAGAAATGTGTAGTGAAATGAAGAATTGTATTTTGGCTATGTCAAATTTGAGACACCAGAAATCTGGGTAGAGATATCAAATCTTCAATTGAATATATAAATCTGGGAATTCTAGGGAGACATCTGGATTGGCACTAAAAAATGTAAGACTCATTCAGTTTATGGATAGTTTTTGGAGCAGGAGACTGAGTGGGATCACATAGAAAGAGTAAATTGGTATAAAGAGTCTGGGACAGAGAGATGGAAATTCCAAAGTTTTGAGTATGAGCAGAGTAGGAAGAGTGAGCAAAAACTCAAACAACACATTGGCAATGGTAGCAGTTTTGAATATTTAGAATGGGTTGAGGAAATTAACGGCTAATGCATGCAATATTTTGTACTGGCTTCTCTGGTTCATGGAAGATTAGTGTGTCTAAGATCAAGCAGAAATATTTGAGAGTGATGTGAGAGAGAGGAACTGGAAGAGCCCAATTAAGGAAGAAGACCATAAATTAGCAAGTACTAATTAATGTGACAATATGATATCCTTCCAAAGTGTTTAGAAGTCAGATACAAAAACAACAAGAAAGGCAGTTCAAACCAAAGTGAATGTACTAGAAGTCCAAAGTGGAACTTTCAAGGCATTTATGAGAGTAAGAGTAGTGCTACTCAAACAAGTCAGGATTCAAAAGGGAAGGAAGTGAGGTGAGAGGGAATAATGGTTTGACAGGATTAAGTAATACCCAAGGGATTAAAATTTTCTAAAACATTTAAGTACAAGTTTGGTTGGAGCAAAAATGTTAGAGCCTCCTTTGCACTACTTCAGAGACTCATTTCCATTAAATTCCTAGAATTGTGGTCACATAAAATGCAATGTTAATGGTGTTTCCAGGACTCATACTATCTGGCAGCCCTGAAGGAATAGAAGATTGGAGTTAGGAATCTTGAACAGGAATATTTCTGAGTAGTGATAAGGAACAGAGTTTGGTCGTGTGAATAAGTGCCTGAAAAGACATGATACTGACTTTAGAATACTAAATGGAGTTAATGAATGTTAAATTCATCCCAGAAAGAGGCATGGAAAAACACAATCAATGACATAGTCTATAAAATGTATGCTGAAATGCTATCTCCCAATGTGATGGTATTAGGAAGCAGGATCATTAGGAGCTATGTTCAGTTATATGAGGCTGTGAGATTGGAGCCCTTATTAATAAGCTTAGTACCCCCGTATCAGTCATTAAAGATCTTGCTGCTATCCACCATATGGGGATTTAATAAACAAAGGATATTTTAACAGTATTTAAGAGGTCCCTCACCAGAACCCAACAATGCTGGTAATGATATCAGACTGCCAGCCTCTAAAACTATGATAAATATTATTGTTAATAAGCAAACTTGCCTATAGTTATTTGTTATATAGCCCAAAGAGACCAACACTACATATATAGATATAGAAGTACATCAACTTTAGAAAGAGAAGACACCGAAATAAAAAACAAAAAAAATTGTTCTTTATCTATAAATAATTAGATGTTCAAGTATACAAAGGGATAGAGTACCATTATTAACTATAATATAATTACAGGGATAAAAGAAAAGAGAAAGAAAAAAAAAGAGGATTAGACAAAGGGAGAGAGAGATGAAGAGAGGGTAACTAAAGGGAACTAGAAGAAAGGAAGGAAGATGGACAGTTTCACAAAAAGTGATCCTAGTCTTGTATGGATGGGAAGACAATTTCTGAGCATTTAATACTCGCAATATGTGATAACCTACACTTTAGTCCACAGGTTACAGATTTCCACCAATTTGAAATTAAAACACAGCTAGTCATTTCACATTTTTGACACTGTTCAAAGCAATAAACATATAAGATAAGTGATCAATAAAAGAGACTTTCAGTCTTAAGCAGACTTCACATTGACAAAGGCATATTTTATATCACTTCCTTAGATATGTAAAAAATAACTTTATTAAAGCATAAAACTTCAGTAAATTGGAATATTGACAATAAAAACAAAATAAAAAGTCCTCACATGGACATTTTAATATTTACCTTTAATTTGGTTTGAAAAAACACAAGTAGATTAAAATGACCAGACCCAACATTTAGTTTTTCAGTTAGAGCAGCAAGAAAATGCTGTCAAATCAGACAAGACTCCAGACTGCCATCACTGCAACTTCATCTCAGACTGTCACCATGCCACATATCTCCCCTAGATAACTCTGAGGTCCAGATTCAGTAACCTTTACCCTTGTCTCCCATCTACCCTCTCACTGATCCAAAGTCACATGGATGCCAAACAAGAAAGACTTTTCAGGAATCTATTGATTAAAAATATTCATTTGAGTTAGTATTTGGAGAAGACTAGTGACATAAAATGTTAGATGTAATAGATATAAAAGAGTTTTTCTACAAAGATGTAGAATACGGAGGTGATGTAAAATAAATGAATAAATACAAATAGGAGTAATGAAATAAGTGGATATCAAAGAAAATGCAACAAAATTAAAGATAAAAATTGATGATGAAATCAATGGAATTATTTCAATTTTCCTTATATAAAAATTTTTCAAGGAATTTTCAAATTTTAGAACACAGTAATAAATTCACCCTTTGGTTTTTTTAAATTTGACTGAATAATTTGAATTTCCCCCCAATATGTGTATAAACATTTATTGTGTATAGATAGGTACTTTCATCTATTTATTTGTTTGTATTTCACCTAAATATATGGATGTTTTTTGCTCTAAGTTACTCCCATATTCAAGGATTTTATGACCAAAATTATTTCCTTCATAATTTTCCCCTAGTTTCTTGTTGTCTAAACTCATTCCCCAAGGAGAAAAACATCACACACAAGCATGGTATGATAGGTGAATAGGGTGGGTTGGAAGAGAGAGGAAATCTCTATATTAAAGAAATCATGAGACTTTGTTTCCTGAAAGGTTACTACAATCAGATTGCAGTCACTGATACGATTCAGTTACTAATGTTTCAAACCTTCATAGATGGATGCACAAAATTTGGAATGAGTTGTTTCATGCTGGTGTTCTAATATTGGGGGGGGGGGGGCAAGCTGTTATTGTACTCCTTTCTGTAGATGGTCATGATCTGATGGACGAAATGTCTAGAACAATTGGATCACAAAGTGACATAAATCCTGATCCTATAAAACTGTATCTATTAGACTTCAGCATGTCCAGAATCAATCTTTGTGAAGGATGATTATCGTTTGACCTGAGATCTGCCAAGAATATTTTCTTCCAAGAAGTCCCTAGAGCTTCCAAGCACAGTCCCTGCTGAGGATCCAGTATAGGCTCCAAAAGGAACAGAATGCTGAAAACTAACAAGATTTGTGAGAGTCTTTTCTTGGCAAATTTGACAACAATTAGTGACTATTAAGTTTTTTATTAGTCACATAGTAAATGAAACAGAGGACATGATATTTAAATACATATATTTGATATTTGGCAGGGAATGTAGTGAATATAAATACCAATAAAAAAGATGCTTGAGGGGAAAGAGAGAAGAGAAAGGAGAGAAGAGAAAGGGGGTTGGGAGAGAAAATGAAATTAACTTGTGACTGTTTATTTGCTTACCTGAAACAACTCAGACAGAATCTGGGAGACAGATATATATATATATTTTTTTAAGAAATACTACTTGAAAGAATACATGAATGAACAAATGAACAAGATGAATAAGATTCACTTACTATTGCCTTCATTTTCACGGACTGATAAGTTATGCTTTTTGGCATAAATGTCTATAAAATGTTCATAAAATGGTTATAACGGGTCTTGAAATTATGTTCAAGACTTGTTATAAGACCCTCAGGAAATTATCTTCTCTTGTGGTTTTCAATGAACTTAAAGTATTTGAAATTGACTGAGGACAATCCAAGTCCACGCTCTTTAAACAGAAAAACAAAATATGCTTAAAAAGGGCATATTCAAATTAATAATTCAAAGTTATTAATATCTGTATGATACCAAATTACTACAGCTATCAGGGCAGGAACCAAAAAAAGATAACTATCTTCAAATAAGAAAGAAAAACAATAATGCTGACTGAGTTCCAAAAGGGACAAGATATTATTTTAGATTTCCACTTGAAATAATTAGTGATAACATTAAAACTGCTCATAGCAGTTACACATTATTGACTTACAACCATTGTCCAAGTAGGGATGCCAAAGTGGACACATTCAGAAATGTGTTAAGGTCTCTATATGGAACAAAATCCAATGTGAATTTTTCAACTATGAAAGTTGTTTCAGTATGTCTTAGCTTTGAATATGTATTAGTTCACATTATGAAATATATACCTACAAACATATAGAGAAATGTATTTATTTAATTCATATTGGTTATTAGATTAACTCGTTTAACTCAATAAGGATAGACTTGAATTATCAACTATTTGAACATACTGAGTAAAGGCAAGGACAATTCAGGACTTGGAATGGCATCATACAAAATGTAATACATATGAGAAGACACTGTTGCACTAGGAAAAAGCCACTGAACTTGAATTCCAGAGAACTGACATCTAATCCTGAGATTGTTCTGTGATGTCAGTTCAAGATTTGTAAAAGTAGGAAAATATGCTCAGCATTATTAATCATTAGAGAAATGTATATCAAAACCACAATGAGATACTTCTAGGATGACATACATT
The DNA here is from genome assembly GCF_047511675.1 of Marmota flaviventris. Lineage (NCBI taxonomy): Eukaryota > Metazoa > Chordata > Mammalia > Rodentia > Sciuridae > Marmota > Marmota flaviventris. The sequence continues at coordinate 86,868,004 of NC_092500.1, read as the reverse complement.
TTTAAAATATGGAAAATTCATGTTGATGAAGTTGTGGAGAAGTTGAAATGATTTTACATTGCTGTTTGGAATACAAAATGGTAGCACTAATGTGGAAAATAGTTTGATGGTTCCTCAGAAAGTTAAGCATAGAATTATCCAGCCATCTTGCTCATATGCATATAGTCAAAAGAAATGAGTGAAGGTAGTCAAACAAACTCTTATATACTAACATTCACATCAGCACTATTTATGACTGATAAAAACAATCTAAATGTCTGTCATCAAATGAGAAGATAGATAAAATATGGTACTTCCATAAATGGAATATTACTTAGCTATAAAAGGAACACTTTACTAATATATACTACTATGTGGAGGAGTCTCAAAGACAATATGCTAAGGGAAAGAACCAGACACAAAAGGTCACATATTGTATGACTCTATTTATATGAAACAAGAAGTAAATTCATAGGAAAAAAATGATTTGTAGTTGTCGGGGGTTCAGAGGATAAGAAGTAGGGAAAGATCTCTTAATGGGTCTGAGATTTTCTTTTGGAGTAATAAGACTGTTATTGAAATATATAGAAGTGGTGATTATACAACATTGTAAACGATAATGTCTCGGAATTATAAAACTTTATAATGGCTAATTTTATGTCATGTGACCTGAAAATAAACCGAAGTACCTTCTTAGATGACCACATAAGGAACTCACCAAATCTTTTGCACACAAAGTTATAATAAAACTAGATAATAAATAAAACTTGAAAACAAACATTTCAGGATCTAAAAACTGACTGAAGGCATAGAAAACCAGTACAAGATTTATTCAAAAAACTATTAAACCTTAGTAAATAAGTAGAAGTCTGTGACATTATATTCTGAAGTAGTTTCTATTCCTTTACCATCCCCCAGATCTTTATTACCAGACTTCTACCAGGGTATAGTAACCTACCAGGAACATTAGCTTTCTTACAAAACAGAAAAGAAAAGATTTGAAAGAGAATTTGAAGAGGCTCATGTTTTGAGGTGTTCTCTGGAACAATAGCAATCTTGAATGGCAAAGAAATTAGGGAAGGCCAGTATCACAGCTAACCTGAAGTTACAAAACTGGAAGGGATAAGCAACAGAAGAGTCTGCAGTTAGAAATTCAAAGGGAGATCTAGTAAAAGAGACAGCTACAGTGGGCCTTGATAACATCCCATATATCCCTGGGGATCTGGAAGGCTGTGAATACCAGCACAAAATCATGGAGAGAACAGTTGCTATCTACTCATGCAAGCCTGAATATGAGGCCGTATACACACAGAAAATAAAATATAGTGCAGATGCATAAGATACCTAAACTTTAAATGCATTTCTCAATTCATATATAGATCTACAGCAAAGGGTAGAAGCAGAAGTTTTACTCAACATATTTCAGCACAATCTCTGACAATCATTGTCTGACCGCTAAAATGATCCAGAGAAAACTCTCAGAAGCCAAGTTTTTAAATTAAACGATTAAATGTATTTTTTTTTTTTTATAAAAGAAGAAGATACGGGCAGAAACATCATCAATATACACTGGTATACACTGGGAGGTGAAATACAATCCCCAAATTAACCCAAGCAAGTCACTAAATAAAACAAAATAAAGCAAAACAAAACAGCCCAGCAAATAGCAGCAACAATCATTCCCAAAATGGAATTAAGGAATGAGGAGTTTCTTAAATACTTTACTAAAACTTGTAGAACATGCAAAGAAACAGGAAGCAAGAACCAAAGACAGAACAAAAAGAAACACAAATATAAAAGAAATGAAAAGAAGATGTCTCTGATGAGCCTCAGATACTGAATTTGAAATAGCTATTAAAATTATGTTCAAAAAATTTTTAAAAACTGTTGTAAGAATGAAAAAAAAAAAAAAAAGCCAGGCACTGTGGCATTTTCCTGTAATCCCAGCAGGTCGGGAGGCTGAGGCAGGAGGGTCACAATTTCAAAGCCAGCATCAGCAAAAGCGAGGCATTAAGCAACTCAGGGAGACCCTATCTCTAAATAAAATACAAAAGAGGGCTGGGGATTTGGCTCAGTGGTCGAGTGCCCCTAAATTCAATCCCTGGTACCACCCCCACCCCTGCAGCCAAAATAAAGAATGAAGGGGGAAAAAGGACAATAGTTTATCAAATGCAAAACATTAATCAAAAGATAAATATTATTTGAGCAAAATTAAAAATCTAGAATTGGAAAACTAAAATGACAACGAAAAGAAGTTTCCTAGAGGGGCTCAACAGTAGATTCTAATGGCCCCAAAGAAAAATATGAAGCTCAGATTAGATGGTCTCTATTAATCTAAGAAGAAAGGAGAGAAAAAATGAATCAGGAAATCTGAACAGAGCCTCAGAAATCTGTGGAAACCCCCCTGTATACCAACATATGCATAAAGGAAGCTTAACAAGAGAAGAGGAAAAAAAGGGTTGAAAATTTGTTTAATAGCCACAAACATCATAAATCTAATGAAAACAATAAGTACAAATCAAAGAAGCTCAACAGGCCTCAAATATGAAAAATAAAAGACATCCACATCTTAAAACAGAAGTATAAAGCTACTAAAAGCTAAACACCAAAAGACGATTTTAAAAGTAGTGAGAGAAAAAAAAAAACTCATTTTATAGAAGGAAATAACATTCAGTTTAACACCAAAATTCTTATCAAGAACAATAAAGCCCAGAGGTAGAGGAGAAGGATGTTTATACAGGTAAATATAAAAGGCTTTGTGTGCATGTGTTGCTTTGGCTTTCCTTAAGTGATTTAAAAGACAACAGTATACTGCATGATATGTAGAATTTAAAGAATTTAACATGGAACATGGAAGCAGAAAGGAAAAATAGCATGATCTAAATAAGTTGGGAATTAAGGAAATATTGTTCAAAGAAAATACGTAATTTTGCTATAAGATGAATAAATATTAAAGACCTAGATTACAGTACAGTGACAATAGTTAATAATGTATTATATATTGGTAATTTGCTAAGAGTGTGGATCTTAAGTATAATCACACATACACACAATAACTGTGAGGTGATAGGTGAATAGTTTCATTGTGATAATCATTTCATAATGTATACATATATTTAAATATCACACTGAACACTTGGAATATATACAATTTTTATAAGATAGAAAAACAAGAAAACCTAAGGAAGGACAGAAGCTCAGAAAGAAAAAGCCTTTGAGGCTTAAGAAAGTAGAATGAGTCAGACGTAACTTTCCTATGTTGTTATATGAACACATGACCAGTGTAACTGCACATTATGTACAACCACAAAAATGGGAAGTTATACTCCATGTATGTGTGATACGTTAAAATACATTCTACTGTCATGCATAACTAATAAGAACAAGTAAAAACTTTTTAAAAACAAAGGATAATACTATACTATAATTAGAGTGCTAGCCAAAAAATGCAACTGTTAACTAAGAATTTCAAACCAGCAACAGTATCCTTCATAAATGAAAAACATAGTTATTTCCAGATGAATAAAAAATGAGAAAACTGTTAATATATCTTCTTTTTAAGAAACATTAAAGGAAATCCATTAAGCTAAAGCCAAAAGACATTAGAAGGTAAACTGATTACACATAAAAAGAGCAATATGAAGAGAATATAAACACATTTATTTGTTTGTATCACTTCTTAAAAAGTTATGAAATATAATTTCATAAAAACAATTATAAGTTGTATTATATGAGTCTATTCTTGGACTCATAACATATTAAGACATATGTGTGAGTGTGCCTATATTGTATAATGTAATATGTTAGATATTAAAAGTAATTAGGCATGTGTATTATATATACATTGTATAATATATATATATTTTCTCTATATATGTATATGATATATGGGCAAAAAATGAGTTAGAGGGAATGGAGTATAATGGAGCAAGAAAATTAAAGCAGATAAATAAATAGATGGTAACTTCACTCCAACTAAATAAATGAAGAGTATCAGGAAAGGAAAATACATGACTTATATGATAAATATTCATATAATCTTTGTCTTTTCCTCCAAACTTCATTAGACACAAAACTGTATAAATCAATAAATACATCATTACTGAGTATACAAAAATATAGATGTAATATCTATTGTAATAATAGCATAAAGAGGGGGAAGGATTAGAACTATAATAGAGCAGAATCTCTGTATATTATAACAATTAGGTTTTATCAACTTGAACTATATTGGGATATTAACAATGCATATTGTATTCCCTATAACACCACCAATAAAATAACTACACACACACACACACACACACACACAAGTTGTGCATTCAGAGTATTAATATTTCATAATGTATACATATATTTATACATTTATTTATACATTATAAATATATACATATATATATTTAAATATCACACTGCACACTTTTAAATTATATAACTTTTACAAGGTAGAGAAGCAAGAAAACCTAAGGAAAGAAAGAAACACAGAAAGAAAGAGCCTTTGAGCCTTAAGGTTTGTTGTATATGTGTTTGTGTGTGTGCGTGTGTAGTGGGAATTAAAAAGGAATTAACACAAAAATATTTATCACAAAGAAGGCAATAAAGGAAGAACAGATGATCAGACATAAATATGTAGAAGAGAATGATAAAATTAAAGGTTAAGTTCAATCATGTAATAACTGCAATAAATATAAATGCATGAAACAATACAAGCAAAAGGCAGAGATTCTGTAAGGAAAAATTTAAAATATTTAATTACATGCTGTTTACAAGAGATACACTTTACATTCAAAGACACAAAATAGGTTGAAAGTAGAAGTAATAAAAAATATAACAGGCTGCTGGTTGCTGTGGCACATACCTATAAACCCAGCAACTTGGAAAGCTGAGACAGAAGGATTGCAAGTTCAACGCCAGTGTCAGCAATCTAGCAAAGCACTAAGCAACTCAATGAGACCCTGTCTCTAAATGAAACACTAAATCTAAAAAAGGACTGGGGATGTGGCTCCATGGTTAAGTGCCCCTGAGTTCTGAGTTCAATCACTGGTATCCAAAAAAAAAAAAAGTATGTATATGTGTGTGTGGGGTGTGTGTGTGTGTGTGTGTATGTTGTGAATGTGTGTGTAACAGGCAAACTGAAATCACAAGGAAGATATATAGAAATTACCAAGGATATAGAAGACTCAAAAATACTACCAAACATTTGACCTAACTGACATCTATAGAACACTTGTCCCAACATAAAACACGTTCTTTTCAAGTATGTATGAAATATTCTTTATGATATGGTAAGAGATTTAAAAAGAGTTTTATAAATATTAACAATTTGAAATCATACAAATTATGTGTTCTGACCAAAATTAGTATAGCTTAGAAGTCAAAAACAAAAGCAAATTCAGGAAATCAACAAATATTTGGAAATTAAAAACACACTTCTAATTAACCCATATGTCAAAGAAAAAAATATCACAGTGAAAATTAGAAAATTTTCATTGTGAGCTGAATGAAAACAACAGCCAAAAAAATTATTGGAGGCAACTAAAGGAGTGCTTAGGAAAATTTTGTAGCTTTAAATATTTATAGTAGAAAACTGTAAATATATTAAATCAATGACTCCATTTCCCATGTTTGAATGTAGAAAGAGTTGCAAACTAACTCAAAGCAAACATGTGGCAGAAAAAGTGGAAATCAGCAAAAGCAAGAATAAGAAAAAGGTAATGAAATCTCTTAATCTTTCTGTAAAAAGACAAAATTTAAGTTACACTGATCAAGGAAAACAGTGAGAAGACACATGCTACCAAAATCAAGCATGAAAGCGGAAACATTACTACAGACTTCACAGAAATGAAAAAAGTTCCAAAACTATCCAAGGAAAATGTTAAAGGTAATAAATTGGACAACCTCAGTTAGATGGAAAAGTTCCTAAAAAAGGTCTCAATAAGAAATAAAAAATCTGAATTGATCCATAAATGTTTTCAAATTTTCATTCCTAATTTAAAATATTCCCACAAAATTAAGCCCAGCTCCAGATGGTTTCACTAGTGGATTTATCTTTTAGAGAGAAAATACAAACTATTTGAGAAAATAGAGGAGAGAGGCTCAATTAGCAACTTATTTTATGAAGCCAAAGATACCCAGGTACCAAAGTCAGACAAAAACATCAGAAGTAAACAAAACTACCAAAAACATTCCTCATATATGTAGAGATAAAAATGCTCAACAGTATGTTAACAAACTGACCCAAAAGCATATATTATCCTAAGTAGTACTTATTCCAAGATAAAGTGTTAGTGTAGTATCTGAGTACCAGTTATTATAGTACACCATATTAGAGTAAACAACAAAAAAGTGACCATCACCATGGATGAGGAAAAGTATTTGAACAAATTCAATACATAGTAATGATAAAAATTCTCAATTAACCACAATAGAAGAAAGCTTTCCTAGCATTAAACAGAGAATCTACAAAAATACACAGCAAATACCACACTTGACAGTGAAAGTCAATTGCTTTCTCCCTAAAATCAGGAACAAAGAAAGAATATGTGCTGTCCTAATTTTCATTTAATGTGACACTGCACATTCTAGAGAGTACAATGAGTTAAGAAAATGAAATAAGACAGTGTGGAATAAGAAGTAAAACCCTTTTTATTTACAATATTTGGTTCTAAATATAAAAAAAGTGTAGAAACCTAGAAAAACTAAAAAACTAAATTCAGCAATATTGCCAAATTCAAGCTCAATACATAAAATTTATCCTGTTTTCATATACTAACAATAACCCAAAAATGAATTTAAGAAAGTAATCTCATTCACAATAGCATCAAAAGAATAGAATATTAAGAAATAGCTTAACAAAAATAGTATAAAATTGTACACTGAAAACTACCAATTATTACAGAGAGAAAGGAGAACTAAATAATGGAAAGATATCCCATGTTCACAGACTGGAGGACTTAATATATTAAAATGGAAATTCTCCCTAAATGTATCTAAACATAAATCATAAAACTCATAGTTGCTAATTTTGTACAGAAATTTATGAGCAAATTTTGTGATTTATAAAGAAATGCAAAGGAGAGAGAACAGCAAAAATAATTTTGAAAAAGAACAGAATTGAAAAACATACACTTTTTCATTTCAAAGCCCATTACAAAACAACAGTGATTAAGACTGTGGCTAGACAGAAATCACTGGAACAGATTTTGATAATCGAGCAGTCAACCCTTATATTTATAGTCAATTGATTTTTTTACAAAAAAAGTGAACTTAATGGAGAAAGGATAGTCTTTTCAATAAGTAGTGCTAAAACAATTAAATATATTTGAGTTAAAAGATAAATTTAGGCCCTAATCTCTCAACATACACTAAAATGCCCCAAACTGATCATAGACCTAAATTTTAAAATTGAATCTGCAAGTGTTCAGAAGAAAATAGAAAAAATCTTCTTGGTCTTCAAGTATGATAAATAACAAAAATTGGGATATTCTATCAAAATTAATAAATTTCTTGTCCTCAATATATACCATTAGGAATATGAAACTATAAGCTATAGACTTCAGAAATATTAAATTTTAAAGTCATATTTAAGATAAAGGATCTGTATACAGAATCTATAAAAAACTGTTAAATTTTTTTTAAAAAATTGCCAAATTATAAATTCACTAGGTATTTGAATAGGCAGTTCATCAAAGGCATCATTGTATTTTATATGGAATAGCTAAAAGCATATGAAAAGATATTCAGAAACATTAATCATCAGTGAAATGTATTGAAAAACCACAATGAGATATCACTTCATACAATGGCTGGTGTAAAACTTTAAAGAAACTGAAACAAGCATATTTTGGTAGGTCTTCAAAACAGTGCAGCCACCTTGGAAATCAGTTTGGCAGATTCATGGATTTTCATAAATTTACTATTAAAACCTACCAATTCTATTCCTAGCTATCTAGCAAAAGAGACGAAAATATACGTCCACTCAAACATCTGAATGTAAATGTCACAGCAGCATTATTCATAACAGATAAATGGTGAAAATCAGATTTTTATCACTGGGTGAAAAGATAAAATATTTATTCTTATATAAAAATCTTATTCAGCAGTAGAAAGTAACAAATAGCTGATATGTGCTGAAACCTGGAGTAACCCTGAAAATATTACACCACATGAAAGAAGCCAAATCCAAAAGGTCATGTGTTATGTGATTCCAATTACATGAAGTGTTGAAAACATAGATCTATAGAAAAGCAAAGTAGACCACTGTTTGCCTATGTCTGGGGATGGGGATAGAGACTGTGATATTGGTTACAAAGTTCTACAAATTCGCCTTTAAAAAATCACTAAATTATATTTAAAATAGGATTAAAAGTGTGTAAAAACATCATAATGAAGTGGTTGGGAATTATTGAAGAGGAAAAACTTGACCTATCTTTAATCTGATTATTACTGGAAAGCCATATCTACAAAAGAGAACATTTTTGAGGTAATTTTTTAAAAAATTTCTTCTCATCAAACAAATTCACTTTTAAAAAGCAGTTCATTCCATTACATCTGGCCCTATATTATATGAATCCTAATCATGTTTCTGCCTCTGAGCCTTTGCATCTGCAGGTCCATCTTTTGGACATGCAATTCCAGAATCAACATAATGTCTACATGGTTTGTTTTTTCACTTCATTAAGTACTCTGATTAACAGTCACCTTGTGGATGAGAGGACTTCTGTATCTAAATTACTTTCAATTCTCTCTCATCCTCCTTAGTTTGTTTCTTTCCTCACTAAATTTCATTAAAATTCACTATTAATGGCATTTACAGGGTAAATGCATGGAGTTAGAGAAGATAATGCTAAGTGAAGTTAGCCAATCAAAAAAAAAAAAATCAAATGCAGAATGTTTTCTCTGATATAAGGAGGCTGATTCATAGTGGGATAGGGAGAGGGAGCATGGGAGGAATAGAAGAACTCTACATAGCGCAGAGGGGTGGGAGGGGAAGGGAATGGGCAGGATTTTAGAAATGATGGTGATGGTCATTATTATCCAAAGTACATGTATGAAGACACAAATTGATGTGAATATACTTTGTATATAACCAGAGATATGAAAATTTGTGCTGTATATGTATAATAAGAATTGTAATGCATTCTTCTGTCATAAATAATTAAATAAATTTAAAAAAAAAATAACTAACAGATGAGCACTAGAAGTATCTGGTCCAAACTAGGAACTCACTATTTATTGAGTGAATGAATCCTGTCATTCGTAGCTGTACCTTAAATGATCAAGAACCGGAAATAGTTTTTTTTTTTTTTTTTTTTACATTTATTTCAAAAATTTTTCCTATGGAACAAATTATACAGCCAAAAGTCCCTAGAAGTGAAGTACTTGAACCATCCACATCTGGAATTGTTTTTGCATTGATCCTCATTCTGAATTCATTCTTTGGCTAGGTTTATGACTGGCTAACCTAAATGGCCCATTGATGTCAAAGGCTTTTGTATAATCATCAGTGGGAAAAAAAAATTACTATCCTGACCCAGTCAGTGAGTAGGAAAGCTTTGTAGGAGCGTCCGTGGTCACTCTTAGTCACATAAAGAGAATCCTCGTCTTTTCATCAACATAACAGAACACAAAGAATATTAAAATAGGAGATTGCCTTGAAAGAAAAGGTAAAAGAATTCTTTTCATATCCTACCTCATTAATAACTTAATGATCGAGGCTGGGCTTTTGGAGAACAAAGAATTGGGAAATCTTAGTGGCAAAATGTATTTCCTGTTGTCCTTACCTGTGGAGTGAAATCCCATTTTCATGCTCTATTGGCTTGTTAGTGTCCTCTTACTGCTTTCTAAGGGAGATACTGGACTTTATTTTCTTTTTCCTTTTGGTGAATTTGGAAGAAGAAATTAAACCTAAGGTGCTCATGCGTTTTCTTCTTTCTCTTGTGAACTGGATGCTTTAAAGGAATCACAGGTTCTGCTTATGATCTGTTCCTGGGATAGGAGGCCTACTCCTGCCCACTTCTTCTATGGCTGCCTAATCCTCACACCAAGAATTAGAAACACTCCCTGCCCATATTCTCTGATGTCACCTTTATCACCTGAACAGGTAACCCTTTCGCCTTCGTCTGTCTTACTTCTTTGTATCATAGATGATCTAAAAAAAAAAAAAAAATCAGGCAGAGATCTGTTTATTAATCTTCTTCAATCAACCCTAAATGGGTCTTAACTGATGAGCATTAATATCTTAACTGAAAGGGCAGAGGCAATAAGAATTATGGAGTATTTAAGTCCTTACTATTCTGTATGCCTGAATTACTTTATAAAATGTCAGATTCCTTAGTTCCTAAATGATCTTGAAAAGTCTTCCTAATTAAATTGAAGGAATCAGCTGAGAGAGAAACACATCTTCCAAGGTACAAACCTCTTCCATATTTTTACATGTAGCTGCCACTCAATAAACATGAATGATTAGAGAGAGAAATGAGGATAGAGACCAGAAAAGATCTGAAATAAAAGATGAATGTTGCTCTTTTCCAGTCTACTATTTTAGGGACAGTTTGATCCAAACCATTTGAGATGACAAGAGTAAAGAACGGATAAAAAACGGATAAAGCTACTTTTACCAAAACACTTTTAAGAATTTTCGGTGCACATTTTGTAGAGTATTATGCCAAATAAACAAGTACCCTAATATAAAGGACCCATAGTATCAATTATTATCACTGTCAATCAGAGAATGAAAGCAGTCTACAATGGGCCTGACAAAACTGACTATTATGATTGTTTCTGCAATGTTAGAAATATGTAAATGAAGACACTTCAAGAAGATTTTGACACAACAGGTTTAACAGATAGGGCCTAATTATGTCAGTCAGTGGAATTCAATTACCAGGAGGAGTGGATGGACATCCTAGACACAGAGCTTGGATTAAATCTGCCCATAATTTTTTTTAGATCTAGTTCAAAGTAGAAAATGAATTCCAAGTTCTTAATTCTCTGAGATTATTTATTATGATTCTATTTTAATATTAAGTGGAAAAATAATTAAGAACTCTATTAAAAATACATCATTTTCAAGGTTACAATTTAAATCTTCACGTTTTCAATAATTTGCAGGTAAATTCCTACATTTTTAAGGAAATTCCTGCCCAAAATTAACAGATGATTAACACAGGGTAGCTGATGACTAGTCTCTAAAAGCAGCTCCCGAGAGAATTATGCCTTCTAGTATTGACACCTGTGTACACTCACCTCCTATTAAGGCAGTGGGTTAGACCTGTGGCTCACTTTCTGACCAACAGAATGTAGTAAAAATGATATTGCATAAATTCCAATGGTAGATCTTTTTTTTTTTTTTTTTTTTTTTTTTTTTTTTTTTTTGCAGCTTGTACTTGGGTCTCCTGAAATGCTCACTCTGAAAGAAGTCAGTTGCCATGTAAAAAAAGAGACTGCCATATTTCCTAATTGAGCCATGTGGAAAGCTGCACTGGGCGACAGACTGCAAGCTCCAAGGTGCTCCAGCCATTCCAACTAAAATGTCAGAGATGGAGAAGAAGCTATTGTATATATTCCATTCCAGCCAGGCCTTCAGAAGACTCCAGCTCTGCTGTGATCTGACTGGAGCAATTGGGGCACCCCAAGTGAGAACCATCAGCTAAACCCATTCAAATCTCAGGAACTGAAGGATAATAATAAAATGTTGGTGTAAGTTTTGGAGTAGTTTGAAATGCAACAACGGATATTTAGGATTTGGGATAGACCTGAAAGAGCTTAAAGTAGGAGCCAGAGCCTTCCTTATTAGACTCCTATTGATTACTTGTGTGATCTTAAATAAATTACAACATATCTGCATCTTTATTATGTTTTGTAAAATGAACACATTAGACTAGATCTAGGTCACATCTGAGGACTAATGAAGGGATTCATGTAATCTACAATTTACTTGAAATTTATAGGAGAATCTTAAATTTGAAGTCAGAATGTATGGTTTTCAGCAGATTATCAAAGGAAAAGATTTATAAGATCACAGTATTTCTAAAGCTTTCAACTTGGAATTCCAGTTATTTTATGAAAGCCAATAAGAAAATCAAAGCTTACTGGTGGCATACTATAATCAAGATTTTTCAGACTAAATGTTATAAAAGTAGAGATAGATATCAGGTCACATTATTTAAGAATGCTTTTAAATCTTTGTTTAGTTAAAATGGTTAAAATGGTATTTCCCATTCAACACCGTCCCATAAATATTTTACCTCAAAACATTTGAAATTGTGAGATCAGTTTTAAGAAACTCTTAAGGAATAATAAACACAGTAGAGATTTCTTTCAGGGATTATGTGCTCTTCAAAGATGGCATCTTCCAATTTCTAGCAGGTTCCCCTAACCTGGTATTTTCTTACCTTTCTCCAATAATCCAAATCTAGTTTAAGTTTTAATTCAATTCACAATTGCATAAATACGATTATATTCATGTATTTCCTCATAATGAAACAACTTCTCAAATGAAACAGCAAAATTATTGAATAACAACTATATGCCCAAAACTATCCTATTTATCAGCATTCAATATATTTGTCAAAATTTTCAGAGTCAAGATAAGCTTGTTAGTATTTGACATCTGTCTCCACTAGGATGTAAGTCCACAGAGGCAGGGATCTTTTCTCACTTTTGTGTATTGATTTATCTCAAGATATATCCCTAGAACCATGTGGGCACTCAATAAATATGTGTAAAATGAATGAGTAAATATGCATTCTGGAGAAATTTGAAAAGGAAGTTGCTAGCAGTAACACAGTGTCCTGCATCCTGAGTAGTATGATTTCTGTAAGAAAAAAAAAATGTTATATAGATAGGGACAGAACAGTCTCTTTACCTAAATAGGAAGGAATCTCTTTCCCTAAACAGTAAATCAAAGGATCAAAATTGACTTTCAGTGCACAGGAAGGAAAATAACTTGAATTTAATATTTCTAGAAAATTGCTACTGCTTCCAATTGCTGTGTATTCCTTTAAGAATCTTTAAAAAATAGAATAATATTCTAAAATATTATTAGAGTTAAAATGCCAATGATATCAGTGAACTAAATCTGAAATGACAACATAACTGCTAACTATTTTCTTTTTTTATGAAGTAAATATAACAAATATTTACTTTCTCATAAAGAGGAAATTATGAAAATGATATAGCAGTAAACTGAAGTATTGTCATTAGAAAATTGCTCATAATCTGATAAGATTACTTATATGCAGGATTGCTTATTTTCAGAATATCTACAGAAATTCATCAAATTTTAAGATAGGAAACCATGCTCTTGGTCTACAAATACTTAAAATGCATGTGTGCGCGTGCACACACACAAAGTTCACCTCACTTAAACACAAAGGACCTTCATGGTGATTTTATATGACTGATGTGATAATGGTTTCCTATGTTCTAAAGATTTAAAAAATATGCTTTATTTTACCAATATTATTAATAAATCCTTTGTGATTATGTCTCCTAACTACCTTCCTTTCCTTTTCTTTTCCCTTCTTTCCATTTATTCTCTCCTATTACTTCTCCAAAAGAAGAGGATTCCACATTCTTTGTTAAAAACTTTTATTTTGTAGGAGAAGATATTGATGGCTCTGGCCCATTTCTAGAGTTACTCCATTGTGGTAATAACTTCTCTGTTGCTCATTCTTCTTGCTGCACCCACAACCTGATTTGTGCTTGAGCTGACCAAAGATAACATCACCTCACCACTGGAGGCACAAGTTAATGGTGTGTTCCAAAGTCACAACTGGGGATAAACACACTGCAGTGGGTTTCATTTTGGGTAAGCATGCATCAGATCACACACTATCCTGGTCAACTTTTAAAATCACACTTAAATCACACTTTAAACGAAGAGGTATTAGCATATACCATCCCCTCAGCTATTTGACTAGGAAAATAACGTGATTTCTATTAGCTGGTGATAACAACATGGCAACAAAACAAAACAAAATGTTAAAGTGATATCTCTGATGTCATAATTGCAATGAACTGAAAATTGTTCCTGGGGCTTACTTCAATTTTTACTCAATAGCTAGAGGTTTATGAGTTTCTTAGCAACATATCACTTTTTTTATTTCCCATATTTTGTGAGCTATTACATACTAATAATTCTTCGAAAACTAACAATATTTCCTCAAATTTCAAGATTTAGTAGGAAAAACAGGAATGGTAAATTTCTATAATCTTAATTTACAAAATGTGAATTTAAGGCATTTAGGTGACAAGTTGATATTCTTTTCTTCTTCTTCTTTTTTTTTTTTTTTAACTCTAAGCAGTTTCCTTCCACAGCATTAAGAATGATGATGTCTCCTAGCAAGACTGAATGAAGAAAAGTCATGTTCCTGAGATTGATTTCCAAGTCAACATCATGCAGGTAGCTTTTTCTGAGCATGTTTCTTCTCCACATTGGGGAAAATCATGAAGAGATTCAGGAGGAAAAAACTTCACATGACCAAGAGGTCTCTTTCCTATTGTCCCAAACACTGTTTTTTTCTATAAAGTTATAAGAAGAAAGATGTGAAAATTTTGATCAAATTATGGATTTGAATTTTCTGAAATATATAATGCAAAACAGAGAGTTTTTAAATAAATAAAAAACATTATGTAATCACTCCTTGAATCTTGCTGAATCAACTTTATAATGCCAAACTTGAGCCCCTCCCAAATCTAGGCTTTGTGTTTGTCACTTCTGACTTAATAAATAATATCAGGTATTGCTAGATCTTGCCTGAAAAACCTCCAAGGAAATCAGAATTGCTTTAGTATGAGAATTCAGCAGGTGGCACTCTTTCCTCTACATCTATTTTTAACTTACTTTTTCAGGGCAGAATATTAGAAGTTACTTCCCACACGGGGGAAAACCATAGTGTTGAGTGAGCTATGATAAGTCAGTGTTGAAGATAAGGGCACCACATGCCCATTAGAAATCTACTAAATCCTTCCTAAATCTGTAAGGTAGGTGCACCCATCTTCATTGTCTATTAATTACAACCGTATTGAGAAGTAGCTACTGCCAGCTCCTCTGATGATTACTGCATTCCCATGAGAGATTAAGTGGCTCTGTGGTTGAAGAGTCCTGTCTTATCCAACAAAAAATGTTTCTGCACATCCTAAATGGTCTTCACATTTTCATTTCCCTACCAGCTTACCATGTAATCAATCAAAGCCTTTATAAAGAGATTAGGTCCCATTGGTGACTCTAGTCAAGCTGGGAACAGAAATGAGATGATGAGGAAGGAGACACTGCTGTCCTCTGAGTGAAGGAGAGCTCCAGCACTTTCTGAAAAGAAAGCTATTTTGAGCTGCTTTGACTTATTTGCAACTCCTTTATATTTCTATGTAACTTCATGAAACAATGAAAAGAGGTACTGGGAAACTGTCCCCCTAAGGCCTAAAGCGGCTTAATAATTTTAACGAAAAAAGTCCATTTTCAGGTAAGAAGTGACCCTTCCATCAGTCCATTTAAAAGAAATTTCTGCAATGCACCTGCATGTTAGACCTTGCTGATGCCAAGAGTAACCCTTGTTTTACAAACTTTAAAAAGATACTCTAGCTTTTAATAATAATTTCATATTTGTCAATTTGTCCTTTATGTAATAAAAGGTTGCTGAGAGAAGAAGCTGGCTGAGGGTCTGCTATAGTAACCAATTTGTGTCTTGCCTCATGTGAGGGACCCATGAGCAGAATGGAAAGCTTACCTGATTTTTCACAAGGACTCAACAAATAGAAGACCATTTTGAGGGCTTATGTATATGATATGAAGCAAGGTTTTGCTGATGTTTTTTTTTTTTTAATTCATAACAGAGAGTAAATATTAGCATGGACTAGAATTCTCTTTTTTAAGTATTTTTTCGTAGGTTTCTAAGACCACTTATCAATCTTATTTCATATGAGATGTCTCATCCAGAGCTGCCCAAAGGGTACAGATGTTCTAGATGACTGGATAAGTGGTAAGCACAGAACTGATTTGGGTAGGTATCTTTTCCATTTTCAAATAAGACAGGGGAGATGGATAATATATTTGGAAAAGAAACCTCTGTTAGTCTGTAGGTGTTAGCATATAGAGACTTTTGAACCCTTAGTAACCTGCAGTTTTTATGATGAGAATTGTTTTCCTTTTATCAGGAGTGTTTGGTAAAGGGAACTGATGAGGAGACATTTACGAGTGGGAAGCGTGGATTCTGCAGGGCACTACAAAATAATCTAGTTGCTCTGATTTAATCAATGCATTATGTGACTGCAAAGCTCAGATAAGCCAACATCCCTCTCTTGGAACCTCCTTTAACTGTATGTCATCACACATAACCTTCCCAGATAACTACTCAATATGCACAATGGCATACCAACCAGGGAGAACATGATGCCGAAAGCATTATGCTCATCAGAGGCTGTGGCTTTAGCCAACTCGCTGGAGAAGCCCTGAGATTTCTAAGCCTCTGAGCCTGACTCTTTCTGCTCCTGTGCCATCTATAGCCCTTTCTCTGGTAACTATATAAAAGCAGGAGCCTGGTAGCACCACAAAAGGCCTGAGCAAAGTCAATGGCCATCCTACTTTAAAGACTTCAAAGTTAGATGTACAACAAAAGCAACTGTAACTGAGTAGTTAATAAGCCTCAACTTGAGCAGATCCAACAGGCTGGTTTTGTTTGCTGGAGAGTCAAATCATACTCTAAGCATTATGTGTCACTGCAATAAAACGGTAGGTACAGGGAAAGTTACTTGGGGAAAAAAGTTGGAAATTCTAGCTTAACTTGCCCAGGCAAAAACTAGACCTGAGCTAGTTTCTTACAGTCACCAGTTATTCAATATGAAATTTAAAGACTCCTTCAATTCACAATCTGAGGGCCTTGTTCCTAATATAGACTACAGGGTGTTGAGAAGCACAGTATATTATTTCATTAAGTGCTTTTTGGGAGAAGGGGATTTAGAGGTAAAACTGCTGGCTTTGTGTGGCAAGGTCGTGACCTTTGACAACTTTGGAGCTTCCCTCTTTCATCTTCTCACTCCCTTGAGACCCCTAACTTGCAGAGGAATCAAGCCCCTAAGCCTGGGCCAGACAGAATACAGCATTGTTGTGGAGCTAGGTTCTCTCCCTCTCCCTCTCTTTCTTTCTCTCTTTCTGTCTCTCTCTCTCTCTTTCTCTCTCTCTCCCTTTTTTCCCCCTCTAAACAAAACAGATCTGAACTGAGCCAAGGAAACAAAAATGTATTGTTCCTCGCAGATGGAAGCGAGTGTCGCCTAGGTAACCAGATTAATCTCCTTTTTCTCTCCCTTCCTCTCTTGTAGTGCGGTAATCGGTGGGCTCTTTTCACAAAAAAGCCAGCCTCAAAGCTGGGGCTCTAACTAGGTTCCTAATTAGCTGCAATTTACAATGAAGACAACATGATGAGATAATAGAAATTTGCAAAATAATGACATACCTCAGCAAAATATTCCTCCTCCTAAGAACCATTTTTATACAAAAACAATAAAGAGGGCCCTTCTAAAGCAAAGCTGGAAAATGGTGGTGTATTATGTGACACAGAACATTATTGTTCGCCTCTTGTTCCCCCAATCAACAGCTTATTGTTTGGCATCTTAAATAAAAATGACTCAAATACAGGCCACATAATGATCTCCATTGCGCTAATACACTGTATATACTGAGTAGTCAAAAATGTGCGGGAGCCAATGCCAGCAGGGCTGATAAAGTAGCAGGGCCCAGGAAGGTAATTTACAATACAATGCAATAAGCATTATTACTGCTCTTAATCACACATATCTTTCTGATTCCTGTCAGGATGCAACTCTGACATCAAAAAAGGGCACCCAAAAGGAAGACTGCTAGTTAATGAAATATGATGGATCACATTTGTTTTCATGTGGTGGTTAGCTCAAATGAAGCAGCCTCCAGACTGTTAGCCAACAGTATTCTCTTGTGTGACATCAAAGACTACCATTCAATGGGGGCAGAGAAAAAAAAATCACAGTAAGACAGCACAGAGGGAGGAGCTCCTAGGAACTGAAAGAACCATTAATAGTAATCTCTACCTTATGTCCAGAAGAACAGAGCATGAGGGGAAAAGGCCAAGGCCAACCAGTCACTGGATTCACAATGAGGATCATCAGCACCTATGTGCTGCTTTAGGGAGAATGGCACAGCTCACTTGCAGTGGGCAAGATCTGACATTTTGCTCTACAGGAGTAATTTGTCACCAGTGACAGGAGGAGCGTACCCCATGCCTTGTCTGAATCAAGACTGCAGCATCCTCTGAAACATGGAATCCAAATAAATAATAAAACAGAATCCAATGCCATGTTTTGCATCAACAAGAATCATTCATAAATGGCAACAGATTGTCTAACCAATCAGGCAAAAAAAACAACCGTACACAAAAAGTAAGTCCACATTTGCTTATGGACTAGTAATTGTGAAGAGTACAGCTGCACATACTTGAAAACTAATGGCCCCTGGACTTCCCCATAAATAACTACTGACTAAAAACCAATTGGCCAGGGACAGAAAAAGCATTAACCCCTTGGTCATTTGGCCCTCAGCAACAACAAGACGACTAGATCTCCTCACAGAGTAATTAAAAGGTAACAAGTAGGACAGATTAGAGAAAGTGCCAAATAGGCTCTAATGACTTTGGAGGAAAAATTGTTGTATTTGGTAATAACATTTGCAGAAATGCAAAAAGGAAGACCATCTGGGTATATCACAACCCCAAAGAGTTTGGCATCTGCCTTTTGGAAATGTGGCCATAATATCTCGACTTGCATGGGGCTATCAACCTTTTCCAAAGATTTAAGGAGGAAAAAAAAAACAAATGAATCTCAGCCAAGACAGAAAGAGAGCAAAAGGCTATGATGCAGTGCTGCAAGCTAGGGATTGATGGTCATAAATATCTGGGCTTTCCATGGATTTGACATTTACTGTAAAGCGTGATCTACCCATCAAACGAGTTTTACTTTTGAGTTTTGTGTAATCTCTACAAAAAAAATATTCTCATACATATAATTCATTGAATGACTCTATAATAATTTGGATGGAAATAACAAAAAGGAGTGTGTCAAGCTATTAAATGACTATATATGGTGTTGAAAGAAGAAATGTTGAGGTATTATCTAACCGTTCTTTCCATTTCTTTATACTGTGAGTAGCCATGCTTATCTTTTAAGATGATTTAAAGAATAAGAGCAATGCATCAAGGCAGATCTACCTGCCTTGATCTCTGTGCCCCTGTTACCCAGAAGTCCCACCCTTAATAAGCCCCCAAATCTGTTTTATCTGCTCACATACCCTAGGGCAGCTGAACACAGCTGGAGAAAATCATGCAACTGCATGTTGGGGCCAGGATCCCACCAGCACCTGTGCTCTGAACCCCAAGAGTCTTCTTAGCTGTCTTTCCTGACCTCCTCTCTTCATAGCTCTCTTAAATCTTCATTGCTCTCTTAACTTCATCCTTCCTGTCATTTTCCCAGAGAGATGCCCTACCTGCCCCACCCATGCATATCATTTTCTGCACCTCTCCTTACGCATCTCTTCAGGGTCAATATCTTTCCCTCTGTTTGACACTGACCTCCCACTAAGGACTCAGATCCCCTCTCTTCCTATCCGCAGAGCCCCTGGCTTCTCATTTTCCCCAATCGTAATGGCGTCTTGTGTTCTCCCATGCCATTCTTCTAAACCTACACCCAGGCTCAATCATTCTCATCCTGCTACATCCCATCATCATCCCTCCATATCCTTTTAACTACCTGCCTATCACATGCATTTCCAGAGATTCTTCGTTCCAGCCCATTCTCATCGGTCATATTCACTTCACAGAAAGTTGGATTCTAAACTACAGATTTAAGTACTTTCTCCCTCACAGTTTTGGCTATTTTGATCGTTTCCTTAGAAATTTCTACCTGTATTTTTATGCATCTATCTATAAAGAGCTGAACATATTTTAAGAATGAAAAACACAATTTTCAACACATCTGATGTGTCAATCTCAAAGTTCTAATCATGATGAAAGTATGAGAATCATAGAAAGTGAAATGGATGGAACTTTGGGTTTCTTTTTAATTTTCTTCAGTTGGAAATGAGACCTAAACACTGAAGGTAATAAGGTAAGTTAAGAGCAGAGCTAAAACCTAACTTAGGTTCCCTGAATGCTAGAAATTGAATTTTGTTCTCTAAAATACCCACCTTCACATATAATTCTGTCAAAAATTAACAAAACAGCTGGACGTGGTGGTACATGCTGGTAATCCCAGCATCTCAGGAGGCTGAGGCCAGAGGATCACTAGTTCAAAGCCAGCCTCAGCAATGGCAAGGCACTGAGAAACTAAACAAAACACTGTCTTCAAATAAAATACAAAATAGGGCTGAGTATGTGGCTCAGTGGTTGAGTGCCCCTGAGCTCAAACCCTGGTACAAAAAAAAAAAAATGTAGCAAACAATATAACATTGAGCACAATTTTAAAAGGAGACCAATTTGCATTAAAGTGATTTCCATTCTTAATTCTATGGATAAAATAAAGATATCTCTACCCAAAGAAGTCCGAAAAATTCCATAGAGCCGAAACAGAGATCAGAAAAATAAATGGCCAAATCTGGGATTTGAAATGAAATATATAAAGATAAAATTATAAAATTTAAAGATTCAAGGGACCATAAAGATCATCTAGCCCAAGACTGGGGTCTCAGAATGGAAACAACCTCCTGGAAGTGAACAGCTGTGTTTCTTCCATACTGAATCTTTGTCCAAGCCCAAACTATATGGTAATGAGCATTCACTGTCTCCTAGTATTAGACCCTTGGAGGGAGGAATAAGTTATCTGTGGAGTTGTGTAAAGATCCTCACAAGTTCACTGCAACAGTAGTTAATTAAATGTGCCTAGTGTTTCAGGGCTGATTTACTACTATAAGGAGCCATTTTCTTCCAGGGAGAGGCTTAGTAACTTGGAACTCAATTTTCCTTAACATCATTTGATCGAAATCTATGCATTATATTTCCTTCTAAAATATAAGAAGCAGTTGAAGGGACAGAGGCAATTAAAAACTGTTACCAAAGGGAAAAATGTTATTACTAAACCCCTACATGGATATATGCATTCTGGGGTCCACCCTGTGTGCCAAGGCCAGTTTGGTGAAGCTGAACTATAATTAGGTCCTTTTAGTAATTAAATCCCTTTGAACAAAGTAGAAAGCAGAATCATGTGATGCTGAATTCTGGAACAATAGGTTAGCATAATTTCTCCCTTGATTTACTCTTAGAAAAAAATTGACTCATCAATGTTGAGAAATCCTTAACTTTTCAAATATACAAACTACATAATATATAGGTAATTAAGGGTCAAAGTTCTTTGACTTGGGTCCTACCATTAACCAACCTCCTAAGCCCTATGAAGATGTGAGGTGTAGTTTAAGTCCATAACTGGAATCGTGGCTTGGGTAATCCCGTTAGTCATTACACCTGGGGGTACTGACACAAACCTGGGAGTCTCTGCTCCCTACCCCAAAGTCAAAAAAAGCAATGCACACAAAGGAAGTCTTCCAAACCAGCATTAACAACGTTCAGGCAGTGCTCTTTACTTAAAGGAAGAAAACAATTAAGTGAAACCTTGAAGTAATCTCATTCTGCCTGTTTAGCCTCTTCATCCCTCAATGTGTGGTTAGCAAGTGTGGCAATCAGGGCTAAGGCCTGCTATCATTCGGCCTTAATTAAAAAAGACACAAGCAGCGGAGCTGTGAATTAGAAATGTAGCTATGCACTACCCCTGATTAATTCGAGGCTCATGTTGGATTAATAACTCCAAACAAAGAACAAAAGGAAATTGTTATGCGAATTGCAGCCCTCCCAGGCCAGACAAAGGTCAAATCACAGGATTTCAATTTCATCCGGAGTCGCTTAATCAACTCCCTCGGAAGGAAGACCATATGTAGTTCTGAAAGCTACCCATTGTAGTCCTCTTGTCGCTGGACCTGAGAGACGGCACAGTCATCCTCTCAAACTATTCTCAATTGCTTCTCTTCTTTCCCCTTTAATATGACAAAAACTTCATTATTACCAGTGATTAAAGAAGAAGAGATCTGCCCTGCAGAAAACATCTCAACAACTGCTGGTTTATGGAGTAAGCTGGACACTCTTGGCACAGAGCCTAAGGAGACCTCACTCCCTTTCTTGAGAAAGGTCTTCGCCAGCAGCGACAGTCAGCACCAAGACAAGGGTGATGGTGACATCATTGGCGGAGCACTGAGAGGGTTATGTAACTCCCAATATGTTTATGGATACATGGTAGAAGAAGACGATTCCTATCTATTAAACTAAAGGAGAGTGCCTGAAAGGTGCAATCCATGAGATTTTGGGAGGTATCAGAAGACAAGACTCTCCCCTGTGGCATGATTAGAAGTTCTGCATGAGAAGGGATGGCAGGTATAAGTGCCTCAGGAGACCTGAGGAGCACAGCCTGCCACCCCAGCAGTTTAGTCTCCTCCACATGTGGGGTTGCCTCTAGTAACTGCACTGAGGACTGATGTGGGCTGAGAATGGCAGACTCCCATTAGAAGGAAGTATTTAAGTGACTGGAAGATGTAATGACTTACACCAAGGCATCACTACTTTTCACCTTGTCAACACAAAGTGCTTCTAATGGTAAATTCTCAGGACCATTACAACACAGTCCTCTGTGATCAAGACTTAAGTGCTCCCTAAATGAAATTCCAGCAATTAGGTAGCTCTTTCAAATGACAAAAAGTATAACCTTGGGGGATTTCAATACAAGGATTCCAAGACAGTCCTTTGGCTTAATGGCATCAGTACTTTAGGCCAATCATGGTAAATATAATTCTATTCTGGGATGATTCATTTCATTTACTTGAGGAAGTGTTCTACATATGAGAGGTGCTCATAATCGTGGACTGTCAGGATTTGTAACCTCCAATCTCATATGGCAAGATTTTCAGCCTCTGCCTTCCTTACAGAATGAAATCATCATCATCACCTTCATGTATTCTAGAATTCTGTCATTAGAGGAATTCATTCATTCCTCTGAATCCCATTATGCTTTGTCAGGACTTCTCTCACCGCACATAGCCTTTTCTCATGTATGTTATGTTATTCATGCATTATCCTTTTATTCATTAAATAAGCATTTACTGAGCACTTACTATGTGCCAGGCACTGTGCTAAGCACTGGAGATAAAAGGATGACTAAAAACTGATGACATCTTTGCTCCTGTAGTATTTGCAGTTCAGTCTTTGAGACAGGTAGCAAGCAAACAAAAGCATAAAACTGCAAAATCATAATGTCACAAAAGACAGTGCATGATAACTTGAGGCTTTATCCTATCAATGGAAATGGAAGTAAACATTTTTTCTCAGATATGTAAGAATATAAGTTGAACTTGGTGAAAAGAGAACAGGCAAAGTTTCAATTTCCTGAAAGACCATAAGTGGATTGGTTTAAAAGGAATAGAGTGGTGCCAATGGAGTCTGGAGGGGCAAGTGGACCCTAGAACATAGAAACAAAATTCTTGGCCATGTTAAGGATTCTGATTCATCCTAAAAACATTAGAAACATCTGGAAGTGGAAGTGGCCAATGTACCATCAGAATTGTGATGTCATTGTAATTTGCCTACCACAAGTTCTCCAGTGGCTGAAAGCCATTCAGTGTTGTTCCTTCTGGTGCCAAGCACAGTGCTTTGCACAATAGGAAAGCATCTTTCTCCCAAAGATTGGGGCAGGGCTGATTCAGTTGATATCATGCCCCATAGAAACCACCTTGTCTAAGTCATTACTGTGGCAAAAGATGATGGTCCTTTTTTAAAAGAGAACTATTCCTTAATGAAAGCTATTTTCAACTCAATTAAATTCGAAAGCCTTTTAGTATACTGTTTGCTCAATATCACAGATTGAAAGAATGGCTTTTAACTTAACACCACCTTGGGACTGGCGGTCACAATCACTGATATCAAGGCCCTAAAAAAAAAAAAAAAAACTTCTGACCATGTGTAAAGGACTGGGACTGGCATTCTGTCCTTAAAATGGCTATTATGGCTATTGTTTGGATTGAGTGACATTTCAAGAGAAAACAATGATTTCTGCCTTCTGAAATATCCAAAGGTGTAATGGCATTGCTTTTTCCCAAATTAGCGGCCATTATATGAACATAAACTCTGCTATTTCAATTTAGTGGATGTAAAAAAAAAAAAAAAAAAAAAGGTACAAATATATCTGTGAGTCAGAATTCCCAGGGAGCATTCATGGAAGCTAAGTTCCCTATGTGACATGCAACTATCAAATAGTGAGCACATATGGAAAGCATACTCAGATGTTTGTCATATGTAATTGAACAGCTGCATCAACAGAGCTTTTCTGAGGATTATTCCTCAAGTTTCTTCTTAAAACCATTTCATTTTCTTTCACAAATGTATGTTACTTACTTAATTAATTTATTTATTTATCCTGGTACTAGTGATTGAATCCAGGGGTGCTTAACACTGAGCTACATCCACAAACCTTTCTATTTGTTCATTTTGAGACAGGGTCTCACTAACTTCTTATGGCCTTGATAAGTTGCTGAGAGGGGCTTGGAATTTGCAATCCTCCTGCCTCAGCCTCCTGAGTTGCTGGGATTACAGGCATTGGCTACTTTGCCAGCTGAATTTTTTATATTAATCTGAAACTCAGAGAACCCACCAAATTCCAAATTTAAAACTTATATGATTATAGACATGTAAAATTTTATGGTATCTGACTGGATGCCAGAAAAAATTATATCCGTGTAGAACTTTTTGATTCTTTTAGCTGGTAAAAATGTTACCACAGATAACATTAAATAAAATAAGTGACCAAATTAATCACTAAATTTCATTGCTCCTTTACCAAAATTTAACACTGTTATACATGGTGATGTATTGGGAGTCATTTTAAGTTTCATCCTTAAAAAAGGCATTGAAAAATCATTGACAACCTTTAGATAAATAATTAAATGTGTCATGTATTAGGCTGAATGTATATGTAACTATATATAAACACAAAATATATAAGTGTATATAAACATATACATCAATACATGTAAATATATAGTTGTTTTATTTTTTCATTCAATTATTTGTTTGGAAAACTAAGTCATAGGCCAGATATAGTGGTGCAAGCATGTAATCTAAGTGACTTGGAGGCTGAGACAGGAGGATTGGAAGTTCAAGCCCAGTCTCAGCAATTCAGGCCCTTAACAACTTACTGACACCCTGTCTCAAAAACAAAAAAAGAAGAAAAAAAAGGTTTGGGGATATGGCCTAATGGTAAAAGCATCTCTGGGTTCAATCCCCAGTACCAATAAATAAATAAACAGGAAAGAGAAAGAAGGCAGTGGGGGAGAGAGAGGAAGGGAATAAAGAAATCAAGGAAGAAAGGGGGAGGGATGGAGGGAGGAAGGGAAGACAAGGAAGGAAAGAAGGAAAAAAAGAGAGAGGTGGCAGGGAGGAAGAAAGAAAATAAATCTACATCATGAGATGCAGGTGTCCCATTTGCTAATTCATTCAATATTTATTAAATGCTAGCTATGTGTCAGGCACTGTAAATAAATCCTGCCCTTGAGATGCTTTCATTGTCTTTTTGACATATGAGGAAAATCTGACTAGGACAATAAGTAAATGAGTCTATGTGCCCAGTGTCACATATACAGTAAGTGGTAGATCTAGTTTCTGAATTCCAGAACCTCAGATTTTAACCTTCCTGCTATGCTTCTGTTAAAATACTGTAGCTTCAATAAGCACTAAGCTAAACACCCTCTTGTCATAAGCTAATTTAGACTAAGGTAGTTATTTGGAGAATATTCTTCATAATTAGTAAATTATTAAAATACAAGGAAGTAAATTATTGCTTCAAACTAAATTTTACACAATACAAATCAACCTAGATTTAGCTTTCAAATAGCTATTATATGAAAAGGATGAAAATTCCGTATAAGTTTAAAATAACCACAGAATTCAGAAAGTACAGGAATTCATAGGCATTTGCTCAATCTTAGAATTTGGCTTCAAAACAAGCTGACTAAATTTGAGCACATTTCAGATATTTCTAAATACGTGTAATAATTTGCGAGCATTGATTCCAAATTATTGTACTCACAAATACTATCAAGGTCACAAGGAGAAGGGGTTCAATAATAAGTTAGCACCAAGGAGAACACATAAAAAAGACTACAGCCCCAAATCTCTGTAACATACCCAACCTGCAACTCGACTAGGAATTTTACTTTGCATAATTATGGAAAATTATAAAGCCTAAGTTCAAGCACATAGGTAAAGTGGGTATTAGAAATTGGTAACACATACCAAATTTTCCCACCTGACCAAATATACCAGAAGTTGTTTCTCTGAACCACTTGTGTATCCATAAAAATAAAAGACTATCAGTCCTAAAGACATAAGATAAACAATAATCAGAGTTCTGTAATTAAACATTTAGTAAACCCTTCTTTACACCAAATTTTAAATTTATAGTTACTTTAAATAAGTCTTTAACAATGATATAAAAAAACCCTGTGGAAAATACTTTAAAATGCAACCTATGCTATATTTAGTATATAATTATACAACAAAAGGAAAGGAACAATTTTTTAAAAAAAGAAGAATGCTCCCCCCAAACTGGACCACAGCAGAACTGGGGAGCATGAGCCTTTGAACTTTAAGGACAACATTAGCTTGAGAAATGGAAAGCTGGAAATATAGGGATTACAACCCAAAGAGGTGGCAGCTAGGAAAACCCAGATCCTGGTAAACTCAGTGTGTGTCTAAATGGAAAGAAACCGTTTTCTGAACTCATATAAAAGGTTTGAAGGTTACATAAACAATTTTCAGTCTAGAGAGAGAGAAGTAAAAGTTACTAACTTTAGTTCTTTTTCTTAAACATCTTCTTTTCTAATTTTAATAATAATAAATTTGCTAGCAGTTTTCCCAAAGAAAATATTATTTTCTCTATAGAGAACAGTGACCCTCTGGCCTTTCAGTAGTCACAGAATAACATGTTCTTAGCTGGAAAATATTCTCTACCCTAGATATCAAGTGGTATCTAATGTTCATTACATGGAAGAGTAAAATACTTCTTTCAATTCCCCATGTTAAAAATAGTGATAAAACTCTTAGATGCTTCACAAAATAGTACACTTTAAAATACTAATGATTAGAAATATTGGAAACCCAAATTCCATAGAACAAATAAAAATAGTCATTTGCGACCATCCAATTTTCCTTATCTTAAATGAATCAGGAAAGTGAGCAGATTCTTAACTAAGTGAATAATTTTAGCAAGGCACAGAATAATCAACACAGAATCCTGTAAACCTAACATTGACCTCCTAAAGCCCATACCTGCATTCTAATTCACAATGCTAAAATGGATTGGATTACTGGATTTAAATAAAATCGTGGAATCTGAACAACCCAATACAATTTAGCTTTTTTTTTTTTTTTTTGAATGAACAGATTTAGTGTAGCAATACTCTGAGAAAAGCCCAAACATCTTGTGATATCTAGTACAAAGAGTAAAGGAAGAAGCAAAGGAACATGAAATTTGGCCTCAGTAGCCACTTCTTTTGCTTCCTAAAGGAAATGATTTTGACAGAATCCTGGGAGTGATGGTTTCAGTGATCCTTACTTGCTGGGCTACTGAAGATGACAGATTCAACATCCAAAGAGTTTCTCCAACTCTGCATTAAACATTCTAGGTATCAAAGATCTCATATCTCAAGAGAGAAATCTCAGAAAAACTTGTTTTTTGTTTTTTGTTTTCAGTCACTGATGGTAATTGAATAGCAACTGAAAAAAATCCCACCAGTACTATGGTTAGAGCTGGTGAGGCCTTCACTATGGAGAAGATGTTAAGTGAGGCTATAAATGTTAAATTGCATGCACACAGTTCTTTAAAGTTCTCCATGACACATATACAACAGGGTTAATGTAATCTCATCCACTCTGGAGAAGAGGAGGCCACTGAGGGAATAGTGTATTGGCATCAAAGCCTCACACTATGCTCCAAGGACTTTGCAGCAATAGTGAATATGGTGGAATGAGATGGACATCATTACCCTAAGTACATGTATGAAGACACAAGTGGTGGCAATATACTTTGCATACACCCAGAGATAGGAAAAATTGTGCTCTATCTGTGTAATATGAGTTGCAATGAATTTTGCTGTCATATATAACAAATTAGAATAAAAAATAAAAATAAATTTAAAAAAAACCTAAGGTGACAGCAGCAGTGGAGTCTTTAAGAAAAATGTATACATAGCAACACTTATCAAGGTTATTTTAAAAGCTGGGCAGACTTGGAAAACGACCTGTGGTATTTGTATAATTTTAATCCCATTGCTTAACATGGATTCTTCATTGAAAAACATCTCAAATTGTCTCTGATTCACTATTCCACCAGTTCTAATCCACACAAACTTTTCATACTGAAAACTAATAGATACCCATCTATGCGTCTTTCTCTTCTTTCCAAGGCATTTTGTCACTGTCACATTCCTCTATTTCTTCTGATCCATTCTCCACTCTACATCCATATTATCCCTTCAAACTTTGCCTCTCACACCACAAATCTAAGGCAACACTTTAAACAAGGCAACTGATCCTCTTCAATCCAGTTCCTTTCAACTACATTGCTCATGTGCTCTGTGCTATTCCCTATCTCACATCTTGCTGTTTCTTGATTGTGCGATGCACAATCTGACTTCTAAGCTTAGAACATAATATTCTACAACTCCTGTAGCTTTGAGGGTAGAAGATACTTTCCTGGCTGTTTGATTGGCACTCCCCTCCTAGGCCTCTGTGCAGTCAAAACTTCTGCTGCTACACTGTAAGGATTGCAATACTTCTGCAGCAGTTAACACTTCCACAATAAGTAGTACTTTTTAAATGTCCACATTTTCTTTTTATTTGAAGATCCTGAGGGCAGGAGAGTGTACATCTTCTATTCAGTATAAAACTCCAAGCACTTAGCATGGTGCTTGCCACACAGTGGACACTTCTAAATATTTCTAGATGAATGAAATTGGTTGTTTCTTTGTAGGGTAACAAAAGACATGGATCAGAGTTTTAGAGTTGTAATACATCAAAAAGGTGAAATGAAGGTTCATCTAAACTAAACTTTGGAGGGTACAAAAATACATGTTGATGTCCCCCAAGGAGAAAGATGTGGCTTCTTCCTCTAACTGCTTGCATTAGCACACTGCTATGCTGGTACAATAAACAGACTGATTTAAAAATTAAATAGCCAACTCTGAGAAGTGTAACAATCCCTGGATTAGTACAGGATGATAACTGAGAGATCTGCTATATTAAATCATGACAATAAAAGTAAAATCCCTCCATCTTTTCCTGGATTACATTTAGAGCTCAAATCAGAGTGCCTTAAATGAATAATAATGAATGTATGCCTCTGTGAATGACTAAAGCCTGAAGCACATTTTAACTAGAGTATATACGTCCCTTTGGATGACATAATTATAATTCAAACCATACACTAATTAGCAGCAACATCCATTTAATATTATTAAGTGGGTTTAAACTATGTTTTTATTAGTTTCTGAAAGTAAGAGAAAAGACACTTCACACAGACACAAAAAAAGCAGAGAATCTAACTTAACAAATAAGTACATGCTATGGAGAAGCAAAAGCAAAACCAATTATATTTCAAAAACTGCCATATTTTATTTTTCTGAGTAATAATGACTAACTGTACTCATATGTAGGAGACACAACAAAAAATTTCAAAATACACATTTCTCCACACAATGATGACATTCTTAATAGAAAATTTTTGTTGTTTCCTATTGACTATATTGCTTAGCAACTGTTCATGATTCCTTTAAAATTAATATATTGCCTCATCAGTTTTGCATCAGAGTTAAGTGTACCTTAATGGAATATTCACCAAGAGCTAAAACTTCTCCAACATTTTCATTTTTAGATAAAACTCCATTGGCCTCAGCTATACCATCAGTATTTCTTTAAGTTGAATTCTGAATTGCATTTGTATTTTTTTAATATTGACCATTTTCTTCTTACATTACTTTTGTTTTCATTTTCTATGCTTTAAGTTCCTCAAAAAAAGAGGTTAGAAGGAAAAGTCCTTCAAAATTTGTTTTTAACACTTTGAAGATAATTTTTTAAGATAGATGATTGATATGAAATATTTTGTTTGAAAAGTTATTTTGGGTTAGTTCTACTTAATTAAAGAATTGGAAGATGTTAATAACTCAGATTTACAGTGTTTATGAAGCACTTCACCTATTCTGTGTTCAGTTCTTACTGTGTGATATGGAAGAATACATTTCATTCTTATAACAACCCTGTGAGGTATGTGCTAATACCCTTCAATTTACTGATGAAAACTGAAGTGTTTAAGTTCCATACTTAGCGAGGACTTGGGCTTAAACTGAGTTATTCTGGCTCTAAAAGCTCTGCCTTATGGGACTGTGTTATGCCAAACCTGTAAAAATACAAATGATGGTACTTTTGGATAGATCACTATTCAAAATATTCTCTCACCCTGAGTAACCAAAGCAGTCTTGAACAAAAAGAACAAACTTAGAGGCATCACACTACCTGCCTTCTGAACATATCACAAAGCCACAGTAATCAAAACAGCATGGTACCACCATAAAAACAGACACACAAACCAATGCAACAGAACAGGGAGCCCATAAATCAATCCTTTCATTTGCAGACAACTAAGTTTTGACAAAGTTGCCAAGAATACATGATGGGGAAAGGACTGTCTTTTTAATAAATGGCATTGGGAAAACTGGCTATCCAAAAAGAGAAGAATTAAATTAGACTCTTATCTGTCATTGTATATAAATATCAAATCAAAATAGATTGAAGAATTAAATGGAAGTCCTAAGATTGTAAAACATCTAGAATAAAACATAGAGGAAAAACTCCATAACACTGGTCTTGGCAATGATTGTTTGGGTATAGCCCAAAATGCACAGACAACAAAAATAAAAATAGACAAATGGGATTACATCAAATGAAAAAGCTTCCACACAGAAAATGAAATTATCAACAGAGTGAAGAGACAACCTACAGCATGGGAGAAAATATTTGCAAATCATACATCTGATAAGGGATATCCAAAACATATGACAAACTCAAATAACTCAAAAACAACAAGAAAACAACTAACCCAATTAAAAAATGGGCAAAGGGCCTGAATAAACTTTTCTCAAAAGAAGACACACAAATGGTCTGATACGAAAAATTCCTCAACATCAAATCATCAAGGAAATGAAAATTAAAACCACAATGGGCGACCACCTCACACCTGTTCAAATGGCTGTTATCAAAACCATGAATGATAAAAGGTGTTGGCAAGGACGTAGGGAAAAGAGAATCATTTTACACTTTTGGTGGGAATATCAATTAATACAGTCATTATGTAAGACAGTATGGAGGTTCCTCTAAAAATTAAAAATAGAACTCTCATGTGATTTAGCTATTCCACTTCTGGCTATATATACAAGGGGAAGGCAATCAGTATGTTGAAGAGACATCTGCACTTTCATTGTTTATTGCACCATTTTTTACAATAGGCAAGATTTAGAAGCAATGTAAGTGTTCATAAACAGATGAGTAAAGACAATGAGGTATATATACACACTAGAATACTATACAGCCATAAAAAGAAATCCTGCCATTTGCAGCAACATGGATGAACCTGAAAGACACTATGTTAAGTGAATTGAACCTGGAACATAAAGACAAATACTGCATGACTTTATTTATGTATGGTATCTAAACACATTATCACATAGAAGCGGAAAGTAAATGGTGGTTACTAGGAGATGACAAGATGGGGGACAGTATTGGGGAGAAAGTAGACAAAGGATTTAAAAAAATACCCTTTCCTCTGATTCTAATCTGTGTATGCTAGTTTCTAACCTACATATTAGTCGTCTTCTTAAGTCATTTATAAATGGTTAGCTTAACACTCTAACTATATTAGCCCATAAAAGTATTTTACAGTGCCCTATGTTCATACATGTCAAAGAAAAAGAATCACTGGTACAAAAATGACTGAGTAACTCAGTATGGCTGGAGATTACCATGTAGGGAGAGCGGCAAGAGCTGGGGCAGAGGCCACATTATAAAGAATTACAGTGCTAGTTATAACTTCATGATTTCATTCGCAAATTATGTTAAGCATAGGTGTAAGGGAGTCAAATCCATGTTTTAGACTGACCACAGGAGAGAATACTAAATATATACTGGAAACAAGTTATTTAAATGTCACTTTTAGTAAGCAATGATCAGCCCTCCATTAGTGCTAACTTTAGAGTGAGGAAGTGGAGGAATATAAAAATATCAATAAAGAGTAGGCACATTTGATTTCATAGCTTCTGGCACTGTGGATTTGAGTCAGGTGATGAGTTACAGATAAAATAATAGTAACAGCAATTATTACATAAACACTCATGTTCTAACATTGCATTGATTTTCAAGAAAGGGATCAAAATCAGCTTAAGAATGATATAATAAATTATAGGAGAAAAATCACTATAAATATTAATTTTGTGATGTAATTCTTACCTTGACAATCCATTAAATTTTCATTTTAAAATACCATGTAAATAAATTTAATTTCTGAAAATACTTGTACCTTTTATAATTTTACCTGCAATAAAGTCAGTCAGCACTGACTAGTCATATATTGTTAAAGTAAGGTTTTGATATATCAAAATATTTTACTGGTTTGATTATTAAAACTACCATTAAAGGTAACATTTTCATAGCAAATACTGTATGAAGAAATAACTTACTAGGCTAGCATTTCCTGATTTTAACTACAGCAGCTAATGATGAATGACATAAATTAACTTCATTTTTTCATGCATTCATTTATTCCTTCAACCAGACCATGCCAGATTAATATTACACAGATAAAACTGTAATAAGCTTTTTGGAAAATAGAAATGACAGAGAAGGTATGAATATTATCTGAAAGAAACTAGAAACTCAGGACACCAAACATAGTTACATCTCAAATACATCCGTTAAGGAACAATTTATCTTTATTTGTTTATTCATTTTTAGTTGTAGATGGACACAATACCTTTATTTTATTTATTTATCTTTATGTGGCATTCAGGGTTGAACCCAGTATCTCACACCTGCTAAGCAAGTGCTCTACCATTGAGCAACAATGGCAGCCCCAGAACATTTTATCTTTACTGAAATTTCATTCAGTGTACTTTCTTCTGTCATCCATTAGGATTAAATATAGCAGGTTACATATTTCTCACTTTTTAACACTTTAATTGTATCACAAATCTTTCTTCCTGTTGCCCTCTCAATGTCTTTCTCACTTTCGGTATTGGAAGGCTCCAAACTCAAATTGGAAGCTATATTTCAAGAGGTCCTGAATTACAATAAAAATTTTGTATGTAAGCAAAAAAAAAAATTATAATTACAAATTTCATCAAAATTTTAAATGATTCCATGGCCTACAATAGATTTTTTTATATATAAAAACAAACAACACTGAATCTTTTCTGTAAACTGGCAATGGAACTAGAACAATTTTTTCCAAAACCAACTAAAGTAACTTTTCCAATTTGTATTTTTTTTCCAAGCGCCTTTATGATTTTATTGCGGGATTAGGAATCAAAGTCAAAAAACATCACCCAAAAAAGGCACTATGTTAAAATTTCAAGTTAAATTCCTAAATTGGTCTTACAATATTCAGTTATAGAATTCAAGGTTGTTGCAAATCATTTATGTTAAAATGTTTTCAAAATTTTTCATGTTTAATCTGAAAATGTGCTTTAAAATTCACAGGACCATTGCAAATTGTTTTTGTTTTGTTTTGTTTCTTTAAAAAAATGTGCCCATCAAGGCACTAAATAAATAGTTTAAAGTCTCCATGCTTTTTATGAGAATTCAACTCATGATATCATTTTTTAATATCAAAATTTTCTACACCATCACAAATTCCATTTTGAGATCAGAGGTGTCATCCAAACAGATGGTTCTCACAGGCCTTCCAAAATAGAGTAATACACAGATAAAAGTGTACAGGTTAAGTAAGAAGATGGCTAATGACGCTTTCAGAATCAGTGGAGATTCTTGTAATTTCATTTAATCTAAGTATGGGTACTGAGCATGGGAGTAACAATTTTCAGGGAATCTACCTATAAGCAGAAGAAATAACATGCTTAGTTCCAGGTGCATGGAATCAGCATTCTTTATTGATAACAGAGGCACAGTTGTGTTAAAGAAGATGCAGAGTCATCCTACATTAGCCCGACTCAGATCAGGAATAGAAATAGACAAATAGCACAGAGAAGTTCCCTTCTCTTATTTTCAAGGATACTTAGTTGGAATTTTTGATCTAAATACCTTTCTTTAAAAGGTTATTTATAGATTCTGTAAGTCTAGTTTATATTGTAAGAAGACCCCAATTTAGGGTCTCTCCAGCTCAGACTATGGGAAACATAGCTGTTTTGACAATCCAGATCATTTCTTTTTCTTTTTTTCTTTTTTTTTTTCAGATGGAGAAAGTGAAACATCTCCAACACATTGATAGTCACTTAAAGTTTTTACTTTGAAGAGGACAAAGAATCCCATTCAGCTTCCAGAGAATGAGTGAATGAGCAGGCATTTCATCTTCCAAAACTCCCTTATCTCTCATTTCTCCAGCACAATACACGTGGAAACAAAAGGCAGATTATTAAGTTTTAAAATGAAGCTACTTGTTTCTCTCCCCTCTGGGTGCCCGGCCCCTCCTCTCTCTCTCCTTGCAGCACATCTGGTAACCATGTGTGGTAGTGCTAATGAAGACTTTCCTGAGTGAGTTACAATTAGTTCCGACTGCCGCGCAGCTTTCCTGGGCTGTACCAAAGTAAAAGATGGGAACCGGGGCGAGGGGGAACCAATAACTCTTACACTTCACAAAACTGAATTCTCCCCCACCCCTGGGACACTCATCATCACCACCCAGGAAGAACTTTTTTTTTTTTTTTTCCCCCAACAAGGTGTAAGCAAATGCTTTCAGTTTTCCCTTCCTCTTCTCCAAATCAGCAATGTATCCAACTTGATTGGACATACAAGCGGGCACTTCTGCAATGGTTTGAACAATAGAGAATTGTTCAGCAGATGCCACGTCCCTTTGCTGGCCCATGTATTATACTTACCTAACAATTTTATCTACTTTAATAGAATAAATTTTTATGTTTGTGTGTTTTACCGTTTGATGGATTAGAAGGAACTGCGGAAGCCCACGTACTATATACAATTAGGCTGTCTTGGAAAAGCACACTTTTGTTTATTCTGGGTCTCCTCCCCCCTTCTCAATCAAGCTACTAATAGAACTGTTTTAAGTTTCAACAAGGACCATATTAACTGCAGATCTCCACATGAAACAGAATGCTAAAGCCCAGCATCTCCTGAAGATGCAGGCTCAGCCTCCCAAATCCTGTTTTACATGTCTGTCTGAAATCACTGTTATTCTTGTGTGATGCTCCAATCCCCCCATGTCTAGCAAATTGTAAGTGCTCAAGAAATATTATATGGTGGCAGTAATAGCCTTTGAGAGAAGATTTTCAGTGACTCTGAAGGTAGAAAATTAATGTGCTTTTTGGGGGGATCATCTTGTACTTATACCTTATTCTAATGCCATCTACCTTTAATTTCCCCAATTCTGGTCTTAGTATATGCATTGACTCAGTAAAAGTTAATTGATGATAACAGTTTATATTTCAGTCTATCGTACACTCTTGCATATATGCAGTTGGCACATGAACTCCTAAAATTATTAAGGTATAATTAAACATTTACAAATAGGAATTTAAAATCAGAAATAAAAATTGGATTTCCTAATGGATCACTTACAGCTATTACAATGTATAAATCAAACCAAGGAACATCTTGAACAAAGAAATACAGCGATAAAAAACAGCATAGAAGAGAGCTATGAGAATATTTTTCCTTCTTTTAACAGAAACCAAAACTAAATAATATCACATCCAGGAATAGTGATCATAAATAAAAAGCAATAAGCATATTAGATTATAAAAATAAATCATAGTCCTTCAACTCATCTGGGCCTGAAATGTAAATAATTTCTTAATAAAAGAAAGAAAAGCATCTCCTTTACTACCTATAATTGAAAAATATTTCACCTTAATACTACTAAAATTTCTGAAAATATTTTCCCTTCTGCCTTCCCCTCCCTCACTACAAAATATGAAGAGGTTAACTGTATAGTGCCAAATCCTCAGACTAGAGAAAGTTTTTGCTCTGAGCTGGCCAACTGTTTGCTTTCATTGGTGGGTGATTATCCTTCCAAATTGATTTCTAACCCTCTCAGAAATGAACAAATTAGAAAACCAAACAATAAAGACTTCTGTAGATCATCTATAAGGGTTTTTGGTTTTGCTTTTTGGTTTATACTAGAAGAATCACTGAGAATGGGAAAGAATTATATAATATACAAAACTTTTTAAAATGAAATACTGAGATTAACCTACATTTCAAAATGTCACTACTAAAATACAGAATAAGTTACTTGAAATGCAAATACATTAGTATAGAATAGCATGTTCTTCACTATTATTTTTTCTGAATAGGTAATTAACTGTATCAGAAATAATGTTTGTAAATGACGACCCAGTGAGCCACACTGCCCATTGCCTCTGGGGCCTTAGACAAGAGGCAGTTTTATGTGTAAATGATAATTAATGCCACTAGACAGTCCAGCACTACACTTACTAAATAGTTTTCAGCATTCAAACTCCCTAATGTTTCTACTGTATCTTACAAAATAAATAAGTACTATAAAAATGCATAAGGCTGATTTTAAAGGTAACTGGCTGAGATTTCTGTGGTACATCTTTTGAGAAAGGAATTGGTATGTAATTTTCATGTTCACAAATTAGTTTTATATGTGCATTATATTTTTATTGAGCTAAGCAACAGGCTGTCTACAAATTCAATACACAATAAGCCATGCCCCTATCTTAGTTAACATTGATTTTCAGTTCCCGTGTGGCTAACGTTTGCTCTGCAACCTGATGCTGCTATGGCAAAGCACACTGTTTGTTGATGGGACCCAAACACATTTTCACAAACTAGAATCAGTTGA
This sequence comes from Marmota flaviventris, assembly GCF_047511675.1. Lineage (NCBI taxonomy): Eukaryota > Metazoa > Chordata > Mammalia > Rodentia > Sciuridae > Marmota > Marmota flaviventris. The sequence continues at coordinate 86,830,867 of NC_092500.1, read as the reverse complement.
TTTATGTAAAAATCATAATGCTACTCTAAATATTTCCAGAAGGAAAAAAAATGAAGTAATAAAATATTAAGAATTTGATAGCAACTTTGCAAACTACATAATGCCGGTAATATGTAAGAGGATCTGATTTCCTAATGATAAACAATTCTTTTATTGTATGTATAGATGTATGCACTCCATTCTTATCTCTCCTAAATTCAGCAGAATAACTGTAAGTCTTCACAAGGCATGTTATCAATGTAAAAGCAATAAAAAAGTCACCCTCTTATGAATTACTATTTACAGTATTTCACAAGAATGGCATTCACACCCTCCAAATGAACAAGGTTGTCTCTTTAAATTGAAGGACACCACTGGCACTCTTCATCAGTTAGCATTAGCAATAGGGAGGAGGGGAATGAAGAAAATAAACCATTTTTCTATCATTTGAACTCTCTCTGACCCTTGCAAGTTATTCAAGTATGCACTTAAGACAATTCAAATAAATAACATATACACACATATAGAGAGCAGAAATACAGATAGTAAGAATGAATCCTGAAAAAGTGATAGGTTGATATGGAGAAATTAACCCATCTTGAAGCTCATTTCTTGCATTGTCATTGACAGCACAAGAAGAATACCCATTAGTAGATAGCAAAAACATTTCATGACTTTAATTAATAATTCTGGGAACCAGCTTATAGGCTTGCTATAAACCTTCTCTAGCTAAAAGAGCTAAATGATTAAAGGAAAAAAAAGCCACTTTATCCCCATAGTCACTTAACATTTCTCAGCATATTATCGTGGTTATACTAGTTGGGGGGATATGGCCAAGGAAGCTGGTGGATATCAAATTCACTAAGAACTATACAGTGGAATATATAATTCAAGTGTCATTTAGCTTAAAAAGTTCAATATATTTGCTTCAAACTTATCTCTATTGCAAAAGTTAAATACAAGATTTTATGAAACAATGTTATAATCTCATAAAGGTATACCTGTACATATCTATAGATGCAAAATTATTCATTCATTAATATTCAAATATATGACTAATTGATGTCTGTCTAGGGATTTCCAACCTGACATTTCTATTTAGTAGTGGGACGGCTGTAGTATTGGTGGTAGTATACTGTGAATCGTGCCTGAAAATATATTTAGTTGCTTTATTAAGTTATTCATTACTCCTTTCCTAAAAAGAAATACAAAAGGAGAAAAAAAAGTAGCAATAAACATTTTCAATATGACAAAATTATTCTGTATATTTTAATGTTTAGAGAGATTAAATCATATAGTTTCCGGAAGCAAAAACAAAACCCTCCCAAAATCAACAAAGCAAGATAGAGACAAATGAGTCTGGCAGCCAGAAACCATGTGGATGGGGAAGTTTCTTCAGAGCAAAACAGTCCCAGGAAGCCCTGTCAGTGCAGGGCTGTGAAATTCAATGCTTCTACTTATTTATCCCACCTCAGCTTTCCTGCCCCTTATGAAATAGAGACAATGCCAACCCAGAAACCAGGAATGGAGAGGGAAAGGCTATCTTTTGATTCCCTGAAACCTACAGAGCAGGATTTTACCACAGTTCTGTCATGTAACTTGGCTTGGGGTGTTCCAGTGTCAGCTGCAAAAATCCTAAGGAGGGCTCTTCTCTTTGTAAAGCAAACTAATTATGGAATCAAATATTGCCACATCCTGAGGCCTATTAACACAATGGGAACTTCTCCCAATTTGCTTTTATATTTTTTTTAAAAAAGAGTAATAGGAGATTCGGGTAGTACATGATAGAATTTAAGTAAGGGAGGATCAAACAAATAAATAAAAAAACCAGAAGGTGTTTTTATTCATTAGCCAAAACAGGAAGTTAGAGATTTTAGTTTTGAAACCCAGTCGAAAATAACTCACCTCTCAACTGTTTACCCTTGAGTGGTACATGACACAGAATGAGTTGAAATCAGTTTGTGCACTGTGTGCACTATTTCTGAGACTTGAAAGCTGTAAATGGTACTATCATCAATGTTTATAACATCTCAATCCTGTTTAGAGTTGTGAATCACCTCAGGTCTACTAAGTTTCAGAGTTGCCTGTGACTTTTATTTGGGCAGCCTAATTAAGAATTATCAATTATTAGTCTCATAATTATCACAACCAATTTACTTGTTATATTTTCTCCTAATTCTGCACTTCAAAATGAGAGAGATAACCAGTATTTGTTGCAAATGTTCTCTAATAATATTTTTTTTAAGACTTAAATATCTCTTCTTCTTTACAATATCCCTGGCAGGATAAAATACCATTTCTAATGGTAAATACTAAAGTCAAGAAATGTGAGCAATCATGGAAATTGTGAGTTTTCCCAACACATATGAGTCACTTAATATCCCCAGAAGTAATGCAGTCTCCCAAAAAAACATAGAGATTCAAAAGGAGATGATGATTTGATGGTTTTTCCTGTGTCTAAGTAAGTTTGGCTATGACTAAATAATTTCTCAATTGCTAGACTAAAACAAGCCAAAACAAACAGCCATTAAAACTTTAAAGTATATTGTGTAGTGGTGACTCTCCAAGGTCTCACTAATGTCAACATTAGATAGTAATACAGAGATGAATAAGATGCAAAGAGCTATTCTTCAATTCACTGGTTATAGAAATCACAAACTCTGCAACATGATTCCAATGAGAAAAAATTAAAATTAAAATATCTTTTCCTGCATATTAACAAATCCAATAAGTTTCATATTTTTTTAAAAAAAGGAGAAAAACATACCTGCTCAAATGACAGCAAAAAATGGTAGAATATTTTTCTTTGTATAACAATTTGCAATAATCTCTTCATGTTCAAATCAATAAAAAATTTGTCCCAATCCTACAATATATACATTCATTTCCCTTAAACTTTTTGTAATCTTTCCCATATTTCTTAACACAAAAAATACAATGAGGATAATATATTAAAAACATTAAATTCAAGCTCAAAACTTAACCAAGGAAAAGCCATTCATTTAATCAAAAATCTTTTATCAAATGCTATTGTGTCTTACCGGAAGTGCTCTGCTTCTGTGGGAAGTTAAACCAAGCAGATACAATGGAAGTGAACACTGGTTTCCTAAACTTACTGATCTTAATCTTATCATGGAAACTAGGTCTACATATCAATTTTTAAAGAATTACTTAAAAATTTAATTCATGCCAATATGATCAGACAGGTCTGGTTCAGTTACATTGATATTAACCTCCCAGGAAGACAGGACGTGTTCTGTGTCATGTGTTTGAACACTAACACTGTGATGTGTGTATGATGGATGTTTAATATGTAATTATGAGTGCACTTTGAAACAAATTATAAAGACCAGCAGGTATAAAAAAAATTTGAGGTTGTAAATCCTTCTACTTATCACTTAGACTTAGAAAACTGAACCAAAATCAGAGCTAAAAACACCGTGGTCCTAACTTTGTCATCAAGTTATCTTAGCAAAATCATTTAACACCACTGAAGTCAAAAGATGTCAAATGCACAACTTATAAGTTCTAATACCTACCTGGGTACATGATAGAAATAGGAATTATTGTTATTATAGTGTCATGAAAATTATGTCCTTAATTGCTCATGATCTATATAAATCTTCTCTGATAATTGAAAAAAATAGACTTCAATATTTCATTATAAATATTAAATATTTACTTGAGAAGTATATCTACAATGTATATTAAACATCCTTTTATATATTTGGAATACTTTATGACTGAGGGGAGGAACTCCCAGCAGCAAATAAACCAAGTGTAACACTAAATTGAAAAATATTTTTTCTTATCTACTGATAAGAAAATAACACTAATATTTCTTAAACTACAGAATCTGGACTTGTAGGAAAACTAACACTGTAACAAATGGGCAAATGGTAACCTAACTGAAGGATCCAAAAGATCAGTTTTAATGTATCTGGAGGCAGAGGTAAGGGTGGCTTCCTCCATCTCCTCAATCCTGTAAGTTTTAAACATCACATGAGATTCACTGACTACTTGTTGCCTGAGTGACAGCAAACTCAGGTAGGTAGGTGCTTTCAGTCTTTCTATCTGTAACTTTAAAAATGTTTGTCAAGATGAGAATGCTGTAATTACAAGCTCCAAAGAACCACTCACCAGTAATATTGTATGCAAAAAAAAAAAAAAAAAAAAAGGGGGACAAATTCTTGATTCAGGAAGCAGAGAGAAGTATCAATTTTAGGTTTAAGAAATATTTTCCAGTAGCTGGGCATGGTAGCACATGACTATAATCTGTTATTCAGAAGGCTAAGGCAGAAGGATATCAAATTTGAAACCAGCCTGGGCAACTTAGTGAGACCATTTCATGAAATAAAATAAAAAGGGTAGGGAATATAGCTTACAGGTAGAGCACTCCTGGGTTCAATACCAATGCCACATTGGAAAAAAAAAGAAGGAGGAGGAGGAGGAGGAGGAGGGGAGGGGGAAAGGAGAAAAAATAGGAAAGAAAATAAATAATCACTGTCCATTTTAAGAAGAATTTTAGGAGGATATTAAAGTATTTGGAGTTCCTATGATTAAAGATTGCATATGTATAAAACAATATCTTAAATATATGTTAAAGTCCTAAAACCATTCACTTTATCTTTTTAACAAAATTGAACACCTCCTGTGAATTTATAAATGCAAGAAGAAAAAAAATCACTTTCCAAACTGCTCACATGATAGGAGTCCAATGGTAAATATTGAGAGATTCTTATACCAGTTTAAACAGAGGTAAAACATAAAATTGCTGCATATGCTCAGGAAACATCACCAAGAAGTCCAGGTAAAAATTAGATAGCACCATTAGATAACAATATTTGTACCTGGCTATAGAGAAATATTGTGTAATTCTTAAAAACTACCACCCCTTACTTATAGGATATTCCTGTGATAATTGACAAACTAATAAATTTGGGCAAGACTTGTTTTATTTAACATATTAGTTAATGATAATTTGTAAATGTTGTTTTAAACTGGATGATTTTAAAAATAAGTATTATCTGCTCATTAACACTAAATCCTGTTATGAAGCTCCAAATCAATCAAGGCTGTCTATTTAACATCTTCTGTGCATGAAACACAGAGCTGAGCACTTTAAACGCTATTTTATTTTATTTTTTAATTTTTTATTGTTGGTTGTTCAAAACATTACATAGTTCTTGATATATCATATGTCACACTTTGATTCAAGTGGGTTATGAACTCCCATTTTTACCCCATATACAGATTGCAGAATCACATCAGTTACACATCCATTGATTTACATATTGCCATACTAGTGTCTGTTGTGTTCTGCTGCCTTTCCTATCCTCTACTATCCCCCCTCCCCTCCCCTCCCCTCCCCTCTTCTCTCTCTACCCCCTCTACTGTCATACATTTCTCCCCCTTGTATTATTTTTCCCTTTCCCCTCACTTCCTCTTGTATGTACTTTTGTATAACCCTGAGGGTCTCCTTCCATTTCCATGAAATTTCCCTTCTCTCTCCCTTTCCCTCCCTCCTCTCATCCCTGTTTAATGTTAATCTTCTTCTCATGCTCTTCAACCCTACTCTGTTCTTAGTTACTCTCCTTATATCAAAGAAGACATTTGGCATTTGTTTTTTAGGGATTGGCTAGCTTCACTTAGCATAATCTGCTCTAATGCCATCCATTTCCCTGCAAATTCTATGATTTTGTCATTTTTTAATGCAGAGTAATACTCCATTGTGTATAAATGCCACATTTTTTTATCCATTCGTCTATTGAAGGGCATCTAGGTTGGTTCCACAGTCTTGCTATTGTGAATTGTGCTGCTATGAACATCAATGTAGCAGTGTCCCTGTAGCATGCTCTTTTTAGGTCTTTAGGGAATAGACCAAGAAGGGGAATAGCTGGGTCAAATGGTGGCTCCATTCCCAGCTTTCCAAGAAATCTCCATACTGCTTTCCAAATTGGCTGCACCAATCTGCAGTCCCACCAGCAATGTACAAGTGTACCCTTTTCCCCACATCCTCGCCAGCACTTGTTGTTGTTTGACTTCCTAATGGCTGCCAATCTTACTGGAGTGAGATGGTATGTTAGGGTGGTTTTGATTTGCATTTCTCTGACAGCTAGAGATGTTGAGCATTTTTTCATGTACTTGTTGATTGACTGTATGTCCTCCTCTGAGAAGTGTCTGTTCAGGTCCTTGGCCCATTTGTTGATTGGGTTGTTTGTTTTCTTATTGTCTAATTTTTTGAGTTCTTTGTATACTCTGGATATTAGGGCTCTATCTGAAGTGTGAGGAGTAAAGATTTGTTCCCAGGGTGTAGGCTCCCTATTTACCTCTCTTATTGTTTCTTTTGCTGAGAAAAAACTTTTTAGTTTGAGTAAGTCCCATTTGTTGATTCTAGTTATTAACTTTTGTGCTATGGGTGTCCTATTGAGGAATTTGGAGCCCAACCCCACCGACTGTAGATCGTAGCCAACTTTTTCTTCTATCAGACGGCGCGTCTCTGATTTGATATCAAGCTCCTTGATCCATTTTGAATTCACTTTTGTGCGTGGCAAGAGAAAGGGATTCAGTTTCATTTTGTTGCACATGGATTTCCAGTTTTCCCAGCACCATTTGTTGGCCCATTTGTTGATTGGGTTGTTTGTTATCTTATTGTCTAATTTTTTGAGTTCTTTGTATACTCTGGATATTAGGGCTCTATCTGAAGTGTGAGGAATAAAGATTTGTTCCCAGGATGTAGGCTCCCTATTTACCTCTCTTATTGTTTCTTTTGCTGAGAAATTAAATGCTATTTTAAAGTGATTAGTCAATAGTTAATTTAACCTTTTGACTATAAATCTTAAAATCATGAAAAAATTTAGTACAGAACTGGAAACACATAAGGTTTTTCTTACAAAAATAAAGGGCATATAAACAAAAAATACAAGTTTTAGGAAGCCATAGTATTATTGGAGGTTTTAAGAAATATCCATTAATGTTACAATATATCATTATGTATCTTCATATATCATGCAAACGAAATAGTAACAATGCAGTTCAAAATGATAAAATAAGTGAAACAATATTTATCCTAATCTGGAATCCTTCTTGGGTAGTGCCTAATATTCATAGTAGAATTTACAGTTAAATAATATATTAAGTGCCCTATGGTCACAAGATTTGTAAATACTGCAAACTATTGATCTGAGTAGAGTATCTTAAAATATCTATAGATAACATAATTATACTGCTTTCCATATCCACAAAAAACAATTTACCTATTTTCCAATGTGCCATTTGCTTCAACAATAACCAGCAGCAATGGATTGTGCTGTTCAGCTGTTCCATTAAAAATCAATTCTTTATAACTCTTTCCATGATATTGGATTACATTGGGTGTTTCCTCACATTTAAAATATGAAAAATGGTAAATAAATCCACCAACAAGTATGCAGTTTTCATTATCACCTTTGGTCCACAGAATATTCTTCATTAGAGTCTCATCTTTTACTCATGGTTGCAATATAGTGCTGGTGTTTTTGTTCACTTACTTCTCAGTGATTTCCTTTATACATTTATAAAGCCCACAAAATCTTCAGCAAACATGTTTCATAAAGCATTCTTTATAACAATTTTTTTTTATTTTCTAACATTTACTGATGTTTAATTATTGTATTCTAAATATGAATATTAGTGGTAGAGAGATTGGAACAGATAACCCAATGTTGGGGCATAGAAAAGTAACTGATATTGCTCCCTGTCCGAGCTTGATCTTAGGTTTACATTGTATTGCAAACTACCTAAAGAAGAGATGAATTGTCTCTACAGACTTTCTGGTTCATAAATTTCCTGTAGAAAGGAAGTAATTGTTTTTGTTTAAAGGAAACATCCTGGGATAAATTAAGCAAAAGTCCCATTTTCTGTCAACAGAAGACAAAGTATAGAGGTAAAAAGGTCAATAAATATCTGAAAGCAAGAAAATAACCAGTGTGCATTGGGTGCCTTCTATGTGCAAATATTAAGGGCACTAGGGAAACAAAATAGGTAAATGGCTGAGTGAATTTTCTTTTTGTTCCAATATTTTGTATTTTGTGTAGTCAAAATACACAAACACATTGCTAATATATAATAAATATGAATGCCGACCTTTTAAAGTTCAAAGTCTATGAAAGTTAATTCAAATTAAAATTTGAATTAATGGCTGCTCTGAAAAATCATCTGTTCTCCACCTAAGTCCAAGTGGTCCAACAGTAGTTTCCTACTAAGTTTCTCCAGAGGTTAAGGCAAAGGTTTTTTAAGTCCACTATAAGTTGGGACATTACTGTGTTTTTAGTACACTAATCCTATATTTGCATTTTTCATGTTCCCTAAAGACCTGTGTGTTATTTTCTTGCTTTCAGATATTTATTGACCTTTTATTGACCTCAGCCCAAGGTGTTATTGGGAGTTAGTGGAACTTTTAAGAGGTGGGATCCAGTGGGAGAAAGTTAGGTCATTAGAGGCATGCCCCCAAAAGGGATATTTAGACTCTAAGCCATCTTCTTCCTCTCTCCTCTCTTGGCTTCCCATCTACCATGAGGTGAGCAGCTTCCTCAACCATGTGCTCCTGCCATAAAGAACTTCATTGCCACAGTCCCAAAGCAACAAGACCAACCAACCACAGACTGAAACACTGATACTGTGAGCCAGATAAACCTTTCCTCTTTTTAAGTTAATTTACTTCCAGTGTGTTTTAATAGCAGTAGAAAGCTGACTAACACCTCTAACAATGCACTAGTTTTCTCATTTAATCATACACTTCCGAACAAAACATACCTTATCTTCTCTTCAAACTTGGAAAATTTAAAGAATTGTTCATAAAAATATAAATGTGAACTATATGTGCTATGGAATTGGAAAATTTTATCATTTCTTAGAAGGGGGGGAGATTTTTAATTTTCTTTTCCATTAGTAATAGTATAATTTTCATAATTAAAAAATTACTTATGATCATTTTCAATTCAACCTGACAACAAAGCACATTCTTACTTCATAGATATGCTGAAAGGATTAAATAATCCTTGCCAAACTCATAGAAGAATACCTAGTATATAATAAACACCTAAATGAGTGACTTATCAATGTTATCATCATTACTATTTTATAAAAGAATTCACCATTTATCTTTGACCATCTACAATTTGTATAATATTACATAAAATAAAGGCATATGTGCAAAATATATTCACCGATTCATTTAAAAATTATATACTAAATAACTCCTATGTGCCAGGTACTAAAACATTAGGGAGGAACACAAAAGCAGCTTAGTTTAACAGGTAAATCCAATACATCTGTGTAATATAACATGTTACATAAAATAATTGAATTTTGGAGAGGGTACTTTGAGTCAAAATACTGTTATTCTTTTCAGTCCAGGAAGAGCAAAGAGGTTCACAGAGACTACAAATTAACATGATTATGCTTCTTAGAAAAATTCTCACCATGAGACAAAATTCTTCTGAAGTTTGTATATCCACTACCATTATGGCACTATGTGGGCAGTCTTTGGATGCATAGTCTTAAAGAATGTTTCCATCTCCATGAGAAAATTCTAAATGTTTGAATTAAAAGGTTAAATCTTATTTTATCCTACTGAGTTAAAAATTCCTGGCTGCTCTCATTACAAACTAGTATTAGTCTTTGTAAAGGTTGCTATCTTTATAAGGATTTCTACAGAGTATATTATATATGAAATTAAATCTAAAATACTCCTTGATTGACTCTGTATCAGCCATGAGATGATTCTATTACCTTCACAGTGCCCAGCCTGTAGTAAGCAGTCAATAAAGAGCATTTGTTAGAGGAATAATAATGAATGAATGAATGGATAGATGGATGAATGAAGGGGTGAATTCTCATTCTGTCACCATCATGAAAGAGCTATGAACAAAAGCAAAATACTATTATAATAAATGTAGCATGTTCTCACCATTGGGGGGGGGGGGGTCTTTTTTTAGATTTTTTTTTTTTCTGGATCTGATGTGACTATTCAGAAATCTCACTGTGCTTCTGAAACAAATAATAAATTTCAACAAAATCCATTCTGGGCTCATAAATGACTAAGATTACTAAAATGCTGTGCTAGTAGCATATGGCCATGTATTCATCAAAATCTAGTAAGTCAGGGAGTGGACCCTGGACCCACACTGCTTGGGTTCTGATCAAGCCTGTAACCTTGAGTAAGTTATCTTCCTTTGGAGTGCCTCAGCGTTTTCATTTATGCAATAAGAATACAATCATGCTTCCCTTAGAGAGCTGTTTCAAGGATTAAAGGGATTAAATATTTAAAATAACTTTAAATAACACCTGGAGATAGCAGACACTTTAGTGGTGCCTGTTTAATAAATCAGCAGTCAACTTTCTTAATTTTGGAGACAATGATAACCACTCTATATTTCCATTGGACTGAATATGGAAGTTCTTTCCTGTAGATATTTGCAAACTTTAATGTACAAACCATCCATCAGGCAGAGATGAGTGTTTATGGTTTTCATTATAAAGACAACTTGGTGAAAGTGGCATGTTTCAAAATTTATGAAATTCTCACTCCACACAGGGGAATCCCTTGCACGTGGTAGTCCTGTCCTTAGGATTCCCATCTGGAGCAACTCGAACATGTTGTGCCCAAGGACTGGGAGCTGCATGGTTGCCCTCTGTTTCATGTGTTTTGGTTTATTCCATGGCTATTATGTGTCTCCTCTCACTGTGCTGTTTGGGGTTTTGTAGTCTGTGTTCGAGGGAGGCTTGTGGTCGTATCTATCCCAATCCTCTGTGTTTCGAGCTGCACAGTTTGCCCCCTCTGTCTCTCATCATTGCTTTTGGCTCAGTCCCTTGACAGGAAATGAGAGATTTATTTTATCTGGCTTGAACTACATTGTTCCTTCCTGACTACTGGTGTTACTTCACTCTAAATAACATGACTTTGTGCTCACAGTCTGCCCAAGGTCAAAGCCTGAGGGTAATAGACACATTTAGGAGAGGGGAGGAGAATACATCCAGAGAGGGGGAGTGAGCAAGTCGGAAATAGAAAAAAAAAAAAAGTAGTGATGCAAAAGTTAAACTTGCAGCAGGTCTAAATTTTCTGGCGGGCTTGAAATGGAATCTGTTCTCTCTCTCTCTTTTTTTTTTTTCCTCTCCCTTCCAGATGTTATCAATTTAAAATGACAGTGTGAAGTAATCTAGGCTTGAAATTCAAATTTAGTCCTAAAAGAAAACAGGAGTTATCTAGGAGAAGGGTTTACAAAGCTTATTAATATCTGTGATATTATAATTATAGAGTGTTTTTAATAATTTAAATTGAAATAACTTTTGGAATTCAAATATTCCTCTTTGATTTGACATAAAAATATAAAAGAATCATGAGGGCATAAATTAGTAAAGTCAAGTCAATTATAAAAAAGTAAAAATAAGTACTACCTAATCTTGGAACTTGGCACCATAGAAAAAGACTAAATTTGTCTGAATTTAAGTCTATACCAGAATATATCTGCGCTGCATCTCCTAATCTATTAGCATTTTTTTCTTTTCTTTATTTTCCCTCCTTTAGAAGTATGAATAAAACTTTCTTGGTTCCCTGAAATATTTATGGAGTTTCAAAGGATCAGCAGGATGACCATCTAAGAATACAGCGAAAGACAGTTTCTCAATGGTCACACAGTTTGTTGTGGGCTGAATCTCTCTGGGTTAGTTTAAAAGACTGCAGAGCAGGGGCAAACTGGCCTATTACCTATCTATCTATCTTTTGTTGTACTTTGAATAGATAATCAAACTAATTAATAATACTTTTGCCTCAGGAAAATTGATTCAATGGAAATAACAGTTTATATGAAATGAAAAGGATTTAAGTTAAACATAAGGCTGGATTTTACACAAATAAAATTATTTTCCATGTATATTCCATTCTCACAGAAGATGATGAATTTCACTGTACTAATGACTTTCCAACAATTGTATCATTCTATGTGCTGTAAGCATAGCTTATGCTGAAGTCAGAGGACATTCCCAATGATCTCTTAATGACTTTGTTCATGACTTATAGCACCTCCTTTAGGAAGTCCTACTTATCCCCAGAGCTCTAAGTGACATCATATTTTGGATAGGCAGGGCTCAGTGTCCATGAATCATATATGATTTGTTTCTTTATGCAAATATCTCAGCTTGAAGTAGTCTCTAATTAGTAATTATTCCTCAGAATCATACTTCATGTTCAAGTCTGCTCTTTTTGAGATCCTCTATGCATGGAATGAACCCCAAATACTAAAATGTGGTTGACAAAATTGCACAACAATTCCAATGAAGTTTCACATTTTAACATTAAGTTATTGAAAGTAATAGCAAACAACATTTTGTAGGCATTGTTTTGTTGTCATTAACTTCTAAACACAGTCCTGAAGAGCATATATAAGAAAGTGATTCTTTCTCCAAATTCAGAAGCATACAAATCAGACAAAATGATTTCATGGGAATACTTGTATTATCCTAAAAAGCTTTTCCTTCAGTTAATCCCTACACTTCTGGTACTCAGGAGAAAGAAGAAAGAAACAAAAGAAAATAAAATTCAACAGAAAGATATGAGCTGATCAGCACCATATGAGCAGATTTCCCATGAATCCTTGTATTCTGTGCACACAAACTCAGGCAAAATCAATTATTACTCTCCTTTCTGCAGATGACAGAAATTCCAGAGATATTAAGTAACATACCCAAGATAATGGAGTTCATAAGTAGTCAAGTATGTATTCAAATATAGGTGTGCCAAATTTTAAAATCCATGTCCATTTACTCTTCTGTAATAGGAATTAAAAGGGTGTATTACATAAATTCAGAATGTCTGGAGTCTGTCTGTGCCTCTCATCTGCACAAAGAATTACTCAGAAAAGCAACTCCTGTGGTCTTCAGAGATTAAAGACAGATATCAAAAGATCCAAAAATTCTAGTCCTAAGGTATATGCTCACGAGAAAGGTAAATATACATTCACACAAAAACCTGTACCTAAGTGATCTTAGCCACATTATTCATAGTAGCCCCAAAGTGGAATCAATTGATAAGTGAATTAATAAAACGCGGTATATTTGTACATGGAATCTTACTTGGAAATAAAATAGATGACATATTAGCATATACAATAAGAATGAACTTTGAAAATATGCTAAGAGAAAGATGCCAGCAACAAAAAGACCACATATTATGATTCCACTTGTTTGAAATATCCAGAATAAACAAGTCTATAGAGACCGAAAGTAGGCTAATAGTTGACTATGGCTATTGGGGTTGGGAGTGAAAGAAGGAGAGACTGTTAATGAAATCATTTCTTTTAGGGGTGATACAAATGGTCTAAACCTGATTGTTGTGATACTTGTACAACAGTGCAATTATCATTGAATTCTACACTTTCACTACATTTTATACACTTACATCTCAAAGTAAATTATATCTCAGTAAGATGCTTATCAAAAACAAAACAATATGTTAAAATCTTTGCATTCATTTCATGAAGAAGGGTAGCAAGATCCCTAAAGAAAGGAAAGATGGCTAAGCAAATTCAACTAATTCAACAGGAAAAAGGAGAGATGGTTTTCTCCTCTCATTTTCCCTTAGTATCAGCAAAGCTTCCATGTGCTGGGACCAGGCAGACTTGAGCATCATTGGGAGTGCTGAAAAGATATACTTCCTTGGAAAAGCATGCTTTGAGACCAAAACTTGTTGAAAAAGTTAGAACCACCAACTGTCACTTTATTTACCCAATGCTAAACTACTTGTTTGACATTTTCTATCTAAACTGACCAGTGATTGGAGTATTGTGTGGACAACCGCAAAGAACAACTAAGATAGTGGAAAAGTATCATTTTTAAAGTAGTTATTGTTTTATTAACACTTGGAGAGCAGAATTCTCTGTGTCTACCCAAATTTAGTAGTTCTTATTCGGATGTGAAAGTTACTCAATTAGAAAATCTGTCAATACAATTCTTAGTCCTATAGCCCATCATTAGATGACAGAAAAACATCATGTTGTGGCAAAGAACTCAGTAGGTAGTAATCAGAGGTCCCATAATGTTGACATTTACCAACCCTCCACAGATTTTTTTTTTTTTTTTAGGAGAATCCTAGAAATATCAGAGTAGAGAATACCAGGTTCCTGAAGGACCAACACTCTGGAAATAATGACACATTTTATCCCAATAATCTTTAGAATGTTTATACCTTAAAAGTTCCTCAGTTGAAGTTGCTTTCAAATTAAACACCATTGCTGCAGTGTTTCTGTTGTGATTTTTGGAGGGAAGTGGAGCCAGTGCAATTTGTCCATGTTTTACAAATCACCATCTGGCAGGGATATGGCAACATGTGAAATCTTCACAGGACTCTTGTTTTTCTACTATCTGCTGGATAACTAAGGAGCTCACCAGACTGCTGGGACGCCTGCCAGATGGTAAGCAGGTATGTTTATGAGTTTAAGATTCTTATTTTCTTTCAATGCTTTCACATGCTGTGGGCGCAGAGGCAGGAAAGTGAAAGGGAAAAGAAAAAGGGAGTGGATAAGTGGGTACAATCACTACAAATGTCTTTGAAGTTTGTTGGAATGCGCGTTTTCCAAGGTACACGCTGAATTATTTTCTCTCAAGCAGAAACATCAAGTCATATGGTCACACAATTTTCTGAAATGCTCCACTTTCCACTTTTGTATAAATAAACAGGTTGATAGTGTCTTCTGTCCTGTTGAGTAGATGACATGTGTTACTCAGAGGATCAGAAGCGTCATCAACAAATGTCTGGCGAGTATACATACACCCTGTGCATGGTTAACTGGGCTAGCCATTTCAGTGAAGTAAAAGGGTCTGCGGATGTTTTATTTTGTTTATTCAAATGAACTATGGTAGTCAAAGAATACCTACTGGAGTCACAAGAAAACCCTCTAACAATCAAAGATAAACAGGACTGAATATGAGAAGCTGGCTCATTAAGAGTGGTTTCTATGAAGAGCCAAGGGCATGCTAACCCATGTGTCAGACAAAAGAGATAGTGGGCATGGTGTATGGAAAGGCATATTTCTTTAAAGTTAGGCCTGAATGCCCACTTAGCTACATACCAGCAAGGAGATCTGAAACTCTCTAGGTCTCAAAAAGCTCACCTTGCAAAGGGTTATCACAGTTCTGAGTTTTATGAGGGTTATAATGCTAGAAATAATAAGAAATGCAACTTATCTAGCAAGTACATAGTAGCTCAATAAATGAAGCTATTACCATTATTACTATTGTCAGCTGGAGAGAGCTCCTTCTAGGTTAAACCCCTATAGTAGTAGTATTTGCTTACATGAATATTTCAATATACATGTAATCATATATTTTTGTGTATTTAGGCTCAAATAAGGACTGTGTACAGTTACATATTTCTATGCATATATTCACAAATATAAGTGTATATATGCATAACAGTAGATATATTCTGTAATCCCAGGAAATGAAAACACGTATTTTGACTTATGGTTCTGTAGTCATAGTGACTAAATACTAATAAATGTTTCCATTTCCAGAAGTGACACTCTATACAAATTACTGAACCTATCTGTGTTCTTATCTAGAGAAGACTAAAAACAAAACTGTTCTGCCATGTTGTTATGAGATTTAAGTGTAAATACTTTTACGTAACACATTGCAGTGGGCCTGGCAGAAAATGAATGAATAAATGTTTGCTTCCTTCCTCTTGCCCTTCCTCTTTAATTGCCAGTTTCCCCCACCTTTACATTTAGTTCTGTTTTTGCCCATCCTTGCTTCTTTCTCTCAAGTTGAGGACTAGATGTCTCTGCTTCCTTCTGGCCTTTCCAATTACATTCTTAATTCCATCACTTCTTCCACCAGAATAATTTTTCTTTTTAAATTACATGATCCCTCCATTTTCATCACAAATTCCATTTCATCCCACTAGCTCCTTCAACTTAGGCCAAAATATACTCATTTTCTCCATCCTAACTATATATTTTTTTTAAAAAAGTGAACAAACAAGACAAAAGAGATAGAAAGCCTGAACAGGACAATGACCATACAGGACATTGAAAAGGTTATTAAAGATTCACCCTAAAACATGACAGACAGGGGTAGCTGTTCCTTTTTCTGCCTCAGATTGTTTTATATTTGGTTCTAATAAAACTAACTAGAACAGAATTTTTTAAAAATGTTTTAACAGTCCTAACACAAAAGACTCAATTTTTTTTTAAGAAGCTACCCCAACCTTGATACTAAGTCATAGCCAAGATAGTGTTATCACACATACAAACATGCACACGTGGAAAACTCCCTGAAAAAGAAACAAACAAGCCAATCACAGTGGTGCATGCTTATAATCCCAGTGGCTCAGGAGGCTGAGGCAGGAGGATCACCAATTCTAGGCCAGCCTCAGCAACTTAGCAAGGTCCTGAGCAACTTAGCGAAATCCTGTCTCAAAATAATAAAAGGGCTGGGGTGTTGCTCAGTGGTTAAGCATCCCTGGGTTCAATCCCCAGTACAAAAACAAAACAAAACAAAACAACAACAACAACAAAAACCTGTCAAGTAACACTATTAGCAAATAGACCTCAGGAGTAAAATAAACAATGAAAAGCCATTAGAAAACTGGTTTAATATCAAGTCATCTATTTAAGACTTTTCTTTAGACTTCAGATAGCAGACTAAATGAGAGAATCTATAAGCAAATTATAAAAAGTCTTTGAATTAAAAAGTGCCATCTAAATACAGATTTGTTTAGTGTAAGTTAGGAAGAGGAGATAACTGCCTTCTCAGGGAGATTATTTGTCTTAATAATAGCAATTAAACACCTAATTTGTGCTGCAATAGTCAAATTCCCCTTTTTTGACCCAGCTTCTCTTATTTCTAGCTTGGAGCTGCTTTACAGTAGCCACACACTGCTCTCTTCCCAAAGATTTTAAATATCCAGTGGCCTATCCTCTGGCCTCATCCTATTTAACGCCTCCTTTATATTTAAAGCTGTCAAATATGCAACTGAGCCCTTTTTCTTGAGCTTGGACAGTGCCTCTGGATTGATGCCCCCCTTAACATCTTTGCTTGGCCTTTCTCAGCTTGTTTCTTCATTTATCTCCTCTTTAAATATGAAGGATCCCAGAAGTCTATAATTTACCCCCTTTTCTTCCTGCTCAATTCAGATAATATAAAGCAAAGTTTAATAAGAATGAGAGAAACTAACCATGATAAAATTCAGCTTGAAACAACAACAAAAATTTCACATATCTTTGAACTTCTCAAGTTATAAGTGAAGAGATTTTTGGAAAAAAAATATTAC
Source organism: Marmota flaviventris (assembly GCF_047511675.1). NCBI lineage: Eukaryota > Metazoa > Chordata > Mammalia > Rodentia > Sciuridae > Marmota > Marmota flaviventris. Next base: position 86,813,580 of record NC_092500.1, on the reverse strand, counting down.
AACATGGATGATTTCTGCCTATATTACCAGCAAAAATTTCTAATACTACCTTGCTAATGTTAATTTTAGTTTTTATTATTAATTTGAATACCTTTTATGCTATTACTGTCACTCAGTTGTCTTAAATTTGTTATTGATATCAATAATTAACTTACTGATTTAAACTCAAAACATGAGTTTTTTGGTGTGACTCTACTTTGTGTACAACCAGAGACATGAAAAATTGTGCTATATTTGTGTAATATGAATTGAATTGCATTCTGCTATCACATACGACAAATTAGAATAAATGAGTATTCGAATTTTGCATTACCTCATATTTTAACCCTTTCACTACCTAATTAATTTGAAGGCAGCTAGTGATGGTAGGATTATTAGGATTCATCCAAGTATAATTCAATCAACTTTAGAACTAATTTTATTGAATGCAAGTAAAATGTGAAACTTTGCTTTTTGTGGCCATCCTTTAATAAATAAACTTCACTAGAGGCTACATAAATGAAACTGGTTGACTAACTTCCACATGCGTTATAAAGAAGCAATTTTAAGACAGTGTTGTTGAAATACCTTTCTTTACCAAATTTGTAACCAATAATAATAAATAAAAATAATAAATAATAATAAATCCAGAATAATACATTCTCTTTCTCTCACAGAATTACATGGCTGCTTTCAAATTCCCCACTATGCTTTCCACTGTCAATCTCTTGGATCATCTTGCTCATTCTCCCAGCATGCCATTATGGACAAAGCATTTCCTGCAATTGTTCTCCTCATCTGCCTCTGTAAACCTGGAGACCGTTTTCCACATGATTTTCCATCCTTTGCTTCTCCTTTTCTTCACCTTAGTATTTGTATCACTTTGTGTCATGCCTGTCAGGTACTGTGCTCTCTCTTACCTCATACATGCACTTTCCCTCAAGGAAAACTCAACACTCAAACCCAGACAATAAAATGGGGACTCTTCCCTCTTATAAAGAGATCCTTGGCTTTACCAAAAAAAAAAAAAAAAAAAAAATTATCTACAGAGTCCCTTTAAACAGTGATTTTCTCTAGTACATGAAATCTATATGACAATTAAATAATAAAATTATACAAGACCTTTTCAAATTCATATCAGTTTTGCAAAGTGAGCTGCAACTTCTCATCCAATTGTTGTACCTCGTGTCTTTCCCTTTATTTACTTGACATTGCTTTCACTATACCATAAATTCTACATATATCTTTTTTTCTAAAATAGTACTAGGGATTGGACCCAGGGTTTCATGCATGCTAGGCACGTATTCAACCCCTGAGTTACATCCCAACCCTTTTTTCAATTTTATCGTGAGACCAGTTCTCACTAAACTTCAGATGCTGACCTTGGACTTGGGCTCCTCCTGCATCAGACTTCTGAGTAGACTGGCAATAAAGGTACATGCCACCATTCCTAAATTCTGTGGTTCATATTTAACAGCTTTCATTAATTGAGTGTTTTAATGAGGCACCTTATTGCTAATAGTCACAGAAACCTAATAAGACAGGTAGTGTAATTGTTTTTGTAAAACTGATGAAACTGATAGGCACATAAGCTAAGTGCTGGCCCAAAGCCTGACAACAAGAAGTGGTTGTTAGTGAGATCCTAACCAAGTTCTAGGTTTTAGAAGTCTGTGTTCTTTCCATGGCACTACAAAATTACTGTCATTGTTCATCAGGAAAACTGGGAGGAGGCAATTCTACATTGGAATTGAAAATGAGGCATTAAAATACACAGATTTTTGACTCCAGATAAGGCATTTATTCTTCCAGGGCAGTGGGTTTCAAACTTCTTTAAAGCTGTCAAAATATTTTCTCAATAGAAATCTTACAGAGATACAATATATAAAAGATAAAAGTGGAAGAGGTCATTTCTCCTCTTCTTCACTAATTGGCCATGGGGTCACCTCTAAAGAGCCCATGGTCACCTTTAGAGTACAGAAAACAATTGTGCTATACTACTTTTATTTATCATTAACCATCTAGCTACCTAAATCATAATAGATAGACTTACAATGTGCCCAGCTAGAAGTCCCTTGGCATGACACAGGGACGTGCCTTCTTCCTCCTTTAGAATGGTACCCAGGAAATGGGTCACACAGCAAATGGCCAGTGATGGCTACAATAATAATGTTTAAAATGATGAGTGGATAAATCCTTGACACAGGAATGGCTTCCTTTTCCTGTGCCAGTTGTTCCGTCTGTGCCAACTCTAACACACACCCCTTCCAGGAATGGCACTCAGCCATCCTGGCAACCAGAATTAGAGCAAAGAAAATATGAAATTTCTCTTCAAAACATAAGTGGAAAGATGAATGCAAAGCCAAGCAAAAAGTACCCAGATTCAACGTGCACATTGTTAAATGTCACTTCATAGTAAGACACTTCACAAAAGTCAAGGGAACATGGACATGTATGAACTGGGGAAGCGAGAATCAGTGTGACCATGTCAAGAAGGATCAGTAAACAAAGTAAGTCTGGAACACACAAATGACCAGTTACAACCATCATTTGTTGGGAGTGGTAGAACTTGAGCGAATGAAGAATGGAAATGGGTTATTCTTTGTTGTACACATTTTTAAATTGCTTGAATTGAAAATTGTATAATTATACTCAAGAAAGTAACCTGATAAATTGAAATATTTAAAAAGTGAGGAAAAAGAGATAGTTCCAACAGACCATTCTGAATATCTTGTTAACATAGTAATGTACTATATCTATTTTAGGGAAAAATCATCAGCAGGAACACATTTTATGTTCAGGATTTAGATTTAGGCCAGGCAGGCCCATTAGTCAGGAATAACGCTTCATGTTTTTCAGATAACTCTCTTAAGAAGGAGGTACTTATTGACCAAAGCCAAAGACTCATGCCCTGATTATCAAAGAAAGGCATGATGTAGCCAAGGTCCCCAACAGTCCAGCTGACTGGTGGAGGTCTTTGAGCTACAGGACAATAGTTCACAGGATATAGCAAAGTAAGATCAATGAATATTACTTGCCCCAGATTAAAAAGCAGAAAGGGAATCTCACAGCCTTTTTTGTAATAACAAAGATGAAAAGATCAAAGATAAACCTTTACCACCCTGACTGGTATATCCCCTCTTTTCAATTCAGGCTTCTACACTGTCAACCAGGAAGGGGATATTTATTGACTACCAGGTCTTCCGTGGTGCACTTAATAATCAAAAAGACTGATGATAAATAAAGTGGGGGTCTTTCAAAATAGATATTTCAGACAAATATTAACATTCCCCCCAATACATGTTGTCCAACAATTACATGCAAGGAAATTACCAATGATGACAAGGTAACATAATACAGCGACACCTAGAAAACAGCTTGGCTTATTTAAGCGGGTAAAAGGGTCAGTAAAACCTTATTGGTAAATGCCACATTCCTGTGAGCTGTTTGAAGGTGGATAGCACTCCACGAAGTCTGCATTACTTCCCAATTAACTAAGCAGGTCAGACTGGCCCCTGGGACCAAGAGCCCACAGCATTATGATTTGGGAGGAAGGATGGCATCGATGCTATACATCTTTAATCAGGCCAAGGGTCACATACGTTGCATCTTTTTTGAACAATTTTATGCCATGCCGTCCTTTACCTAAGTGAGTTAGACACTAAATTCAAGCATATGCCTACAAGCTCTCACTAAAAGTATTAGTCAGTAAAAACAAACAAACAACAACAACAAAAACACACATACATACCAATTATGTGCCTAATTGTGCTTATTATTGAAGTGTTTTTAAATGGTCAGTGTGAATAGATCTGTCCCCCTTTGAAAAGCTCACTGCTCAAGAAGGAAAAATCCAGTACAAAGGTCCACACTTACAGGACACAGAGAAGACAATATAGACGAATTATATTTTAAAGGAAAGTGCTAACTCCTCAGTATAAACCCAGCGTAAAAAATTCCAAGTCCATTTGTCTGTAGTTTGAAATAGAGGTTAGTTAGATTTTTTTCTGAAGTCAAATCATTTTCAAACATATTAGTGTTTAAAATTACAAAATGAACATTGTGTTTTTAAAAGACAGATCAATATCCATGGCCGCTCTAATTCTCCTTCATGTTTCATATCCTTAATTTTTCAAAGTAATATTCAGAAAAATTCAACTCAATTCAATCTCATAAATGAGGAGGTGAGGATGCTGGCAGAAACCTTTGTAGACCTCTGCTCCTCAAGAGGAGGAGATCAGACACTGTATCAAGAGTCCATAGAAAGAGAAAGCACACAGCCTCTCTGTTGGTTTAACAAGGCTTTGTTAGATAAGCTTAACACCTTATTTTGAGGGAACTGCAGCCCAAAAGGAGGTGCATTTTAATCTGTGCATCCTACTTTCAGAAAGATGAAAGGAAAAGCCTGGTTACATTGACATCAGGATAGTGTGAAAACAAAGAAAACCAAGAGAGAGAAGATACAAAGGTTCACAGAAAAAAAAATAATAAAAGGAGTTAATAAAGTAGTACAGTCAAAGGCAAATACAAGAATATAATTAAGGAGGGGCAAAATAATTTCAAAGGTGACAATATATGAATAAATAAAGCTACAGCATGAGAAATACAGCTTTGGATTATTTTATCCTTATAGAGATAATCAGGAAATTTTATTCTCACTCAAATCTTCAAACAAATTAATATTATCAATACTAGATTTGATATACATACATTTTTAAAAATATATTTGTAAATGTGTTTTATTACATGACTTGTAATCTTTTAAAGCTGTGCTTTCAATTTTATTGTCAATGCAAACTGGCTCATGTTTTCATTAGTAGTAACTGATCATTTAAACTACAAAAATAAATGGCTCTCAATTGACTATCAAGCTTTCCTAATTCTCTTCAATAAATGATCTGTTAACAAAATTAACTATATTTTTTTGTTATATTGCACAACACAGGCAAAAATATGTCACCAGGTGCTGGGTTGTGGCTCAACGTTAGAGCACTTGTGGAGCATGTGTGAGACACTGGGTTTGATCCTCAGCACCACATAAAAATAAATAAATAAAATGAAGTCATTGTGTCCAACTACAACTAAAAAAAATATTTAAAAAAAATATATCACCATATGCAGCTATAAATGCAACATTTTTTATATTTCTGTGTTTTCTACCTTTTCAGAAAATCATATGTACACAGCTCATTTGTGACTTGAGGAAACATAAGAAGGTGACAGTCATTAGGTCCAATGACAGGGATAAGTCCTCTGGGATAAATTGTAGAAATTAACACCAGCATTAGTTCTACAGTCTTTAAATTCTTTGCAAAGCATAAATATAGAAAATGAGCCTACGTTTTCTTCCATATTCCAAAAATATGCCACTCTTTAAAGGAGATCATCTGAGGAGAATTTGTACATTCTGATTGCCATCCCCTCTGCAGTTCTGCAAAGCAAGGTAAGATAGCTCAGCATAGCTTTTATCAACAAGGATTCCCTGAGGCAGTTTCTGTAAAAGGGTTAATGACAGATGTTTCCATTAAATCTGACCTACCTCTTAATTTTGCCATTGCCTGATAATATCCTAGCTTTGCACTTATTTGCATGGGCAAATGGAGTCACTCTATAACTAGGGACACACAGCCCTCATTGAAACAAAAGGTCAATTCATTTTAAACTGATGTGCACAATATTTTTTGTAGTTGCAGGTCCCCCCCCCACACACAAATCCCCTTTCATACAATGCTACTGTTTACAAAGAATTAAAAGCTCTGTTTCCCGAACTCCTGGACACAATGTACATCTGTAGGCAGAGACAAGTACTACCAATACAAATCAATACATCTCTTCGTAGGTAACCAACTAGAAAAATCACTTCTGTCTTTCAGATGCTCTACTTTTTTATATACTAAACACAACTAGAACATCGTGAATTTTCTTTGCTGGGAAATTAGTTGAGAACGCCAAAATGCTAGCAATACACTCTTGTTTATTGAGCATTATTATTTTGCAAACAAAAATAATCTGTAAATAGAAAGGGAGCAATTGTCTTAGGTTGGTTAAAAGTTACAGGCTTTTTAACTTCAAGGATGCCAACCTAAAAATTATAGTTCAGAATGATAAAACTATATTTCATCATGTGATAAGTGATCCTGGCCCCTCACTATGTTGCTGTAATAATTTCCTTAAAAGTATATAAATAAACAAATCATAGCATTTGAATTTTATGTACAAGGTTGTGTCCTACCTCTCCTTCTGGTTAAAGAGTCAAATAAGGTGAAAAAAATGATTCCTCTGATACTCTAAAGCTGTGCTTCCTGAAATTTTAAATAGCCTGTAGTCCAAACTCAAGAAACATTGCATTAATTTAGTTATGGTGTTTCACTTTATTGTAACATTTAAGGAGCTTAAATTATCACTTGCTAGGGAAGTACTCCCTACATAATTATATACAGTGTTTTATACATATACATACATATACCTTACGCATATTTCATGTTTATCATTAGAGCCTAATCTCAAAGACATTTAAATATTGAAATTTCAGCACTAAATTTCACCTTACTCTGAAAATGGCTCTCCTGGTTCTGATAGTAAATCCATATTCAAAACACTCCCATCATGCTAAAGTCTTTGTTTGGATAGGAAATAGGCAAGGTCTGTGCTTGGAAGAGTGTTACTTGCTAAATATCAAACGTCTTCATCTCAGACAAAGCCCACACTTAGCACTTGGGCATATCAAGCCATGAGAACAATTTAGAAAACTCTATTTGTCTAATCCAAAGCTGTTGTGTTTTTATTTTTGAATTTGTGGTGGGAAAAAAAAAAGAAAAAGAACATATTCTTCTCACAACATTGCCTCAAATTTACCTGGACATGAGGGAGATGAAGAAGGAAGAGTGAGAGATTCCCTTTGACAAGCCCCACACAGGCAGATGTATGTGTGTATGTGGTGGGGAGCATTTTCCCCTCCCATGGAATGCCCAGATCTGATCCCCACACCCAAGTTCAGACCTGGGTTCACTCTAGCTCTGAGTTGGTTTACAAGACTTTGGGGAGGGGAGCCACATCTCATCTGTTTCCTATAGATAGTCATCAGCGGCCACAATCCAAAACATTTTTTTTAAAGAAATTAAAGAGCTGAGGTTGTGGCTCAGTGTTAGAGTACTCACCTAGCTAGCATGTGTAAGGCCTTGGGTTCAATCCTCAGCACCACGTAAATATAATAAAAAATATAAAGGTATTGTGTTCAACTACAACTAAAGAATATTTATTAAAAAAATAAATTAAAAATGTTTACCATACATAATTTATTCAATTGCCTAAGTATTGTGAAGAGTATAGTTAGAAAAAAAAATGTAATGCTCCCCTTTACTTATTTTTTACAAATTACAGATCCATTAAGTAATTTAAAATAGTAAAACAATAATATCAGTGAAAATAATATAAATATGTCAAGAATAATAAGTTAGATGCATGGATTTTGCCAGGCTGAGCAGTGAAAGAAATTAGGGATTTTAACCAGGTGATAGATGGTCATGTTTGTAAATCCAGATTTGTTCCTGAAGTAAATCAGCAAAATAAAAGCAAAATTAGAACACTTGGTGATTGAGTCATACTTTTGTAGTAAGTTTTAAAAAACCTATAATAAAAACCAGGATTTACTGAGCACTTATTATGTTCCAGGAAGTACACAAAGCAGTCCATATATTTATTACATTTACTATTTATAATAACTGTATGAGAAGTATTAGTCCATTTAATGGATAATGAACTGAAGTTTGAAAAGACTACATACCTCCCCAAGGCCTTGGATATAATAATAATGGAGTCAGGAATCACAACTTAGATATCCATACTCTTGTTCTCTCAACCAAGACAACTCTATTTTAGGCAACGGTCTATGAAATCTGACAGACTGTGAATGCAGTCCACCTTCTCACTTTGTGATGTCAGCTGGCACAAACTTCCTACACTTGTAAAACAGAAAAAATGTACCACTACTCTAATGTTATGGAGATCAGTTGTTTTGGCATGTCTTGCTTCTTGTTTTCTGATAAAAGACCCTCATTGCACCAGGCACTGTTGAGGTTAAGGCAAGAGGATGGCAAGTTCAAGGCCAACCTGGGCAACTTAGCAAGACCCTGTTTCAAAAGAAAAATTAAAAAGGGATAAAGATGTAGCTCAGTGATGGAGCATCCCCAGGCTCAATTCCACCATCCCTACTACCAACAACAGACCTTCTTTTTGTATGAGACAACTAGTCCTCTATTCTCAAACAAGAGATAGGCAAATGAACATGATCTGCACAAGAGAGCACTTTATCTTTTCAGCCACAAGGATGACTTCAGGTTTGTACCAACACAAGCCAAAGTGAAGGTTGACCTACTTAGGAACTTTAATAGAGCTATGCAGAAAGACGGTAAAGTGGGCATGGTGGCATACATCTATAATCCCAGCTACTTGGGAGGCTGAGGAAGAGGATCATGAGTTGGCCTAGCATGTAAAAGGCTCTGTGTTTATTTTCCACTTATCCCACCACCAATCAATCAATCAACAAATGAATAAATATATAAATTAGTTAATTTAAAAAAACACAAAACCTCTAACTTCTTAATTTTAGCATTAAGGATAGGAGTTGCTTATAGAGACAATAACTACAGAGTAAGAGAAAAATTTAGACAATGCCTAAAGATGAAACCAACACAGAAAATGACAAAGAAATATGAGAGACAAGGAGAGCAAACAGCCCCTGGGATTTGGTCATGTATGAAGCAAAGGTATTCCTGAAATTGCCATTTATTTGAATCAGCAATACCCCTACCCTTTTATGATAGAGAATATTTGGACTATCACTTAGGACCCAAAGAGCCCTAGCCTAAAAAATCACCTCCTACAATGTGTGTGAAGAACTTAACGTACTACTTGAAATTAATAAGAACTCAGTAAATATAGGCTATTTCATCATTACTGCCACTATTATTATTATTACTGCTACTGTCATCACCGCCACCAGGTTCCCACACCAGACCTGGGGATCTTGAATGAAAACCAGGGGTAGGAGAAAGAAGAAATTACTATGATCAGTTTCCCTGAACCAGGCATAATTAGAAAACAGAGGGAGAAATTTGTAGAAGCTGCAAGTATTAAGTGTTAAGGAACACCAAAACTGGCTTCTCATTTGTCCCAGCCAATATTAGCATTCCCAAATGGCCTTGCTGTGTCTCTAGAGGAATTAAAAGACCAAACCATCAATTATTGCAATGTGTCCATTTTTTTAGTCATCGTGCTCAGTCATCCATCCAAATGATTACCCAGACAGAAATAATGTTATAAAACCAAGGCCCCATTTTATTTTGCTACTGCTACAATGTTAACAATAACATCTGTATAAAGCTCTAAACATAGGACATTGCAAAACACAAGCAATCTGGTTTTGAGAATTTTCTTCCATGTCACCCAAAAGTCTAAGGTCAGTCATTAGTTCCCCAGTCAAAACTGAGTCACTTAGGGTTTACGTGATTGCCCTGTACCCATTGCATCAATAAGACAAAAAAAAAAAAAAAAAAAAAAAACTTTCTTCTGCTCCTTTCTTTGAACAGACCTTATAATGTGAGAAACAGGAATGGCTCCAGAGGAACTGTTGTGAACCACTGCGTCAATCACATGAACATTAAAACGCTGCTTGCTAGTCATTACTATATAAAGTATTCTCTTGTTCTGTGGAAAATGGTTTCAAATAATCATCATGTTCGAACGGGAGTTTTGTTCTATTTTAATATAGCCATTTGAGAGAGAGGAAAAAATAGGAAAGAAAATACATTTAAAAAACAAATATTAGTATATACAGTGAATACACTTACTCTATACACTAATTGTCACCAAAAGGCATCATCATATTTGCATAAGAGTCATGTAGGCTCTGAGGCCCAGGAGAAAGACTCTCAAAGCCTAACAATAGAGATGGCAGATTGATGTACAATAACAATAAAGAGGCAACAAGAATCTGACCTTTGGCTTCGAAAACCCATTCTTTTGACCAAGACTTTGTACTGCAGAGCTATTAAGTGTGACTGGCATCAAGTCTAAAATGATTTCCACCTTTATATCTGACTTTAGCAAAATTGATCTTTAACATTGTGAGTGTGTGGATTGTGTTCTGTGTGGATAATGCTATGTAATGTAAGGACAATGCAGATCTTTGTCAAAAAGAAGTGATCTGGACTACTAGTTAAATATCAGTAGGTCTCAATGTTCCTGTGTGACAGAGACAGATGAAGGAATGCATTACAGTGTCTTCGATTCAGGCCAACAAAGACTCATACCATTATTATAGACCAGAGTTGTTCAACTATGCTTCCTCGGTAGGAAAAAAGAGGTAGGCAGTGGAGGGTGGGGCCTCCTGACAGCTTCTAAAGGCATAGCCCTAAAGAGTGAGAGCCTGCCAGTGGGCCACCCACGGAAAATTCTACTGCTCATAGGAAGGTTCGCACTAAGTAATAAGAAAACAAGCGAACAAAATATCCAGGACAGCAATTCCTTCAAAGAAGTTCTGAGGCTTAGAAACTGAGTGGAAAATGATGAGATGGGATGCTGCCAATCTTTTGTTGGAGTGGCCCAGGGCAAGTTATTTTGTGTCTCACATTCTTCAACTACAGACTATGGTTACCACTGCTATTATTGATAATAAAAACATCCTAACAACAATTCCTAGAAACAACATTGTGAGAATTTATGTGTGTACAGTGATTTAAGAATGAGGGAAGAAAGGCACAATGTTACACTATTATAAAGTGCTTTATCAACTAGCTTATTGCATAATGTGTTATAATGTACCATGTGCCCATGGAAACATGAAATCATTCATAATTCTTAAGTACTGCCAGATGCATAGCTATAACAATTTTCAACCCTTTCTGAAGAATTCACCCACACACTTACTTCCCCAACCAATTTTTCCACTGGTAACTGTCAAGAGTTTAGAAATCACAGAATAGACCCTTATTCACAACTCTGTGGTAATTACATATACTTTGCTTCATATTTGGACAGAGAACATGTCTTATTCATAGTTTTATAACTAATGACTTGCCTGTTATAGTATATAATAAGTGCCCAATAAATGTTTACTGAACATTTGAATGAACGAATATACAGATATTCAGAATAGTAATCAAAGAATCAACATTAGTAATGGCACTACTTAGACTAAGAAGAGCCTCTAATGCAAAACAACATTTAGGGTAGAAGTGGTCTAAGACGGGCTTCTTCCCAGCTAATCTATATGATTTTCCTAGTATTAATTTGTCACTTGTCATAATTTCTCACAATGTCCAAGCAATTCTGTTAAAGAGATCCTTGCTGTCTCAATGGAGAGATCTGGCTATATTTAAGGATGCTGAATGATTTCATATTTTAATGGTTGTAAACATATTACAGTAGGACCTTTACACAAATTGATGCATTGTTGCATACTATAACCTGTTGTAGGTGAAGAAATACTTTAAATTTTGAGCTAATATGCAGAAGGCACACAAATGCAATGAAATAGAAAAAAAACTCAGCACTTGCCTCTGCCACATACTTGCTCTGTAAGTTTGATCTAGTTTGATCTACTGCTCTGTTAATGTCTCTGAGCCTCTGTTTTCATCTGTAATGATATTACTGTGTATAATAAGAACCCATAATCCAGGGTCAATCAGGTAATTTAATAAATTTATAACATTCATAAAAGTAGTCTGTAGATGGAAAATGCCACACAGAGTACCACAATAGCTGGGTATAAAATGGCAAAGAGAGAGGCAGGCGTGGTGGGGCACTCCTGTAATCCCAGCAACTCAGGAGGCTGAGACAGGAGGATCACAAATAGAAAGGAAACCTCAGTAAAAGCGGGGCACTGAGCAACTCAGTGAGATACTATCTCTAAATAAAATACAAAATAGGGCTGGGGATGTGGCTCAGTGGTGGAGTGTCCCTGAGTTCCATTCCTGGTACCACACAAAAAAAAATGGCAATGAGAACTTTATGTTAGAAGTATTCTATGAGAGCTCTAGGCTCGGAGGCCATGGCTTTTTTGTGTCTGTTGTTAACACAGGGTCTAAACGATGCCAAATAAACCACCAGCATTAGCTGTTGTATTGGAGGCAACAAGAAGATTTGTGCATCCAGTTCTTAGAGTGGACCTCCAAGCTCCCCAACTTTTTTGTGGCTCTTGAGATTGGACCCAGGGCCTCACACATGCTCAGAAAGTACTTCACCACCGAGCTACATCCCCATCCCCAAGCTCCTTTGTGAGGAACACTCTGCTGTTATGCTCTGCAAAGTAGAGTCCTTACCCAGCTGGAATTAGATTTAGTAGGGTTGTTTGTGAGAAACACAGACTCTCAAAACTCATCCAAGCCTGTTACAATGCAGTATATACCCAGAACCCAAGAAGAGTCTTCTGTATACTGGTAGAGTTGGTTCTAAAAGTACTTTTGCACACCTGGTAGCTATGGCACCAGATTTGTTTCATCTCAACAGGTCTGTGCTATTAACTTACATATATTAAGCTTTTTACAGTTAACAAACTGTTTTCAAATACATGGAATATAATACTAAAAAAATGAGAAGTGATTCAACAGTGTTTAAGCACTACGGAAATGTAAGACCATTTAATTTTAAAATAAAATCCACAATAAATAAATGTGGTTGTTTTCATTACACTGATTCAGTTATTGTCTATTCCTCCCGAAACAGTGTTCATTGTGGTATTCAAAGTTTGCTTTCTTCCTAGACGGATCCTTATCTAGAAGAGCCTGGCATATAGTAAATGTTCAATGAACCAACATAAGTAAATATATACATTTCAGAAGAGTAGTTGGCTTAAATCTGCCTCATAATACACAATGAGGGGTTCATGTGACAACTTTATAGCCCAGATGATCTTTATCAGAAGCAGAAACACAAAACATATGTATAGTCATCAATATATATTGTTTATATATAAAATATATATATATACATATATATATAGGCTATTTTATATATATACACACACACACACACTACTTTGAGATACTAATTTTTAAACTGAGGTTTAAAATGTAACCTAGAAGATAATGGTCTGAAGTCTCCAGATGTTTTTATTACAAAGTCAACCCAGTTGCAAAGAAAAGGTCTTCTAGTGGAGAATGACACTTTGCTCTGTATTGAGAGGGCCAACAGGAGGATTATGGAATTTCAGTGTGTATAAGGGTCAGTGGGCTGGCAGAGGTATTCAATTCAAGAGCATGATCTTGGATAGCTTCCATTTCTAGGCCTCCAGGTCTCTGGGTCTTGCCTGATCACTCCATGCCTTCTTATTCTTCAAAGATGAGAGAAGGGTGACAAACACAGGCATCAGGAAAACTGATAAGAAGAAGGTAGAAGAATCATGCTAATCAAGAGCTGAAGTCCAATATCCGCAGGGATATCATTCGTCTTTAATCAACCCCAGAGGTACACGGAGATATAATCCAGAATGTATACGCTAATGATGTAAAGACTGGGACTACAGTTGCTTCCAAATTCAATAATCATTACATGGGCTCAATGCTAAAGTCTAAAACTTTTAATTGCCAATTCCTTACTACAATGACTATTATCAGAAAACTTCTTATCTCCTTACCCTGTGCCCTGTGCCCAGGCTCTTGATCACCACCAAGTGTCATTCTTGCCTTATATCCTACTGTTCAAGTGAGAGAAAGGCTCAGCACTCCTAAATACAAATCCACCTGAATCCTGAATTAGTTCTGAGCAAAGTGAAGGCTAATTAACTTAGTTAATTCATGATGAAGGAGTTTTGTTCTTGAGAAGGAACTGTGCTTATCAATCCATGTGCTCTTTAATTCTTTGACTCAAAACCATTTAAATGCCTTAAGGAACTTACAGGCCATAAAACACAGGATTGCAACAATTGCTTATTAAATGAATAAACATGGAAGGAACAAATGCATTTGGAATTAAATGGTGATAATTTTGCAATTAAAAAAACATAAATGTTCTGAAAAGATAAAATCTCTTCTGATTATCAATTTGTATAGAAGACTGATAAACACAAAGATCTTAAAGTGGGTATCCTGAACTAACAAATCCCAACACAAAAATCATAATGTGACCCACTGTAAGTATTAGTAAGTTTGATAAAACTGGATACAATGAAATGGAAATCAGTCAATTACGGAAATGAAAATATTCTAAAATAGCTTCCAATAAAGTCATAGTGAAAAAGATTACACAGCTACATATAACAGGTGCTTACTATTTATTGAAAGAATGAATACTTGGGAAAATTCATTTTAGAAGTCTATAGATAGAAATACCAAGAAAAGAATGAACAAAAATATAAAAATTAGAATTGACATTGTTTATATATAAAATGAATAAGCAGAAAATTTCTGAGAATGAATATCTAGAGAGACATCTTTCAAAGTTTATCAAAGGGGCAGAGTAGAAATAAAAGTACATTTCTGCAGAAATTAGTTAACACCTAACTCCAACAGACACCTCTAGTATAAAATATTCCAGTGGTTAAAAGTTCACAGTCACTCTTAAAAATTTTTAAGAGACACAAGAAGGAAAATATTACTCCTATTTGCAACTAAGCCCTGGGGGAAAAGGTGAAGAGTAATTATCCAAATTGGCACAAAGTTGAATTGACTAGATGAACACAGGTGGTAAGAAATTCCATGTAACCTTTCACCTAAAAGTTGCCATCTTTTGAGAGAACTAATTCTACCAATGGTTCAGTTCTGATTCAGAAGGAAAAGAGTCACTTTCTGAGTCATCACATCACCCTAGTTTTCCTTTTAGTCCTCAGTTCCAAGCCCTACCAAATCCCAACCCATTTTAATTTGTCTAAAGGTGGCCTGGCCAGCACCAGAATTTAATGCTTCCATAAATGAACTCTGATTGACATGAAAGATGACTCACTCACAGAAAAACTTGTATTGCTGCCATTGGGTCAGTTTGGACTTGTTTTTAAAATGAATGCCAGTTGAGGCTGAGCAGAAGCCAGGGTGTGTTTTTATTTTATGTGTCAAATAAAAATAAAGAGCTGGGTATGAATAATCAAAGTGGCAGGCACCTCCCTGGATACATCTAAACCTTCCAAAAGCAGTCCCAAGGCTCAGCAAAATGTAATATAGTCAAAACAACCATGAAGAGCATTAGTACCAACGGTTTGCCCCAGAAAAAGAACATAATTGCCAAAGTCCCTTGCATTCCCAAATTCCAGTACCTTTCAACGTTATATTAAGTTAAAAATATACTTTTTGAAAGATAGTAGTCCTAGAAAGAGTATTCCTAGATGTTAAGAGGATATCAGATTTAAAAAAAGATAATATTATTATTTACTATAACCCTTAAATCAGGCAATTTTCTAATTAGACATACACAATTTTCACTCTATGATACACAGTAGACAATATGTAGTCAACTTATTGTCACTGTGAAATTGATCACTGATTTTATGGATTATGCACACTGTTCACTTCTTTCTCTAAAACTTGCATTTTCTTGGAATAGTTCATAGTACTTACACAATCAGGAAGGAAAGAGAGGAGAAAGAAAGAGTGAGAAAAACTAACAGAGAGAGAAGAGCGAGATGAGCAATTGAAAATGAAAGCAAAACTAAGAGTGAAAATAAATAATCAAATGGATCAATTCTTGAAAAAACTTCAAAGATGATAAGTAAAGGCAAATTCGTGATTAAATGAGACTTCTTTAAAATTCATGGGTTTTAGTCATCAATGTGTCCTAGAAAAGAATTAGAAGTATGAGGCAAGTATCCCCAGGATTGTGGGAAATACTGATGACATTGTTCATGAAAATTCGGAACACTTAGTCAAAAGAAATCTGAAACATTAGGTTCTAATATGGAATACAAATCAGGTAAAAAATCTTGGGGGAAAAAATCTTTATCATGATGTAATGGGAAGTAATCAGCACTATAGTAGACACTGCAATGATAAATATCCAAAAAGTGTGTGATGTTGTCATCCGTCACTTGAATATGATCTGACTGAAGTTGAAAGGTATGGCCCAACTGCAGAATAAAGGCTACCTATTTTAAGATCCAACTGTTACTAATTTACTCATCCCCTCAATAAAACAATTCTTATATTATCATTATTTTTAGAAAGGTCAAAATCCGTGTGTGTGTGTGTGTGTGTGTGTATTAGCCTGCATTTTTTTTCTGAGGTATGTAATTAGTGCTATCACCTCTAGATGCACAGGGTCAAATGATTCAGAAGGGCCCATCTTAACAGGAACTGTTGAGTGAGGACCCTGAACCTGTCTAATGAGGCACACTTTGCCTTCTCATCTAGAGGTGGGGCTCAAGAACAGGATCCCATTTTAATGCAGTCCAAGTAATCCACATAACCCTAGAAATTTAGTAGGAATTTGAAAAAATAAAGTTAAAAATGAAGCTCAACAATACAGAAAGATATCTGGGAGGAGGCTGTTTGCATTACCAGGAAAAAAAAAATGTTTAGCACTGTCAAACACTACTATAGACTTAAGAGTCTTAAAAAAAAAAAAAAGCCAGCCTTCCTAGATAAGTGAGTCAACTGCAGAAATTCTATGAACACCTTAAGTGACAATGATTTGTGAAGTGTCTTTAATGTTATTGTCTTAAACCAGAGCATAGAAACCAAGGTCGTGCTTTCTGTTCAGAAACTCTGCCTTAGAAACAGGTAGTCTCATTTCTTCTACAGCTCAAGTTCATGGCCTTACACACCAAACTGAAGTTTCACCATCTCCCTGGCTCTGCCATGAGAGTAAAAGAAATAACTTTTCTTATCTAAGCTAAAAGTTTAATAACTATATAATGACTATGTAATTGTAATAGAATTCCATGTAATTTTAAAGCTGAAGTACTACAAAAATTATTGGGAGCAGAACAAAATTTAGCATTCCAAGCAGAGATCCCATATCAAAAAGAATCTTCTGAACTGAGATAACTGACTACACAGTGACAGATCAGTGTATGTGCACAGGGAAAATCCCCTAGTTAGAGATCACAGCAGGATCCCATCCATCATATTATGTTAGTTCAGAGAACTAAGACTCTTGAAGTATTTCTGGCAGCAGAGAGAACTTTTAGCATCCTAATGCTTTTACAAGGTTGCATTTTTCTTTTCTCCCCAATGTGCTTTAAGATTTCATAACATGAGAAACATAGGAGCAAAAGTTAAAATGCTTTAATGGTCCCCACAGGCTATTTAAATAAACACTGTGATTGCAATTTAGACAATCTGGAGTCCATTCAATATTAAATCCCCACCCCAAGCTATAGCTACTACACAAATAAGGAATTCATGGTATACTCCACATGGCCATTTACTACTCCAACTATCGCCTCCTGACAATCATGGGGAGGAGCTAACCAGGCCTAACACTACACCAGTTAAATCTGTCAACAACTGCAGAGAAAGCTCTGCTGAGCAAACATCCTGATCCCTCTCACACAGCCCAGCTTTGTCCAGCCTTGCTGCAACAACACTAATCTTCTCATACTATCTTCAGCAGCACAAGCAGAAACTTCTTCTGCAACCAGCTGTAACAAAAGATGCCTTTCTTTATTTTCACACACTGTATGTATATATTTATGCTGTCCCTTCCGCTCCCTCCCCCGCCACTTCCACCCCTTCCTACAGACCCAATCCTAAATGAAGTTTGATTAGAATAAATCCTAAGCTAGTCCTCATCTTGGAATAATACACGAAGAAAGAGGCCATAGGACCAATCGGGTCCAGTGTCCAGACTGTAGTAAACATAACACACCATAATGTACAGATTTGTCTGTACCAGGGGAAAGAGTAGGTTCAAGAAATTGGCAGGCAATAAATATCCTAAACTATGATGTGCCAAATTGAAACAATGGGGTGGTGAAATACATAGAGCCACTGAGTTGTCCTCAACTACTTTCAGACATCTCTGGGTTCATGGAGTCAGGGTGTCCTATTTCATTTTTATGCACTGTTGAAAAACTATACATTATATAGGAGGACTGTGGTACCCATGACATTAGAAACATAGGATTATTGAGACTTTCTTCTAGTTTTCAAAATATAAAATAGTATTTATGTTTAGGGAAGAGAACATACATTTTTAGACAGAGTTTATATTTAAGTGAAAAATCTTGGGTGTATAGCTCAAAGAATTTTTTAACTACGTAATCACATTCAGATTAAAATATAGCATATTTAAATCACCCCACCTGATTTTTTTGATGTGTCTTCCAGTCAATCCTCCATCAGAGGTAACCATCATGGATTCTTTTGCCTAGAGCAAAACTATACTAGTTCTACCTATTCACCATAGATTGGTTTTGCCTGGAACAAACATATTTGAATCTTTGTTACCAAACATCACATGGCAAATTTTCTTTACATTATTTCAAAATAATTTACTCCTAAATACAATAGCAGGCTGGTATTTCTGTTCCAAGTCTACAAGAGAGAGGATACTTGCTCAACACAAAACTGCATGAAAATTTCTGAATCTATTACACTTAAATAGTCAGTTATACTATATTTATACAGTATAGACCATTAAATATGATGCAAATGAATAGTTTAAAAATTAAACACATCACAAAATAACAGTGTTAATAGCAATATTAACCCCATTCTATGTGGCAGGTACTTGACTGCATTGCCCAATTTAATTCTCAACCATTTAAGACAGCTTTGTTATCTCTCTATGCAAATGCCTGAAGAAGATGAAAGGATCTGTCTATATTTAATAAGAAGAATCACCCTTGTACTTTGACTCATAACACTTAGTTCATAATAGGTGCTTGATAAATATGTGTCAAATCTCTGAATTAAAGGATAACAGAAAAGCCTCAAGAAAGGCCAGGCTACACTCTGAAAATGCTGAACAAACTAGTTTATAACTTCCATGATACCATTTACAGAAACAATTTAGAGAAATTAAAAGTGAGATGGAATCATGATTGTTACCTAATTCTTCCCTCATATTTGCGATGAATAAACTGAAGCACCAAGGGACCCATTTAAGGGCACAGCACCAGAGAAAGCTGAAACCTGGACTGGAATTCAAGTTTCCCAATCCTCATTCAAGAGTTAACTATGTTCTATTTCTATAGTTCTGCATCAAACATACTGCATGGGTTCTAAATAAGTTTGCAATTGAATTTGATAAGTTTATCAACACTTCAAATAGCTGTGACAACTATTCTGTAATGTGTTAAGAGGAGAAGGGGGAAAAAGAAGAAACATAACAAAGTTTCTTTTCTGGAGATGCTTGAATTTTTCATTGGCAAGAGAGGAATTAACCTACAGAGACAGCAAATATTATTAAAATGTATGCCCCTGAAAGAATAAAAAAATAATATTGCTATATAAAAATTATATGATAAAGTATATCATTAAATATAATCAACTACCACAATTATGGAACAGATAATATCTACAGTGAAAGTCAGAAAGGGATGAGATCAGTGTTGGCAGGAAATATCAAGGAACTTGAGACCTGTTTAGAAGTCATCACAGGCTCCAGATTTGAGAAGAGGGATCACCCAATATAAACCCCTCATTTTATATACAGAAGTATGTGTGCCCAGGGATATACACTACAGCAGTCCTTTCCCAGGGCTCTAAAGCTCTTTGGTAAGCAGTAGGGTAGCCATAGCCATTTAGGTCCAGTCCAGGATTCTGTCCACTACCACTATTTACCAACTTCTTTATGAGACATGTAAAAAGTAAAATAAATCAAACAATAAAGTGGGTCATGTGCCTTAAAAGACATCTATAAAAATATTGTCTTGGAGTAATAATGATTAAATTCCTTCTATTTTTAATGCATTGTCAAGCTGGAGTTTGGCACTTACTAAAAATTGATTTCTTAAACTACCTCACATGGGAGAACAAGTGGAAAAATATTAAAGAAATAAAGGAAAGAAAATAATTGCAGAGAATGTTGGAATAGAACATATGTCCTTTCACTCATTCACCATCCTAAAATGTGTAACTCAAAGCAGGGGAAATTGGAAAATATACTTGCAAAAATACACGGACTACTTTTCTGACATCTGATGATGGAATACACATTTCTTCTCCATTTAAAGCTGTCAGTGGTGCACAAGTGATTTCATCCTGTGAACCCAAGAGGGATGCAACCACATGCAAGCCTTCCAGCTGTTGTTCATCAAGAATTGTAATATTTATTCTAGAAGAAGCAAACAACAGATGCATTTGGAGAATGTGAGTTCACCTGGTTCCTATAGCAAATGAGCTCAAATTCAATTTACTAGTCAATAAACATCTTGTAAAAGAACAATCACAAAACACACACACACACACACACACACACACACACACAAGGTTCTAAAATTAAGTCTTAGACCCCTTAGACAATCTTGATTTCAATCTTATCTTCCACTCTCCTCCATCTATACTGTTACAAATGGTAATTGCTGGGGACATGTCTGGGAACTTTTTTTTTTTGCTTTCCATTTCAGCACCTTATCATGTTATCTTCTGTAAAAATGGCCTCTTTACTTATGGGGTTGGTAACTTACTGTTGTTCTGAAGATGACAAGAAATGTATTTGCAGCTTTCTTTCCTTGATTTACAGCCATTTTCAATAAAACTGCCAACCAGGCATGAGAATCCATGAAAACACTCCAGGGTCCCTGAAGGACCATCTATCATTTCCAAATAAACATCTGTATTAGAAACCAGAACTTTTCAATAGTGATTCAAATTTAGACCTCTCACCTAGGACAAGTGCTCCAATTAAATAGGGCTCATATCCTTTAAAAGGAAAATAAAAGGAGCAATACATGATGAATTTAAGAACTTACATAAAGCAATGCACAGAAAATAGATATATTTATTTATTTAGTGCCTCTTTACTATTGCTCCCAGGTATTGGTTATTTCACAATTATTATATAAAAGAATAAGCCTGAGCATAGAGAAAAGCTAAAGCATTTACCAGAGGGATATCTGACAAATTTCATATATAATCTTCATGACCTAGCAACTTATCTTTTCTGGTTAATCTATAAATTTCATCACTTTTAAATTCTTTACTTTTAGAGCCCTTTTTTTCCATGACTTTCACAGAATAAGCCAATTAATATGAATTTATGGGAAATTAGACATTATCTTTAAGAGCAACCTCAAGTTTTAAATCTGTGGGATGTAAAGTAAAACTGACTCACTGGCAACTAAACACTACTATTTATGACACAGATACTGAATACCTGCTAACTCATAGTAAAATTATGGTTATGCTTATTTCTATGAAAGTTCAGTGTTGAAAAATTATAATTTCAATGGAACCAATGCTTTCTTCTTCTTTTTTAAATACAATTTTTTAAATTCAAATTCATAGATTTTTCTAAATGGAATAAAGAGATGCCTGAACTTTCACCAGGCCACATACAAGAATCCAACATATTGATTTACTCTTCTCCCACCACTTCAGTAATACCCAGGATTTCTGAATCCTGCATTAACACCAGGACAGAGATAATACCAAATTCAACAGATCAAAGCAAACCCCTATACTCGGATTCCAATTCTATAGAAAGACAGTGAATGATTTCATAATCTTAAATCAGGGAAAAAATAGCTACCACCTGCACCTGGATAGTTACCAGCAATGATTATAAAAACCAACTACATTAAATATAGTTAAACATTGCTGTACATTTTAGTACCTATTTGATTAATGACAAGAGTAGTGACAGACAGTTGCAATATGGAATCTAGTGTTTATACTCAAACAGCACATCAGTCATTTAGCCCAAATTTACCTTACTCCCACACAAACCTGGTGTCAGCCTTAATGTTTATTTCTGTAAATTATATTAAAAAAAGCTCAATATTCAATTTAAGAAATCTTAGCATTTTTTCACATGAACACAATCACACTTGTTCATGTTTGAAATAATATGGATTTAGTATGACCCTCAGAGGTCCATGTTAAAGGCTTGGTCCCCAGGGACACACTACAGAGAGGTGATAAAATCTTTTAAGAGATGTGGACTAGTGGGAGGTCCTTGGGTCATTGGTGTTATACCCTCAAAGGAGATTGTCGGACACTGGCCCTGTCCTCTTTCTCTTTTGATTCTTGACCATGACATGAGTGGTTTCACCGTGCCATAAGCTCTTGCCATGACGTGCTGCCTTTCCACAAGCTCAAAAACAATGGGACCAAGGAATCATGGGCTAGAATCTGCAAAACTGGGAGCCAAAGTAAACTTTTTCTCTTCATGAGTTGATTGTGGCAGGCATTTTGTTATCATGTTTGAAAACTTACTAACATGGTGCTAAAGAAAATCCCAAAGCTTTTTAAACAACTCTTTTGAATGGTTGTTAGCATTTATCTAAATCACTTATATTCTCTCTCTCAAATGTTCTATGTCCTACTCAGAAATTTTAACTATAGATCTACTGCTGGACCAAGGAAATGTGGTTTCTATTCCATGGATTGTTTTGCTTTTTTAACTCTCCAAACATAAATTTGCCAGCATTGTGCTGATAGACCATTTACTTCATTAATAGTCAATGCCAGTTAGAAACAGCCTTCAGATTTTCTTCATTTTCTATCATGTAAGTCTTAAGTGAAAAGAATTGAGAATACATTTGTTAATATTTTATTTTGAGAAAAGTTGAGTGTTAACTTGAAAATCCTATTTTTTCACATCAGAGGACTATGACCTAAGTAACCAGGAGTTTAGGAGAATGAAAAAAAAAAAATTTTTTTCATTCTAATGGTGGTCACTATAAAACTGCAGAGATATATAGGGGTGAAGATATAATCTGAATTATACACTGAAATTAGAAAAAAAACTGTTTTTTAATAAATAAACTTACACTTTTAAAAGCATGGTTGAACCACATTTTAAAAAGGATACAGTTGAAATAAGCAAGTTCAGAGTTCAAACATTCCTCTGCTGGAAATCAAACTGAAAGTAATCACTAGATCTCATGACTTGACTTAGGTTTGTTTGGTTGAATTTTGTTAAATGGCTTAACTCTTGACTGTTTTTCAAAGAAATAAAGGAGACCAAAGCAAAATGACACTAATGTGCAATGTGATGTAAAATAAACAGAGTGCACAGTGAACACAGTCAAGATGCTATTTCAATCCATGTCTTCCTTGTTAGCTAATCAAAAGAAACAACTGGAGAACTGGGAGAGGAAGAAATGGAGATAGCTGACAATTAGGTGTAGAGTTAGGAGAGTGCAGAGGAAGACTTTTGGGAAGCCTTTGGAAAGATGTGAAAAATGAAAATGGCCCTAACTTTTCCCTTGCTGGTTTAATTTAAACCCAGCTTGTAGAATGAGGGAGGTTTTTTTTGTTTTGTTTTTCACTTTGTGTTTCTTCCCCTTTATAGTCCTAAGCCAACCTGTGTGGCATCTAGCATCTGGGCTGGGCTGGGGTGGCTTATTATTATCTTTATAAACATACAGTTTGATATTTCACTAATTAAAATGGTGACCATCACCTAAAAGAACTTTTCAGGAGAAGGACCTTGTAAAGCCACAAAACCCAAGCATGGGTTGGTTGAAACTGCAGGCAGTTTTGTTTAAGTGAGCATTAAAGACTTGGCAAGGCCTTTCTGCTCTCGTTTTCTTATTTTCTATTATCTAACCACTTAATAATTTCAGAAACTTCAATCAGACTCGGACCAAAAAAAAAAAAAAATCCACACAGCTTCTTGGGATAGAATGATAATACCATCTGTTTTCATTCTTAATGTGGGTTCTTTCCAACAGCACAATCCAGCATTCAGATCGCTTACTTTATAATGATCCTGACATTATAGGTGATTTAAAGTAAACTCTGTGTGTCACTTGCCCCTTGTAAACATGTATAATCATTTCAATTTTAAGAAGTCCAAAGTAGTTTCATATTCAATGACTGTATTTGAATTCTCCAGATAAATAAGATCAATCCCAAAATTTAAAAGATCCAAGGTTATGTCCTGTCTTTTATGTAATGGTGGTAAGTCTGAGAGGTCTTCTAAAGGACTTTATTTGGCATGAGACTTATAGTTATCTTTCTTAGAGTCAAATAACATTGTATATACATATGTATGTATAAATGTATATGTGTGTGTGCGTGTATGCGTGTGTGTGCATATATATATATATATATATATATATATATATATATATATATATAATCTTTAAAAATAGAAACAACTGACTTACTGAGAACCTTTTATACAATGACTTTTTAAATGTGAAGCTATCCTTCACTGTATTCCTTAGGAATTAGATTATAATATCATTAGTCAAGTATATGAATAAACTGATATCATTTCCTTCAAGTCATGATAAAAATGAAAATTGAAAATGGAGGTCAAATGTTTTAAAACTCTTGACATAGGAAAAATTAGTCAATGGTATGGAAAAATACACTCCAAATAATTCAGTTCTGCAGATTTTAACAATCAATATGGAGCACCATATGATAGATATGGCTCCAACAATCTGTATCAATCATGAAGATTGGCAGTGGCAAACTACACAGACCAATTTTTGTCATGCTACCACAGTCGACTTTACAGTCTATGTGTAACCAAGACTTACTCTGGTGCTTTCCCCGACACACCACACAGCCCCTTCCAAGATCTGCTTCCAACATATTCAAGGGCTTTTCTGAACCAAACCTGATTGAAAACCTTTGGAGACTGGCACACAATTCTTATGATACTCCATGTTTTCCTTCCAAAGGCTGCATCTTTAATACATTATATTGGGTTTTTCCCATCACACATTTAATGTGTGAAATTTCTAAACTCTTCCCCTTCACTTATCTAAATTGAACTTTGGCAGCCAACAGTTAACTGTTGGAGAGTTGCTTAAAAACGATCAAACCCTTTCTAGATCTGATTGCAAGAAGTATCAGTGCCAAGACAGAAATTTCAGTCTTCATGATACACAAAATCAATATGTATGCTACGCTCTGGAAAGAAAGCCACCTTGAAAATAATTAATAAAACATCAAAGCTGCACACAACTTCAAAAACCCTCATGAGACTGAAACATTTGAGGCAATTAAAAGAAATTACTAATTTATATAAGGTGCTACTTCTCTTTGAAAGGTATTTTTCACATACAAATATATATACACACATATATATATATACGCATACACACACACACACATATATGTAGCTAAGACAAGACTGAAGTCTCAGTTTTGGCTTCAAAATGGCAATTTAAAAGTCTTAACAACATATCTATAGCAATTCTGGATGTTACATTAAATACATAAGCTTTGAAAAATCTTAACAATAATTAGGAAATATTTAAATAATATCGAAAAACATAGAGAATCTAACTCATATTTACAATGAGTCACAATGCATAGACATATTATTAGAATTTAGAAAAGGCACAATTTTTTATTTATTGTGTACATAGATGAAGTTACTTCCATCAAATATGACAACAAAATAAAACTCATATTTTATCAGTTGCACTTGACTCTTACAAAGTTAACCTTTATTTTGTTATTTATACACGTGTGTGTACATATACACACCCATACATACACACACATATATATATATATGTACACACACACACACACACACATATATATATATATACTGTGCTTGATGGCAGATATTAAAACAAACAAAAATATTTTTAAAAGGAGTCTTAAAGACACATCAGCTATGGACGGTGGGGAGAGACTCACAACTCAATGTAGTAGGCTGCTAATACAGTTTTTACAAAGAAAAGGGAGATGCTTGAGAAGGGAAACCTCAGTGAAAGAGGTGATGTTTGTTTTGGCTTTGAAACTGAACCACAGTTACCAAGTTTGTGAATGGATGGGTGCACTTCCTGAGCAAGGGTAAGTGACTGCAGGAGTGGAGGCTAGAAGGCTCTGTGGGGGTAAGAGAGAGAAGTGTCTTGTTTGCTTGGCTCAGGTGTTTAGACTTTATATTGTAGGCAATTGGACGCCATTAAAAGCTTTCAATCAGCAGGAGGACATAACAGATGTGAGTTCTTAAAAGATAACTGGCATCATCAATGAGATAAATGGATCTGTAACAAGAGACAGGAGGCAAGGAGTCCACTCAGGAGAACGCTGCTATACACTCTGACAGCTGGAGAGAAGCTCAAGCATGGGGAAGCATGGAGGCTTGAGAGCATCGTTGTGCTCCCCACAAAATCCGAAACTCACACATTCCATGCACTGATTTCAAGGAACTAAAAGACTTTTCTACAAAGCTTTACTTAGCCTGTCTAGAATATATACATTGGCTGTACATACTATATGCACTTTATTCTGCATTTCTTAACTTATCTAGCAATGAAAGGATGACAAGTTTTATTCCCAGGATAGAATCTCTTAAATAGAAATATTTTATTATGATCCAGTGCCTCTGTAATAATGTCCTGAGGGCCTCAACTTCCCTATTTCTCTTTTTATCATTGTTTACATCTAATTATACAACAGATCTTCAACTGTGCCCTGATGCAAATTGTGTCTCCCTTCCCCATTAGTTTTTGTTCTGTTCAATGTCTCCTCATGAAGTTATCCAAACCATGAATATAAATGACATTTGTTTTGTGTTTGTTTTCAGATGTTTTGTTGTACTTGGGATGAAACCCAGGGACACTCTACCACTGAGCTACATCTCCAGGCCTGTTTATTTCTTATTTTGCGACAAAATCCCACTAAGTTGCCCAAGTTTGGCCTCAAACTTCTGATCCTATCCTACCTTGCTTCAGCCTCAGGCATGTGCCACAGCACCCTGCAAATGGCTTTTGTTTAAAATAAGAACAGGTATAGGATAGGTAGAGATGCTCTAATCATGGAATAAAAGACCAAGAATCCTCTTTAGAATTTATTTAGTCAATATTTTTATTTTAAATACAAAGTAATCTGATCCAGCCAGATTAAGTAACTTGCCTAGATAAACTCAACTGCTGAAAGGGCTTTTCTGCCAAGACCACAGGGAACCAAGTTATGGTTAACTCAAATTTCTGAAGATGTTCATTTTCTAATTTATAACAAAGTTGCTAAAAAGTTTAAAAAGTTCATTTTCCAAAGGTCTAAAAAATATATGACATTTAGAATTAGAAACACTATACATATTTCCTAAATTAAAGAGGATTTTTAAAATTATTTTATTTATTTTTATTAAAATGAGAGAGTGTCATTTGTTTATCCCGAAAGCTCATTAATATTATTCTAAATTTGCAATGGCACTGAAGCACAAGTATTCTACTTCTAATTTGAAACCATTTACCAAAATTATTATTTTCTTGGGATATGTGTGTGTATGGGTGTGTATGTTATGTGTTTTTGTATATATACATGTATATATACATACATAAATATGTATACACCCACTTTTTTTTAAGGAGATTGGTCAGTCTACTAGGACATGTTATTGATGATTTATATGTTAGAGAATACTTGAACCGATCAGTTATTCTTTTTGAGATATGGGAGTTTTAAATAACTTTATTTTAGTTATAGCATATAGTTGACCTGTATTTTAATAAATTATTAAAACAACTATAACACATTAGCATTTAAGTCTACCTATGAGCTTTGAAACAGCATAATTATTCCATGACAAATAATCTACTAGTTAGTCGATAAAATTTCTGTGTTGAATTCATTTACTATTGCTTTTTGTCCCCAGAGTATAATCCATGTAAGCTCATGGAGCATACCTCAAAACACTAATATATTGTTTTAACTCCAGGAATTACTGTGCACTGCACTTATTTCCTATTCTTCCAAAAACCTGTAGTAAAATTTTGAAGAAGTTAATGGGAAAGCAAATTAGTGTAAAATAAAAACATTTTTCTAAAAGAACAAAATATCCAAATGGTACTTGAAGAATTAAAAAAAATGCCTTTGAATATTTTAGTTAGAAGTGTAGTCAATAACTACATGAAACCAGAACATAGGGACACTTGGCAATAATATTCAGTGTACATTAATTATCTCTTATTGCAATGCTAAGTCCATAGAGGAGACCAATAAATAAATGTCTATTGTTGAATCCAAATTTGATGTTGACTAGGCACAGCAATGTTATCTCCCATAATAATAACACAATATTTCTTCAATTTTCCCACATTTCTAGAAAGTAACATCACACATCTAAAACAGACAAAAATAAAACTTGGCTTATTTGACTTAATTGTTGTATGCATTTGTGTAGGCACATAAGTTTTTATCCATAATTAGAACTTTTATTGCTAACGTTGGTTTCTACTATCTTTACCTAGACTTCACCCAGGACTATGGACTATGTGTTGAAACCTCCAATGTTTGAAGATCTCTTCCTTTGTCCTTTGAACTATAAGTCACTTTTGTTTCAAAATATCATTTGCTGCATCCTGATTGATCAGTGTATTTTTATTCTTCCCTAGTATTCCTCAGCTATACCATGTTGCATGAAGAGTGAGCACAAATATTTGAGAAGCAAAGCAGATTTTTAAAGTTTTTCCAGAGAAAGAAGGGCATTGGGGCTAGTGTAATACTTTGATATTTCTCATTGTAATAGTTAATTTAAAAAAAATCAGAGATTTCCAGTGAAATGTTTAAAAATTTAGGGAAAATTGCATACACTTGCACCACTGTAGCTTAGGATTACCTTAGCTTGAACTGTATTATTATCAGCAATAAGAAGCTTATTACTTTTGAGTTTAATACATATGACATCAAAGTAAAACTCAATGATGAAATCAAGAGAAGTCACAAAATGATCGTTTTTATCTTTACCCCAGGCTGAGCAAAGAATCTTTCCAAACAGTGTGAACTCACTGGCTTCCCCATTACTCTACAGCACTCACACTGCCATATAACTGGGAATCAGAGAGGTGAGGTCATTTCATCACTCCTTGCAAAAAAAAAAAAAATGCAAAACGTCTGCTAAAATCTGACTTCATTTGATTTACTCTCCAAGACTGTTTTTTATTAAATATGTTTGACTGCTATCTCTAATTAAATGTAGAATTAATTTTGGCAAACTAACCACAGATGCAGTTTATGTTCAATTTTATCAGACAGATTTATTTATAAGCTGTCAACTTCTTGAAAGACTTCATTTTGGAGCAGTTTTAAATTGCTAACAGTAGCTGTAAATGGAGCTACTGTTCTCTGGAACACTAAAGGAAAAGTATGCTATAAATGTCCATTCCATCTGTGAGGAATCATAAAACAATCACATTCCTTTATTTTTTTCCTCCGTAGGACCTTTATTAAATTAGTTCAACTCAATTAAAAATAACTTCAAAAACATTTCAGAGCCTTTTGTTTCATGGAATACTTGGAACTCTCTGCACGGAACGTCACCCTTTTAACTAATCCCTTTTACTAAATGGAGGAGAATAGTGGTATTGTGACTTCAGACAGTGCTTACAAGGGTCTCTACTGTACCGAATTGAGGTCACTGCAAGACAATGCTCAACACCCAATAGCCATTCAAACATTCTTCACAACTCTATCAAACGTGTCTTTCTTTCTCTCACCCGCTTTCTCTCATGGCAAACTCAGAGGACAATGGAAAAAGCCTTCAGCACCATTTATGGTCACCATATTTGCACATGACAAAGTCTATTCTTCCTGGTTTGCCAACTCCCTGTATAAAGAATGAACCCTGGGATAGATTTTCCCACCATTACTATTATTCAAACTTATTTTGTATTTAATTTTGTTGTTGTTGTTGTTGTTGTTAGCGGGCTGGTACGAGGCATTTGAGAAGCTGATTTGCTATTTTTGTGCTTGTGTAACAATGCAGAGACTAAATGCAGAATTAAATATGTCACATTATAGCCAGCATATGGATGATGGAGAGTACAATTTAGTACAAAGCAGAGACAAATGATGGAATTGGAACTATTATACCTTGTATTATTGTCAAGAATTATCAGTATTATAAAACTTACTGTTTGCCCATGAACCATCATGCCAGTGCCCCACAAGCACTATTTAGTTTTGCTTGGGAGTTTTTATGGCTACAGCCACAAACAAACAAAATCAATTGTTGTAAATTTTTCTCACCAGGGCTGCTCCTTTCAAAAGAAAAAAAAGATGTATCCAGAGCATCGTCCTCCAAACAAACAAGAACGAACACATATTTGCAAGCTATATAGTAAAGTTGTTACGATAAAGATTTTGATTTTAATTAAGAATGGGATTTGTAGGACAATTAGTGAGATGTAATATTCTTTGCAAGAAACAGTGCCCTTATTGGAAATACCATCTAAAACAGAATGGGGGCATTTGGAGCTGCATAGAGACTTGTTTCTATGGGTTTCTACAGTTAATGAGAAGAAAAATACAAGGAAAATATAGATATCTCACCTGAAATGCAAGAATAGAAACTGTTTGCCTATTATTTTTTTTTGCTTCATTTATTCTTTTTAATTCAGGTCAGAAATATCTGTGCTATTGAGATTTCAAACAGGTAATCATCTTACTTTTAATATACTTTATAAGGTCTTTTCTCCACTTATTCTAAAATACTGATTATTAGGACTTTATCTCATCTTATTTGATTTCATCAAATCTGAATGATACATTTAATGACAGTGGCAACAAACTTGCTGGTTATTTCAGATATGCTTAGCTGCCCTAACATTAAAAAGAGGGGTCCTCTTTCTATTACTTCATCATATTAAAGAACTGAATTTGTGTAATTGTTTAAATGTTGAAAAGGCCATTTCCTTTATAATATAAAATTTGCAAATGCTACGAACACTAAAAATTCATTCCCTAATGAAATGGCAGACAACTATTTTTCAAGTCCATTCAACTAATTATGTAACAAAATTTCTGTCTTCTCCTGTCTTTTCACTATAATATAAAACACTATAGAGCAAAGAAAGGAATCCTATAACACACAGAAATAGTGTGTGTTTCATCAGATATTATGCTGTAAATTATAGACCAAAAATATATAATCATATGTATGTGACTTAAAACAGGTACTGAGTACCCACTTTCTGCAACATTTATTCTACAGCCAGCTTTGCTGGCTGCTAAGCACTATACCAAACAATCATACAGCATAGTACACACAGTAGGTATCTTAATGCAGCTCATAATCTGCTGGAAAGACATAGATTTAAAGAATTCTAATCCTTCACACTGTGATAGGGCAGTAGATAAGAAAAATAAGTGTACTTTTTAAAAATTTTTAATTCAAAAATACAAATACCCCAGAACTATGCAATGCATTCTGAGTATAACTTTTCCTGGTTATTGACTGAGCCTCTAAAAAATGTCATGCTAATTGTGTTGGGGTTGAAAGGTGAGAAATGGAGCCTCCCTCTGGTTGAGGTTGGAGGAAAGGGTATACGGGGAGCAAGAAGGAATAAATGTGAAAACATAAACATGAATGGGTCAAAACAAGGAATTTGTAGTCCAGTTTGTTTCTAATCAAATTATTTATGTGAAATAAGGGCAAGGTAGGTCTGGAAACCGAGGCTGGGCCATGTGTAATTCTGGTGGTTCTTAAGTTCTACCCTTACAGATTGCTGATGTAGGAAGCAATAGCCGAAAAACAAACTCCAAGACTACTTCCAAGTTCACCTGCGAAGGATGGGGGTAGTTTTCCGCAATGCAAAAGAAAGGAGGGGAAATGTTAAAGAGTAAAAAGATCTATGATATGGAACCCAAATACAGTGGCTGTGAAGGGAAAGGAGTCCATACGATCTCAATGGCCTCACATCAGCTCGCCATATGTATAAGACTGAACTTTGTGAAATTGCCAACCTAACACAACCATGTGATATCTGAAATGAGGTAGTGGGAGACAGAAATCCAAGGAAAAAACTTTGATATGTGTGTAGATTCAGGAGAAGGGTAAATTGAAGTCAGTAAAATAGTTAAGTGAAATAATTGCCTATAGAGACAGGATTCACACTTAATTTTCTTAGTATCATTGTAGGTATAATTATATATTCTAAACATGCCCCACCCTAAACGATGTGGAAATGAATAGCTATTGCAATAGTACTAAGAGTGGGTCCTCTAGGAGATGAACTCATGAGGACTGAACCCTTATGATTGGGATTAGGGCTCTTGTAGTAGGAATAAGGGACTGGGTCTGTCTTCTTGCCTTAATCCACCATATGAACAACATAGCAGTAGTCTCCTCTGCAGTACGCAGCAGGCAGCAAGGTGCCCTCTGGAAAGCAGAGAGCAGCCCTCAAATGACATTGAACCTTCCTGCACCTTCATCTTGGACTTCCAATCCTCCAGAAAAGTGAGGAATACATTTCTATTATTTATAAAGTACCCAGTTTTTGATATTATGTTCTAATAGCAAATGGATTAAGAGCGTCTAGGCTTTTTGTCCGTGTAGTGTTATCTTAAAAATAAAATATATTTTATTCATATTTTGTATATTTTTATATACCTAAGACTCCTGATTCCTTATATTGTTCTTTCATTGTCCTTTAATTATGGCCCTTATTTATGTCATTCTTTAAAATAAACTTTAGCTTAATAATATTAATCAATAGACTTAATTTCAGAATCCATTATGTCAGAAAAATAGAGAAAATAAAATATGAATATGGCCTACTTCAACAATTCACATCTCTACAAATCCTACCAGTTACAATAATGTTGTAGTTGTTATCAATTATTGTCATTAATTTTTAAAAAGCCCTCCTCATTCAGTCTCTATAACTCTGATTATAGAGAAGGCATGAATTGTCCTTTTACCGTCATCCTGTTATGAATAGCCCTATCATATCACCATGCATTTTATTTTAATTACTATAAATGTAAATCTTAACTATAGTTATCTTTCTGCTGATTGATAAGCTTTATATAATAACAACAAAGCCAAAAGGAGATTTTAAGTAATTGTATAATCACTTGGATTTCTGCCCTATTTATCTCTAACTACCTTGTGAAAGAAGCGTTAACATCACACCGTCATAATGATTATGTGGAACACACACTGACTCCAAATCCACAAAAAGCACCTGAAAAAGGAGAGTATGTGTTCTTATTTAGGACCAGAGAAACAGCCGACATGGAGCCACAACCATCCTACCTGGCTGCTTTGTTCAAATTAAAAGGACACCTCCCACTCAAAAAGGGACCAAAATTGGAATGGGTTGCACTCCATGTCTGCATAATATGTCAAAATATACCTACTGTCACATATATCTAAAAACCAACAAACCAACACAAAAAAGGACACTTCCATCTGACTGAGTGAGAGCCAATGCCTGGACAGAAAACAGTGCAGCTTCCTGCCCACCCCCAGCCCTTCCACTTGACTGGGCACCTCTGGGCCATGTACCAAATACACAACCAAGTGTGAGGCTCCTCCCAGGAATGCTCCATGTGTTCCAGATACACTATCTTGATTAATTCCCACAAAAACCCTCTGATTGCCACACAATTATGATGCAGGTTGTGTGAGGTAATATCTAGTGACCTCAGAGATCCTCTTCTAAGTCACAAGAAGCTATTGCAAGTATCATATGTTAAGGACGGATTTTCTTTCATACTTTCACATAACTATATTTTGTTAATTATTTGGCTATAATATTCACATGTGTTAATGGTTATGGGCTGATCAAGTCCCACATACATACTTCAACCTACTCTTCTCTTATGCAACTAAATGGGATACAGGGGTATCTAGAAAGATGTTTCATTAATGACTTCAAATTGTCACAAGGATAGAAGATTTCTCATTTTGGAAAAAAAAATCACTGATAAAAAATAAGCCTCTATTAACTTTAAAATGGGCAAGAAATTAATTCTGGAAATAGCTCTCCCTCTAATACCCTCCTCAATAAAAGCTTACTCAGCACAATTAAATCACTAAAAAAAAAAAAAAAAAAAAAAATCCCACAGGTAAGATAAACATTGTAAGTTGTCCACATAGACAAGCAAGTGTATGCTATTAAAAAAAAAGTATTTGAATTACACTAAAAATATTTTACTTCCTGTAAAATACTTCTTAAAGTATTTCTTATATCTAACTAGTTTTGCCAAATCAAAAGTTTTCTTTGGGGTGGTTAAGAAAGCCAAGCGTATTCAAAATGCTTTTTAAATCGCTCTACCTGTTTCTTTCTATGTTTCCAATGGAAGCATTGGCAAACACATTTAGCTGTTAAGGGAGGAAAAGTGCTGTACCTTTTTTTTTTCACTGTCAAAATAAACTCTTAGTTAAGAAACTCCTGGTTGGAAATAATTGAAAACCTCTGAAGTGTCGGGCATAATCAGTATATACTGCAGGCTACATGGACGCTCAGAATTTGTTTCCTCTCAGAAATAATTATAGAAACAACTCAGGGCACAATACTAAATTCCTATAGTGCTTGTAAAAATAAATGCCACAATAATGGAAAAACTATTTTCTTTCTTTTAAAGTCATCTTAAATTTATACTCTGGATAATAGAATTTAGAAAGCAAAGAAGAAGAAAGTGAAGGAGAAAGACAGGAAAGGGGAGGAAGACAAGAAGAAGGGGCCAAACTGTCATATTTTAGGAAAAGAATAGTTTATAAAATTAACAAAGTTATTCAGAAGAAATGTCAAAATGATTTCTCAAATACTAATATTTTACCTATAAAACCAAATGTGTTACAGAGGTATTTATTTCTCATAACTATAGTTCTCCTTATGGAGACAGTGGGCCTGAAAGACCCAGGAGAGTCAAAACTTTGAATAAAACAGTTATGCACTTTTTCCCTCTATAATTAGTCACTACGTACAGATCTACTCAAGTTGAGGAGAATCTCCAAACTCAATGAACATATAACTGCAAAATACAAACATACAGTCAACTATTTGAGGATTAGAAAGTTATATTCATTCATTCAATTAATTTGTTTTTGTCACAAGTGATAGTGCAAGAAAATTTCTGAAAGCACTGAAGATAGGGTTCCATGATCATTCAACATAAATATCAAACAATTGCATGTTTTCTTGAAAATCAGAGTGACATTTTTTAATTACCTAGATACACGATTAACCAGTACCAAGAGCTTTTGAGTATGTTTTTACATGTTGGACAATGCCCAGGGAGCTATAGTATAACCACATGTTTAAAGAATATCCAGTGTTTATGAGCTTTCTTCCTCTCTCTCTCCATATACTTGTTTAGCATTACTTTTTATCATATAACCAATAGTAATAATTAATCATAATTATCATTTCAGAGATGCCTAAAATGCTAATCATAATTTAAAAGTGAAATGCATGAGAAGACAAAATCATATTTATAAATTTTCATAGAAAGATGACATGCTTTAATTATGAGCCCTCACCTTTCATATATATTCAAAAGATTAATATAAAGCAATAAATGTCACTTATCCTTATCCCTCCTCTTGTTCCTATCTTTACCTTGCATGTTTGTTCAAAGGTACAGGGTAAAATCAATAGGATGTTCTGTCTACAAGTGCCCAGTAGATTTACTTGGTTACTAAAGTGTAAAGGTCTATATGGATGAGTTTATACATCTTCAGTAAAATGGCTTAACTTGTAGATGTCATGCTTTTTTATTTCAGCTGAGAGCAAACACATGAAAAGAAATTGTGAATGTCGTAGACTGGGAATACAATGAACTTCAAAGGGAAGTGTAACCCCAGATTATATGTTCTGAGACCATGCATGTGATTAACTACTATAGATTCATGCCTGGCACAAGTGGGTAACTTCTTTTCTAGAAGCAAATTCTTTATTTTTTTTTCTATTGAAAACTTCCTTTTAAAACATTGAAAGGGATTGGTAATTTAAATAAAGACTGCTCTAAATATTCACACCCTTCGTTTATATCAACAACAGGTAAAGATAAAAGCATTTCTTATTTTCCTCTCCTTCTGATTAAACTACCAGGGTTTCTAGTGCAATGAAGAAGAAAGGGTTCTGTGGTACTCAACACGCTTTCAACAGTGAGTTTCCACCGATAGCTCAGAGATGGGCCAACAAAGCAGGGGAGGGACTTGCATTCCCGAGAAGATGCAAATATTGGATGAGACTTTCTGCCTTTATATCTCAGGAATACTAAACATATAGATATGCCTTTTCTCTTCTTTTCAATCAAAGATTTATAAACACCAAACTACTGAGTCAAAAACATATGGATCTTACATATTTTTCAACATCATTCTAAAAGCGAACATAGATTTTAGGGGAAAACGAATTCATTTGGAAGACAGACTTTACCCTATTCCCTATAATTAGACTGTCTTATCTATCACTGTCCTTTACATAGTGTAATAAAGCCTTTTCATTTATATAAGGGCAGTCTACAATCAACAATTTGCCTACTAAGGTGTCCACAAACACTGACCTACCAAACCTTTCCACACATACCAGGTGAATCAAGAAAAGATAATAAAATGCCAGTTGCTGAACAAAAGGGGCAGTTTGAGAGCAAAGTTGCAAAAGTATGAATCTGATTACTTCAATTCTAAGTGAATAATGCAGAGATGTGACATTAATGAAGATGTGTCTATTACACACAAAAGACTCATTTCTGTCTTTTCTCCTGTCTACCCGCCTTCTAATCCCTGCCATTTCATTATTTGGTATTCCCACTTTAAATGTCTGTAGATTCTCATGTTAAAAAAGATATCATCTTATCATGAAGCCAGTTGTTCTCAAACATTTCTACCTCAACATTCTTAAGGAACATTATACAATCTTCTTGGTAGCAGTGGTCCATTATGGCAACAAGTTTTAATTAGGGACATATTTTTAAAGAAGAAAATTATGATTTATAGAAATGCCTTTTTCAACAGTCCTCTAAATCACCCTACATAGGAAGTGTGTATCTCATGATTGACAATTATTGCCAATTTATTTAAGAATGGAACAAGGTATTTTTCTATTAATTTTTATGCCTGAGATGCCTATAATAAAATTGCTGAAAACTTGTGGAGTATTTAGATAACACCAATAATATATTCCTGGTTGCAAATGATAAATACTAGTATTCACCCCAAAATCAGTAATATTATTATGTTAAAAATATCCATACATTTTCAGAGGATAAAATATTAGTAAAATAGGAAGATAAGAGAAATATAATTTCTAGCTGATTAGTAACTCCTTATTTTATCCCTTGCTTATAACAATCCCCCATATATGAGAGCAGATTTTTCTGCTTCATCCTAAAAAACAAAGAACGATTGCCACTCCCTTCCCCCCAGTTTCTATATACAGTCACTAAAATCCATCTGCATTACAGTCATCATTACAAATGATAGCTTTGCCAAATCTAGTCCCACAAATTGATATATTGGAAAACCTGGCATGAATATTTTAATGCCCTGCCATTCTAAAGAATAAGCTTTAGGTTTTATATTTATGTATGAATATTAGGAATTTATATGTGAATGTACAATATGTACCTTCATATATTCAGATATCGAAGAAATTTAACCAAGTAGGAAAATTGAATTTAAATTATTCTTATAATGAACTACAGAGCTACATTGTCATCTTTGATAAATGTGGGAAATTGAGGCACAGAAGTCCCCTCTAGGTGATAACCAAACAGCAGCTGACAAAGAGCAGAAAGACTGGTGCAACGCCCAGACCTTATGTGCTTCCTTCTCTGGTCCAAACACCAGATTGCCACAGAGATTCCTATAAGGGACTCTGTAAGATGAGACCTGAATAAAGTAAATGAAAGATGTACTCTGATCATGGGAATTCTTAGCTACTGCATTTGTCTTTTTCATTTCTGGAAGATTTGTTGGCCCCTCACAAGTATATGGTACAATTAAAGAGTAATAAGGTGGTCCCAGTGGCTTTTTTCAGTTATTGCACTACCTGTGTTATATTGGAAATGGAAACTAGCATTTAGGTATTTTATCCTTCAGTGAAAGGAGCTGATATGTAAGACCAGCTAGAACAACTTAAGAAAATGAACTGGTAATTCCAAAACAGACATTTTGATGCCCAAATGTTTTAAATGATTAATGGAATCATAACATTTAAAGTACCTAGAAATCTCAAGAAAATGGAAACTACCATGTATTTAATAAACTGTATTTTATTAAAAGTTTTATTAAAGTAGTTCCTACCTCTTTTCATTTACTTCGATCTTGATTTTCAAAACAGCATATCTAGAGTTTACAAGTGCCCTTTCCAAATCCTTAATTTCAAAATCAGTGAAAGTAATAATTTGCCTCGCTTTGGAAGGGTGGTTGGCTAAGGAAAGAGAAGCATAAATTCATATGCATTTACATTTCCATGTGTCCAACAAGAACACCTTTGGAATTGTAAAGTGCTTTATTTTACTATTTGGTCAGAGACTACTGACTCAATCACCCTAAGAGCTCAAAGAGACATACATAATGCTAGCAAGTAGACAGCAAAATTATATACTGGTACTGTTCCCTGTTAAGAAGATTTTAATAACCAGAAAATAACTGCATGGTCAGAGTCCCCTCCATAAAAAAAATACATCAAAATACTGGACAAATCCAAATACTTAAATTAAAGTATACTCTACTATAATAATAGGTTCAAAACACAGGCATATTTACTATGATCACGGTTTCATTATTTTTTGCTAACTTTACCAATATTCTATTAATGTATGATAGAGCAATATTTGTGCCATAAGCATTTCAGGATAATTGACAATATATTATAGGCATCCAATCTGAAAGCAAATCATAAGAGAGTGGGGAAATGACATTTGGAGACAGAATAAATTACATAACACTGAAACATCTGAAGGAGAGCTCTGAGCACTTAGGAGGGTTGGAGAAGGGCCGCGCAAGCACACCTCATACACAAGATTGCTTTCAGTGTGTGTCTCAAGCTTAAAGCTGATAGAGAACTGTTGACACCTTGTAGAAACACCTGTGAACACTTCTGTTCAACATAGTTCTCGAAACACTGGCCAGAGCAATTAGACAGACGAAATAAATTGAAGGCATAAAAATAGGAAAAGAAGAACTTAAATTATCACTATTTGCTGATGACATGATTCTATACCTAGCAGACCCAAAAGGGTCTACAAAGAAACTATTAGAGCTAATAAATGAATTCAGCAAAGTGGCAGGATATAAAATCAACATGCATAAATCAAAGGCATTCCTGTATATCAGTGACAAATCCTCTGAAATGGAAATGAGGACAACCACTCCATTCACAATATCTTCAAAAAAAATAAAATACTTGGGAATCAACCTAACAAAAGAGGTGAAAGACTTATACAATGAAAACTACAGAACCCTAAAGAGAGAAATAGAAGAAGATCTTAGAAGATGGAAAAATATACCCTGTTCATGGATAGGCAGAACTAACATCATCAAAATGGCGATATTACCAAAAGTTCTCTATAGGTTTAATGCAATGCCAATCAAAATCCCAATGGCATTTCTTGTAGAAATAGAGAAAGCAATCATGAAATTCATATGGAAAAATAAAAGACCCAGAATAGCAAAAACAATGCTAAGCAGGAAGTGTGAATCAGGTGGTATAGCGATAACAGACTTCAAACTATACTACAGAGCAATAGTAACAAAAACAGCATGGTACTGGTACCAAAACAGGCGGGTGGACCAATGGTACAGAATAGAGGACACAGAAACCAATCCACAAAACTACAACTATCTTATATTTGATAAAGGGGCTAAAAGCATGCAATGGAGGAAGGATAGCATCTTCAACAAATGGTGCTGGGAAAACTGGAAATCCATATGCAACAAAATGAAACTGAAACCCTTTCTCTCGCCATGCACAAAAGTGAATTCAAAATGGATCAAGGAGCTTGATATCAAATCAGAGACACGCCATCTGATAGAACAAAAAGTTGGCTACAATCTACATACTGTGGGGTCGGGCTCCAAATTCCTCAATAGGACACCCATAGCACAAAAGTTAATAACTAGAATCAACAAATGGGACTTACTCAAACTAAAAAGTTTTTTCTCAGCAAAAGAAACAATAAGAGAGATAAATAGGGAGCCTACATCCTGGGAACAAATCTTTACTCCTCACACTTCAGATAGAGCCCTAATATCCAGAGTATACAAAGAACTCAAAAAATTAGACAATAAAATAACAAACAACCCAATCAACAAATGGGCCAAGGACCTGAACAGACACTTCTTAGAGGAGGACATACAATCAATCAACAAGTACATGAAAAAATGCTCACCATCTCTAGCAGTCAGAGAAATGCAAATCAAAACCACCCTAAGATACCATCACTCCAGTTAGATTGGCAGCCATTATGAAGTCAAACAACAACAAGTGCTGGTGAGGATGTGGGGAAAAGGGTACACTTGTACATTGCTGGTGGGACTGCAAATTGGTGCAGCCAATTTGGAAAGCAGTATGGAGATTTCTTGGAAAGCTGGGAATGGAGCCACCATTTGACCCAGCTATTCCCCTTCTCGGTCTATTCCCTAAAGATCTAAAAAGAGCATGCTACAGGGACACTGCTACATCGATGTTCATAGCAGCACAATTCACAATAGCAAGACTGTGGAACCAACCTAGATGCCCTTCAATAGACGAATGGATAAAAAAAATGTGGCATTTATACACAATGGAGTATTACTCTGCATTAAAAAATGACAAAATCATAGAATTTGCAGGGAAATGGATGACATTAGAGCAGATTATGCTAAGTGAAGCTAGCCAATCCCTAAAAAACAAATGCCAAATGACTTCTTTGATATAAGGAGAGTAACTAAGAACAGAGTAGGGTTGAAGAGCATAAGAAGAAGATTAACATTAAACAGGGATGAGAGGTGGGAGGGAAAGGGAGAGAGAAGGGAAATTGCATGGAAATGGAAGGAGACCCTCAGGGTTATACAAAAGTACATACAAGAGGAAGTGAGGGGAAAGGGAAAAATAATACAAGGGGGACAAATGAATGACAGTAGAGGGGGCAGAGAGAGAAGAGGGGAGGGGAGGGGAGGGGAGGGGGGATAGTAGAGGATAGGAAAGGCAGCAGAACACAACAGACACTAGTATGGCAATATGTAAATCAATGGATGTGTAACTGATGTGATTCTGCAATCTGTATATGGGGTAAAAATGGGAGCTCATAACCCACTTGAATCAAAGGGTGAAATATGATATATCAAGAACTATGTAATGTTTTGAATAACCAACAATAAAAAATTAAAAAAAAAAAAAGAAACACCTGTGAAATCTTCCAGTGGGCAAGAGTTCTGCTACTGTTATTTTCTTTACTTCCCTTCTTTTAATTGTCATTCAGAACAACTTTTGAAAAACAAAGCCCAAGCGTATTTTTAAGTTTGGTTGTGTGTTCATCCACTTTAAAAAATAAACTTGCTTGTGACATGGCCTGACAGGAGATCACAATCTCTCAGAGATGTTCCACTTCTCAGAGGAATGTAGTAGGTGTCAATGTTTTCAAATATCACAAGTCCCATATTAGGGCAGATATACAATAAATAGAAGGTTGTATAAAGGAAATATAATTAATTCTGTATCATAACAAAATTGCTATACACCACATCCATTGTCTTCTTCTGTTTAAGCTAATGGAAGGATTTGAGATTTGAAAAGTTTCCAAATGTAGAAAACAAAAATCATAATTAAAAGAGGGTAAGGTGAAGAGGGGATAATACTTTATAAGAAATTTTAGTAAAACAGCTCCATAATCAGATGAGATAGAGGCAAATGGCAGAAATACTTTGAAGATATAAGGAAACCATGCTAAGATTGAAAACATAATCTTTTCCTTTAAAAGCATCTGATCATTCAAGCTTTGATATCTGAAAATCCTAATTAGGTGAAGGCATTTGGGGTCTTGTCATTTCTTTTCCTTCCATTTCAACCTTTCTGCTCCCTCTCATCTACAGAAATACTGTTCATTCATTCGATGTTAGCTCCCCCATGAAGCCATCCCTCATCTCTGCTATCATGCTAACCTCCCAAGATACTGTTCTTCATCCAGCCTGGACACTCTCAGGGACAGTGTTTATTTCTTGATGAAGCTTTGCATTTATCAACTACTTAAATCCTAGAAAATCCTTTCTCACAGTAAGCTGAAAGGATGTCCTTATAATTATAAAATGTATTCAATAGGCATTTAGGGAGTGACATCTATGAAGGTTTAAAACAGGAATGGGTTCTAAATGGGAATAATGTATGGTCTTTGACCTGGATTTAAATCTGGGCTCTGAGAAAATTTCTCTTTTCCTGATCTCTAAAATAAAATGCAGTCATTTAACTATTAAAACACAAAAAAGACAACATTCAGGATGAATACCTCAGTTACCAATAGACAGTAACTATTAAAGTTTTCCAAACTCTCTTTCTTGTTCATTTTCTTCCTTGATGCCCCAGTCCCCAATAGCTTTTATCCTAGAAGTTATACCAGCTGGTTACTGCCAAGTACTCCTAAATACTTTCAGCCAAAGTCCACCTCAAATGTTAGAGCCAAAGAAGAATGGATGCCCAGTTGACCTCAAGAACATGGGCTTTCCCCTCAGCCCTACTCCCAGGGAAATACTCCAGATACAAGAAAATGACTGTGGCTGAACTTCTCTGATTGACTTGTTTTCCTCTACTGTATTCTACAAGAAAAAAAGTAAATCCCCAAAAAGGATTAGCTTCCCAGGCCTAGAACGAATATTGCTATTTTGTTTTATTTTCAGATTTTACTGGATCTAGTGTACAAAACTCACAAATGGGAAATCTTTCGCTACAAACAGGGCTTCTACATTACTGGGAAGGAGAATATATATATATTCTGCTTCCCAGTAATATATATATATATATATTTATATAAAAATATATATATAATATATATATATAATATATAATATATATAATATATATATAATATATATATATTATATATATTTATATAAATATATATTATATATATATATTTATATAAATATATATATAATATATATATATTTATATATATATATTTTTTCTAATACAGTTTTGGTAAGCAATGTCTATTGAGAGGTTGAACCATAGTGCAATGCCTGAAGTGGGCTGCTTCACCAGGAAATCCCACAGAATACAGAAAACTCCAACTGGGAAGTCTGCACTCTCTTCTACTAGAAGAAACTGTCAGGACCTAAGTCTTGGGTACTAAAATCGGAGTAAAGCCATTCTACCAAAAGCTGTATCTTCAGCTAGGCCTAAAGTAAGGCGCTACATCTCAGTAACTATATAAAAGCTCCATAGAACAAAGACACATGCAATATATTACAAAAATTTCCACAATTTTTTCCTTACCTGTTTTAAATACAGCTTTGCTTGATGCCTTTACAGCTTCATTAAGAGGTGGCACCTCTTTTCCATCCCCAAATCTTGTTCTGGACATGTTCATTGCTTTAAACCAATGAGTATTAACAATGTTCACATAAAGGACTTGTGCTCTGGGACTTGTCCTTTATTTCTGGTCTTGAGAATCCATAGATGATCATGTGATGAAGCCTACACTCATCAACTCAAAGATGTGAAACTGTGTGGTAAGAGGTCCCCAGAAGCCATGCAATCTTTCAGCCATCTGGGCCAAGCCACAAAGTCTCAAACTCAATAAAATGGTGACAATTTTAAGCCATTGAACTTTGGGACAGCATATCAATCATCAAAAATGCTCATTGATATGTCCTACCCAATCCATTAATCAATACATTTTTGTCAGAACTATCCAATCTATTCTATGATCTATGATCAATATTTTCTAAGCAACATTTCATTCTGTCTGAAAAAGATTTATTATATCAAGTCAATATACTATTTTAATATTTATTTATACTGACATGTCTTACATGTTACCCCCCCTCCTTGAACTTGAACACAGTCTGGATTCTTTCTTGGCCCACAGGT
This sequence comes from Marmota flaviventris, assembly GCF_047511675.1. Lineage (NCBI taxonomy): Eukaryota > Metazoa > Chordata > Mammalia > Rodentia > Sciuridae > Marmota > Marmota flaviventris. The sequence continues at coordinate 86,769,788 of NC_092500.1, read as the reverse complement.
GATCTCCATGCGTCTTCTATTTTGCATTACAATACATACTATTGAAAATAGCTTCTTAAAAAGGAACTCATTCCCTAACAGGGATAATGGGTCCTTCATCTTAAAGCAGTTTTTCATTTTAACTGATTTACAAATAAACCCCACAATTTATTTTTTGTCTATTGAAACTATTTTGGATGTTCATTTTCTTCCCTCACTGAATAAGACCAGAATAGAAAGTCTTATACCAATCATAGCAGTTAAAATACTGGTCCTATTGGCACGTTCATCTTTAACTCCTAGATATTACCAAACTGCTCTTTGAAGTTGCTGAACAGTTTCAAATGCCACTAAAATTGTCCTCATCAGCATTTGGTATTGTCAGATATTCACTGTTGGCAACCTGATGGAAGTGAAATGACATATCATTTCAATTCAAGTTTTTGTCTTAATGAGAGCACTTGTGTGTCACTGCATAGGAACTCTATGTTTCTTCCGTGAAGTCTGTTTATTCCCTCTGACCATTTCACTATTAGTTTTTCCCTTAACTACTGCAAAATTAAGTTCTAAATGCATATTCTTTGGTGGTTGTTCCAATATCTCTCTTGTCTCAGGGTCTTGATGTCCTGTTTCTTTAGTGGTACCATTTGATGTATAGAAAAGATAATTTTAATGATGCCAAATTTACTAATCTTTTCCTTTATAAAATCTTAACCTAAGGTCATAAAAATACTTCTATTTTTAACAGTAGGATTTTGAAAGTCTTGCTTTTCACTTTAAGGTTTTTGAGCCACCTGGAATTTATTCTGTCACTAGGATCTAATTTTACTTTTTTCCATATGGATAACACCATGCACTGAAGAGCCCAGACTTTCCCTACTGGCTTTTAATGCCACCACTGTCATGTAGCATGAATTAATATATGAACTGAGCTGTTTCTGATCTCCCAGTTGATCCCTAGTATGTAATGGATTTAGTGTCAAGTGTGTCCTTCTCTTCAAAATGATGTCACCTTTTTTTTCCCCCCAATCCTGGGAAGGAAACCCTGCTTTTGTGCATGACAAGTGACTGTCTCCAAGGCAAAGCCTGTGCAATCCCAGTCCTCTTTTATTTCCTTAACATCCCAGCATGATCGTGTGTGTGTGTGTGTGTGTGTGTGTGTGTGTTTGTTGAGGGGGAAGAAAAGAGATCCTTCATTATTTATCCAAAGAAAAATTGGGTCCCAAAAAGGAGGAGAAAGGAAAAAGAATTATCAACTGATGAATGTTACAACTGAAAAAAAAAATTGAAGTATTCGTCTTTAACTCTGTTCACCTCAGATTATCTCCCACAGTAGTTGCTTTATCTCTTCTTCTCTTGTCCCACTCAAGTCTGAGGGAGTTTTGTGATCTGTGTGCCTCTGCCTTACTGTGGTGATTGTTTTTTTCCCTTGAACTTGAACACAGTCTGGATTCTTTCTTGGCCCACAGGTGATTCTCGATGCTCCTTCTGTTTTGCATTTAGAACTGTACTATTGAAAATGACTTCTTAAAAAGCAACTAATTCCTTAATAGGAAGAAATGAGTCCCTCCTCTTAGGATCTCATAGTGTATTCCAAGATTAGCCTTAACCAACCTCATATCCAAACTAATCATTCTTCCTTAAAGATCAATTCTGCTCATTATTTCTATTATCCTTTTATTTTATTGTGGTGGAATACATATAACAAAATTTTAAAATGTACAGTTCTGTGGCATTAAGCACATTCACAATGTTCTAAAGCCACAACCCTATCTTGTTCCAAAACAGTTTCATCAGGCCAAAAGGAAACCCTGTGACCATTACACACTCACTCCTCACTCTTTCTTCTCCTCAGCCTCTGGCAACCACCATTCTATTTTCTGTTTCTATAAATTTGACTGTGCTAGGAAATTCATTTTAAGGGGACTCATAGGATATTTGTCCTTTTTTTTTTTTTTTTTTTTTTTTTTTTGCAGTGCTGGGGATTGATTGAACCAAGGACCTTGAGCATGGGAGGCAAGCACTCTACCAACTGAGCTACATCCCCAGCCCAAGGATATTTGTCCTTTTAGGACTGGCTTATTTCACTTAGCATACTGTCTTCAGGACTGGGTCATGTTGTGGGATGTATCAACAAGCCCTTCCTTTTTATGGCTAAAGAGCACTGCTGTTTGCATGTCGCCCATTTTATCTATTTGTTCATTGATGGGCAAATGAATTATTTCCACCTTTTAGCTGTTTTAATTAATAAGCTTATAAATAGTTGTGGGCAACTTTTTGATTGCGTTCATTTCTCTTATGGCTATATCTACAGGTAGGGTTCTATCCCATAAGGTAATTTTGTGTTTCACTTTTTGAGAAATTGCCAAACTGTTTTCTACAGTGGCAATACCGTTTTACATTTCAACCATAGAAGAGAGCTCTAATTTCTCCACATCCTTACCAACACTTGTTATTCTTGTTGTTTTCTGTTGGGTTTGTTGTTGCTGTTGTTGTTGTTGTTTTGATTTACAAAAAAGTTTCAGCTGGGCATGGTGGCATACTCCTGTAATACCAGCAGCTCAGGAGGCTGAGGTAAGAGGATCACAAGTTCAAAAACAGCCTCAGCAACTTAATGAGGCACTTAGCAACTCCTCTGTCTATAAACAAAATATAAAAAAGGGTTGGGGATGTGGCTCAGTGGTTAAGTGCCACTGGGTTCAATCCCAGGTACAAAAAAAATTTTTTTCACTTTATTTAGTGAAACAATTCAAATTCACGCCCTACCTAATCCTTACTGCCCTTTCTTACAGGTCTAAATTCTAGACTTAGTGACTGTGTCTACTTGTTGGTTCTTTTTTATTATATTTTTATTATAATTATTACAACCACCCTAGCAGCATGGAGGATCTCATTGTGGTTATAATTTGTATTTCTTTAATGATTAATGACATTGAGCAAACTTTAATTTATTTATCTTCTTTGGAGAAATTCTTAAACAAGTCCTTTGTCCATTTTTTTTTAAAAATCAGGTTGTCCTTTTGTTAAGTTGCAAGAGTTCTTTATGTATTCTAGACTCTCATCATTATGTGATTTACAGGTATTTTTCTGATTCTATGGATTGTGCTTTCACTCTCTTGGTAGTGTTCTTTAAGGCATTAAGTTTTTAGTTTTTGATGAAGTACAATGTATTATTTAGCTGTAGTGCTTTTATTTTTGTACCAGGGAAATCTTTGCTTAATTCAAGGTCATTAGGATTTATTGCTGTTTTGTTTCAACAGTCTTGGTGTTTTACTTGTTATATTTGATGCTTTCCTCCATTTAGAGGAAATCTTTGTATATAATGAAACAGTCAACTTCATTCTTTTTCATGTTAATATCTTGTTATCCTAACACTATCTTTGTCTTTAGGAAAATTTAATTATCAATAAAACAAGTCAGGAATTAATGAGCTTCTTTATCATTTATATGATTAGCACACAAATGGTTTATTTTGTGATATATATCACTTTCACATTCTCATTTGGTACATATTTTGGAATGAGGGGTCAAGTTCCATTGCTGCAAACTGCTCAGAAGACTCATCCTATGATGTCTCATCATCCTTATTAAAATGTAAGTCTTCATCCTAACCTATCTCCCATATACTGTTCTTTACATTTTTAATATATGTGCATTTCCCTTAATCATTCTGTCATTTTTCTCTTCATAGCAGCTACAAGAATTTAGGGTTTTGAGAAGTTCTGAGAATCTATAATATTCCATATCATACCCAGTTCCCTCCACAGTTTCCAGCTTTTGCCAATTTAATTCATTATTTTCCTTTTTCTCATCAATTTTAGTCACCAGTGTTGTGATCATTGTAGGAAGTAGGCAATGGTCAGTGACTTTTATAAGTCATCGTGATCACTTTATTACTAATACAATCAGTTATGGGAAGGGTTTAACTAAAACATTGTTAATGCTCACTTCCTTATTAAAGATTTTGGTCTATAAACAGATATATGAAGGTATTTCAGCATGGATCCTCTATTACAAATCTCCTGCTCATAGAGTTTTGAATAGCAGTCTTCTATTTTCAGTCTTATAATTTTGCATAGGTAATAGTGCTTTGGAAATATTTAATTAAGGACACAAGTTAGCAAAATCACACACACACACACACACACACACACACTCACACTCACACACAGTGTCAATAGCTTGGGATAATGGTATCAATTTGACCCTTTAACTGAATTTACTTACTTCCCATAGGCCTTGCCTATAAATTATATGATTTACTGGTAGAGAAAGGCTATGAGAAATGGTCACAAAATTTATAAAAATAGCATTTCAATGTTGCCACTGCCTTGATAAACTAAACATTTTTATTGGATCTCAAACAAATCCAGAAATGTGAGAACAAATGCAAAATTTCCTTTAATTGGGTAACTTTGCTTCCTAAAAATGTATTAAGATTTGTCTTAAAATCTCAGCTCTCACCTTCTCCAGACTCTGTTGCATGCTTCACCTGAAGAGGTGTTCTAGCAGCTTCTGAACTCGCACTGACCATGGATATTAACAAGTAGGAACTTTACCCTCACCAGAAGAGGTCTGCAATTAGCTATGAATCTGGGTGCTCCAAATCGCATGAGAGGGCATCTACATACCCTCCACTGAAGCGCAGCTTTCTTGTCCACTGGGTATGTTTCAACATGGTTTATGATTAGTAGAAAGGTTAGTGTTTAGTCCTGCAATCACTCCTGAGATTAGACTTCTTATCTGAGGCTCTGATGATTTCTAAAATTATTGGCTGCGACTTCTCTATTTGACCAATGCCTGATATCCATAAACTCCCAATCTCAAGATAGAGTCTGACGCCAAAAGAAGTCAATTCTCCACAGTCCTAACCCTGACATGCAGTCTGACCTCAATTGTTTCCTTTGCTTATCATAATGCACCTACCTGTTATGACTTTCTAGAATGTCCAAACAACCCCAAGATCACATCCTGTATAGTAATTTTAATTTTTGGCCATACTCTTCAAGGGTTTTATAGGTCAAGATCCCTGAGGAAGCAGATCTGGAGTTAGAGATTTGCATTGCAAGAAGACTATAATGTGTTCTCTTAAGAATCTACATCCTGGGAAGAAACAGGATTGTTCAGAGAGAGAAGTTGAACTTTAGGTAAAATCCAATGATCTTCATTTAAGAACTCAGCCAGCTCAAACCAGTCGCCTCCTTATAGCCTTTCAAAAATATCTATTGCACTCAGAATGAAAAGTAAGCTTCAAACCACTGCCCAACAAGCGCTCCTTTGATCTGATTCCTGCATCTATCTCCAGTTTTGTCTCCAATTTTTATGCTCCACACAGTATATACCACCTTCCTTCCCGTGCCTTGCTCTTGGCAACACTTCCTCACCTCTATAACACCTCACTTACTCTTCCTTACCCGGGAAAATCTTGCTCTGAAATTCCTAACACTGACCTTTTCTTATCCTTTAGTTCAAAGGAAAGCTTTAGATAAGTGATTATATCCTCTTCAATTACTTCATAACTAACACATATGTCAATCTATAATTACCTTTTCTAACTTAATGATTGGCTACTCCCCCCAGTAGAACAGTCACCAAAACAGCAAAATGTCTTTTCACTTGTCTTTGGTTTCTCTGCAGTTCCTGACATCTAGTAGGTGCTCAATTAGTAATTACTGGGGGGAAAAAAGCAAAAGATCGAAATAGTATACATCAGCTCAGCAATAGCACCAATCTCATTTAAAATCCATGTTGACTATAGCCTCTGCCTATTATCAATGGCAAAATGTTATCACCAGCTTTGTTCTTCAGCACTATTATGGGCCTCTCACCTTCATTTAGAAAAAGTTGGTATGATTTGCTCAGGGGATGCAAGTTACTTTTAATATTAATCTAAAATAAATATGATATGGATGGTAGATCAACAGCAAATATTTTAAAGTATTTTAAATCATCTGCCTATGGTTGTCTGCCATTGAATGTGATTCTCATGAGCTAAATATAAATCTATGCATCAGAGCATTTCCTCTAACTATCTCTTTCACTTGGTTCTGATTTCCAAGTATAACCCTGGCATTACAAATAACTAGGATCCAAATCTCCATTAAATGATCTGTTCTTTCCTTTACTGAATACAGAATTGTTGTTTTGGCTAGAATTAGTCAGGCACAGTTAGTACAATAACACTCAGTGCCTTCCTGGGTAGCACCTGCTGCATGTTATTTATTTCTTGTTAACTACATAGTACAACAAATTGTGTCTTTTAACAGCTCATTGAGTAGAGGAGGAGGAAGTGATGGGAGTGGGATTGTTGATAATGTTCAATGGTGTCAATATATTTCTTTTAAAATAACCCAGCTAATAAATTTGCACTAATGTCATTTGTTTCTTTGGAAAATTTCTCTTCCACATAATTTCCAGTGACCTTGAGCAGACAGCAGTATGAATAGATAAAATACAGGCAATGACCCATGGCATTAACATATTAGCAAAGGTGATTTTAATTGAATAAATGCAATAGATGGAAACCTACCAACAGTTCTTTGCAAAAAGCTAAAAAATAATTAAGATAGTATTCAGTTGTTAAATTTCCACACACTAAAGTTTCTTTGGACTTAACAATAGGTTTAAATAACAGCATCAAGAGAACAAAATCTATGCTAGAAACTTCATGGGTCACCACAATGTCACTGGAACATCTTCTAGAACAACACGGTTGCATTAATATCTCCCAAATCTATGTGGGCACACATTTGACAATTTCTATCTTATCCACTAATTCAGTAACACTAATGGGCAAGTTTTAACAAATGGTGCTTAAATAAAGTACAGGGCAGTGGCTACTAATTTTTTCATCTGTGCGTTTTGTTTTATTATGTTAGAGACTCTAATTGAACTTTGTTCCAAGCTATTAACCTATGACAGAAGACTGTGGAGATAAGATTTCACTGACATATAGAACAAAGAAAAAGAAAGGGCGTGAAAATTACAATGACAAGGTTGCCTTAGCAGTTTTGAGGTGGTAAAATGAAATCCCTGACTAATAGGACTCGCTGACACAGGAGGGGTGAGGATGTGAAAGGGGAGGACAATCTCGGGTTGAACCCACCAAGAGGCTCTCTGAGAATCCATAATGGCTACATACTGTTATTGCAAAGTTCAAATTGCAAAGCAAATTAAAGTATGCCTCTAATTGTTAGAAGTTCTACAAGAGGTTCATATACAAGGCATAAATTAAGAAGCATTATGAGTAAATTGTTGATGCTATCTGAGCAGCTATTTTTAGTTTAAGAAATGGTAAAATCTTTACTTTATATTTTGTAAATTATTCAGTCTTCTTGGCTTTCAGGAAGTCAAATATCTTTGGTCTTAATTTTTTAAATATTATTTTCTTAATTTGTCCCTCAAACTGAAAATAATAAAGTATAAAGGCATTGTAAAAGTATCTACCTTTGAAAAAATGTATATGGAACTTGATATAACAACATCAAATGAACAAGACAACTGTATCAAAAATCATTGGCTCTAATGATTTGAGTTATATTTCTCGAATAAAAGGTAAAGATGTACATGAAAAATGTAGTGGAGATATGAGCTGAGAGTGGCTCATTAATACAAGCTTCTTCCTGCAAAACAATGCCAGTGTTTTCCTTCCTGGCCAGCATATGTGGCTTCTGAAGAGACAAAATTGTTAAGGAAAGTCCTGGAGGCTCAAAGCTGGAAGGCATGAAACTGTTCAAGTATTGTTTTTCTGCAACAAACCAGGAAGAAGGTATGAGATGTTTTGAGTCTATTTTGGAACCAAGTTTTGAAGATTTTTATTTTAAAAATTTAATAAGCTCACATGTATCCTGATACAAAGAGTACATAAAATTCTACCTATGTTATTGATTGGCACATTGTGAATATACATACAGGAAAGTTCATTGAACATATTTAATAATGGAATAAAGACTTACATGTTGAGAAACACTGGAATTAAAAAAGGTTGTTACAATAAAATCAGTTCACAAATTCTATATTAAAATGACTACTGTGAGGTTCAACGGTTTATCTTAGGTGGTAAGAAACACACCTACAGGCTTTATTTGATCCAAAGGCCAAAAAGATAACTGCCCATCAAAGTGGATATTTTTATAATGCAGAGATAATTTCTGGGAAATCAACACACACTTATAGATGATAAAATAAACCTGGCGCTATACAGATTTAATTTAAGTCACTTCTGAAGATTTCTCTTTAAAATGGTGTTTGAAGAAAATTTCAAAATGTTATAGTATCTAGGACCTATAAAGAGTTCTTAGTAGCATCATTGTTACTACTTTCAATACAGTTTCAAAACAAACAATATTAGCTTGCTGTTGAGGATGTGTGACATCCACCATTTTGATATGCCATCAACACAAGCCAATGAGGAGCCATGTAGGCCATCTCTGGCACCGGCATTAGGAAAACTTTTTCAGAAATGTCTCCGACATAGGGGTTCTTTGTAGATGAGGTGAGATTTAGTCAGAACACTGGCCTATGTGCCAGACAATAATGTGTCCCAATACAACAGTTGGATTGTGTTCAAATACTTTATTCCAGGGCAGTTACACAACCAGGACTTGATCGTCAGTAAATAAAGCCACAGACTGTTATTGTTTCACTCAAGCAGCATATACTCCTGCCAGGTTTGGAATATAATTTTGAATTATTCAGATCATCACTTTGGAATGGTCTCTAAGTCTCTAGATGGAAATACTTCTACTAAGAAAAAGAGATGGAGTCTGTATCACTCACTGAAGAATTAAGGCAGTCATGATTTTCTTCCTATGATAATGTCAGCTACATTGCTGGTGGCTGATGAATTCATTCCAATGTTTCTATTTTACCTTATCTGCCACGTCAAAAATGAATATTTGTTTATAGAATTATACTACAAGTATTTCATCTAAGTCTTTTTGTTGAATAAAAAACAAGTGTATGATTTAAATCCACTCTACTTTCCAGAACACTTATATGGACCTATGCCAAATCTGTAAACCAATAATAGTAACTTAAAAATTTTGTTAAATATACAACTGCATAATATATACATACACACATGTACACATATATACACACACATATGTGATATATATGTATGTAATATATGTAAATTATACTGTTATACTTCAATTTGCACATAAAGAATGTGAAATGTCTTCTCAACTCCAAGACAATTCTTCATGATAGTGACCCAGACATTTAATATTACTATTTTCAGAGTACTTGAATTAAAAGGAACTTTCTAATAGAGAAGGCATTTGTATTTCTCAGAAACAAAAAATATAGCAAGAAATCAGAGTATCATAAACAATTCAAGATTTCCCCCCCCCCCCCGTTTTTTTTTACATATTAGGAAATTGTGCTTTATTCTTTTTCCCTAATACTTGAGACTATCTCCCCTTAATAAGAGATAAGGTCATCGTACTAATGTTTACTTCTTTTTTTTTTATTGGTTGTTCAAAACATTATAAAGCTCTTGACATATCATATTTCATACATTAGATTCAAGTTGGTTATGAACTCCCAATTTTACCCCAAATACAGATTGCAGAATCACATCGGTTACACATCCACATTTTTACATAATGCCCTATTAGTAACTGTTGTATTCTGCTACCTTTCCTATCCTCTACCATCCCCCCTCCCTCCCCTCCCATCTTCTCTCTCTACCCCATTCACTGTAATTCATATCTCTCCTTGTTTATTTTCCCATTCCCCTCACAACCTCTTATATGTAATTTTGTATAACAATGAGGGTCTCCCTCCATTACCATGCAATTTCCCTTTTCTCTCCCTTTCCATCCCACCTCATGTATCTGTTTAATGTTAATCTTTTCTTCCTGCTCTTCCTCCCTGCTCCGTTCTTAGTTGCTCTCATTATATCAAAGAAGACATTTGGTATTTGTTTTTTAGGGATTGGCTAGCTTCACTAAGCATAATCTGCTCTAGTGCCATCCATTTCCCTGCAAATTCTATGATTTTGTCATTTTTTAGTGCTGCGTAATACTCCATGGTGTATAAATGCCACATTTTTTTTTTATCCATTCATCTATTGAAGGGCATCTGGGTTGGTTCCACAGTCTAGCAATTGTGAATTGTGCTTCTATGAACATCGATGTAGCAGTATCCCTGTAGTACGCTCTTTTAAGGTCTTCAGGGAGATATCAAATCAGAGACTCTGCGTCTGATAGAAGAAAAAGTTGGGTCCGATCTACATATTGTAGGGTCGGGCTCCAAATTCCTTAATAGGACACCCATAGCACAAAAGTTGATAACAAAAATCAACAAATGGGACTTACTTAAACTGAAAAGTTTTCTCTCAGCAAGAGAAACAATAAAAGAGGTAAATAGGGATCCTACATCATGGGAACAAATTTTTACTCCTCACACTTCAGATAGAGCCCTAATATCCAGAGTATACAAGGAACTCAAAAAATTAAACAATAAGAAAACAAATAACCCAATCAACAAATGGGCCAAAGACCTGAACAGACACTTCTCAGAGGAGGACATACAATCAATCAACAAGTACATGAAAAAATGCTCACCATCTCTAGCAGTCAGAGAAATGCAAATCAAAACCACCCTAAGATACCATCTCACTCCAGTAAGATTGGCAGCCATTATGAAGTCAAACAACAACAAGTGCTGGCGAGGATGTGGGGAAAAGGGTACTCTTGTACATTGCTGGTGGGACTGCAAACTGGTGCGGCCAATCTGGAAAGCAGTATGGAGATTCCTGGGAAAGCTGGGAATGGAACCACCATTTGACCCAGCTATTGCCCTTCTTGGACTTTTCCCTGAAGACCTTAATGTTTACTTCTTAAGCTTAAAAAATATTAAAGAAACCACAATAGCAAACCTTTGACCTGGGTATAACTAAAGACTTCTTATATGACATAGGTAACACACATTTTTATAAAAGAAAAAAAAATGGTAACTTGAATCTTATAAAAACAATTATTTGCATTTCAAAACACAATGCTAAAGATGAAAAGGTAAGTCAAAGAATGGGAGAATATATTTGCAATTCATTCAGCTAACAAAGAGTTTACCTCTAGAAAAAAATCAAGCCAACACCTTATGGCTCAGTAACTAAGCAATCTAATAAAAAGGGACAAATCATTTGAACAGACTTTTCACCAAAAAAGACATATGAATAGCCAAGGAGCACACAAAAACAACCAATATCACTAGTCATTAGAATACAAATTTAAAACAAAATGAGATATTACAATATACACATTAAAATTGCTAAAAGTTAAAAGAACAAAAATGCCAACTGTTGGTGAGGAGGTGAAGCAACTGAAACTCTCATATCCTATGGGAAATGATGCTGAATATCACCTCTCATTTGGAACACTATTTGGCAATTCCTTATTAAATTAAACCCACACCAGCAATCTGAATCAGCATTCTATAATTGTCCAAGAAAAATGAAACATATGTCCAAAAACTTGAATGTGATGATGACAGCATTTTTCTTCAGAAGAGTCAAAAAATGAAAATAACCCAAATGTTCATCAGAAAGTGAATGGATAAATAAAATGTGACATATTTACTCAGTGAAATCCACCTTATAGCAATGGGGGATTAGCTATTGATACAAACTAACAGGATGAATCTCAAAGTAATTCTTCCAGGTAAAAGAAGCCAGACACAAAGAGTACATGCTACATGAGTTCACTGACAGGAAATTCCAGAAAGGCAAACTCATCTTGAGAAAATAGATCAGTGATTACCTGGGGCCAGAGGTGAACAGTGGGACTGATCACAAGGGGATATGAGCAAATTTGGGGAAGATGTAAATGTGATTATATGGTATGATGATGTTATGGCTATAGATATCTATCAAAACTTATTGAATTGTATACTTTAAATAGGTGAAATTAATTGTAAAGCATACTTCAATGAAGATAATTTAAAAACAAGAAAAGTAATCTCCTTAGGACACCATTTGAAAACATTGGGGATCTTGGATTAACAAATGGGATTCTGGATACTTACAGATCCTTAAATTTATTGGGAAATATTCAGAAAGAAGTACACAGTGTATCTAGATCAAATGTGAAATAATTCATGAAAAATATATTTGCTAAAGAGAATAAAGACATAAAGAAGTGTTTAAAATCATCAATACATCTTAAAACACAATGAAGCCATGTTATTTAAATAGAATAAAATAAATTAAAAATATTTTCAAAGATATGATGAATTTGATTAGCTCATCTCTAACATCAGTAAAATCTGATACGGAAATCAAATGAGCCAAAATTGCCACAAAATTGAGAAGAAAGAAAAATACTCAAAGTACTGGGTTAAAATTCACAAGCCTAAGAAGAACGCATAAAAATTAGGACAAGCATTTTATCCTATCTGCTATTCTTCTGGCACTCTATTGCATACCTAGTAATTCCTTTCTCCAATCCCTCCAGCCAAATTCTGTTTCCCCAAGCCAGAGTAAGTTTTGTGTAAGTACAAATAGTCACCAAGTTCTGCCTTATATCCAACCCAAACGTGAGCATTTTGGGGGCATCAGCTTCTCTTTTGCTTGTGCCATAAATGTAGTAGCTAATTAATATTCCTTATGTTATTAGTTCATTTTAGAAAATTATAGGCCAAGGAAGAATAACTGATTTAATAACACTATTTAGACCTTCCAAATATACCTTGTCGATCAATGCACTAAACATGAAAGAACATTTGTCTTCTTCAAAAGAATGTTAAGTAAAGATATTTATGGTCATTTTAGGCTACACAGAATCCAAACCAACTGCCATTTACACAGAACTGAATTTTAATTTTAAGGGGAGCAAGGCTGGGCTTCTTGATAAAAAAAAAATGTGCCAGTGTTTTATTGGTATTAAGTTGAAATATGTTTTATTCTTTCTAAGATAAAGCTCCCAAAGGAAGGCTTTTAAAGGAGTTTCTGCATCTTTAACCTAAGAGGATGAAGACCTTGATCGGAAGAAAGGACAAAGCTAAGATTGCAGAGGAGAGAAAAGAATTGACAACAATCAATGTGTTGATGCCAGCTTAAAGAGGGTCACTGAGAGATCAGCGTTACCTGCATCTGTTCCTTAATTAAAAAGGGAAAGATGACAGTGTCCACTACTCATCGCTATGGTAACATTTAAATATCAATTTTGACCAGCAGCCCATTCAAAAGCAAAGCCAAGTGAATGTTTCAGTAAATCCATCCAGGATGTAGGTCCCTTGAAAATATATATGTGGCAGAGCTACACATAAAGTCTTAAAAGCAAGACATGTGTTTATTTTCCTCGGGCATCCTGCAAATTAGAAATAGTCAAGAAAACATGCTAATGAAAGGGCAGAATGAAATAAGATATGCATGAGGAAAAGGTCTTTTAAAAGGGCTCTTGTACAATTTTCACTGTTTCTCTATATAAGTTGTATTCCATTATCTTTTGCCTCTTACCATTTCCATGATGCAACTGCATCCAACCTCATTGTCTGACTGCCATTGTTCACTGTGTTCTATTTTTATTCTGCAGAAACATATTTCACTTCCACTAATTATTGTTTACCTATTTTTTTGTTAATTATAGATTTTCTATCCTTTTTTTCTTTTCATCTCTTATCTCCTCATCCAATTCATGCATCATCGTTACTGTCATCAAGGAATGTTATTTGCTGAAAAATGTGGTTTTTCTTTCAATAAATCAAGCAAAACTTACAGAACTTCTCATTACCTGAATGATGTAGTATATCATTGATTCTGTCAACAAGTTAGCTCTTTACTTATGTGTTCTGTAAGTATCTTTGTAAAATTGTAAGTTTAAACTCACATAATAGTAAGTTTAAAATCACATGATGCTTATTAGAAAATTAAGTAATAATATTCTCACAAAGAGAATATATACCATTGTCTTATATTTCACCCAGCCTTTTATCATATCAGCAAATAATTATCAAATATGACTCAGATATACTATGCGTACAAAATATATCTTCCTTAATAAGAGTATTTCCCTCCAACAGTGTGTGAATACTTTATAAAGAAATAGACAACTTTTCTTTCTGAATAATACCTCTCTCAGAACAGTAGCAGTTCCATGAACCAGCAAGGTATTGTACAATGAAGTGAAAGTAATAACACTGTTCATTCAAGCAATATAATGTTCTATTGGCATTGGGTTTATTATATGCTTATTATTAATACTATTATTACTTGAAGAAGGTCTGTATTGCTTTGTAACTAGCAGTATTTAGCAGTATTTATAAGTTTTCCCCTCCTCACATGAAATTTATCTCTATTACCCTGATCCCATTTTCAATGTTCTTAACAGCTGCATATATGGTACCTGCAGACCTAATATTACATACAACTTTAGACAACCAAAATTAATCTTTATTTTCAAAGTTGCATTACATGTGTGTGTGTGTGTGTGTGTATCTGTGTATTTAAGGAAAACATCTTATTTTGAGACTATGTCTTTAAACAGACCTGACATCATAAGTAATTAATTTTTATATCACAAATGTTCTTCACTTATTATTCTTGTTTAAAAATATAAGATTCTAAATTCAGGTCAGGTAGATAGTAGCATCATGTTAAATTGTGACTATATTTGAACGGCCAATTTAAATAAAAGAAAAAAAATAATTAAAATCCTTTTTCTTTAAATAGTGTTTTGAAGACTATAAAAGCATCTTACCAACTTTTATTTAAGATATGGATCTTTTTCTAACTTTAAATATTATGCACTTCTACCACTTTCTGCCTCATTAAGACTTTCTAAAAAGGAAATTTAATCACTGGGAGTTCCTTTATTAAAAATAGTAAAGACAGTCTTGATCTTGTAAAACACTTCCTAAAGTGAGAAGCAAGTAGCAAAGTCTCACCCACAATCACCTGCTTCTTTATGCAAATCTCAAAGCCAGCTGCTTCTCATATCCACTAGGGGGATCATTACACAGTAAAAATAGATTGGTCTCTTTACAGGTGTTTTCTTGCTTTCTCACTTAATAGCACAAAAAGAAGAAAATTAATTTTAAACAACAAAAATGATTTCAACAGAATAATGCTAAAATATTTTAAAATAATGAATGCTGAAAATTTTTTTCATTTATTTTTAAAATCCACATTTGGAAACTAAGCCTAAACTCCACATTCTAATTTCTAAAATATAAAGGGAAAAGAAGAGTCCTTGAAAATATAAAAACAAATTCAAATATGCTATAGCCATGGACTTACTTTAATGTTAATTTCATTAGTATTTTTCCTGATAATACATTGTTGGAATAATATTTGTTTCAGCATTTATTTTGTATACATATTCAGAATGTAGCAATGATATTTATATTTTTAAAAGCAATAAAAGTCATTTACTACATCCATTTGTGTTATGACCAATGATCTTCCAACAGTTTTGTTCTATGGAATATTTAATCAAGAAAATAGAAAATTCTCTAAATTAACTGTCTTGCCCCATCGTCTTGCCAATGTCAATAAAGCCAATGTCAAAAAAAACTTGTGACAAAGTTTGTCCCTGTTTTTAATGAAGCCCAAAAAGCTGCTGTTGTGAAAAGAAAACATTACAAAAGTCATTGAGGACAAGGCACAGTGATGCATGCCTGTAATTTCAGCAGCTAGGGAGGCTGACACAGGAGGATTGCCGGTTCAAAGCCAGCCTCAGCAACAGCAGGTGATGCTAAGCAACTCAGTGAGACCCTGTCTCTAAATAAAATACAAAATAAAATGGGAATGTGGATCAGTGGTTGAGTGCCCCTGAGTTCAATTCTTAGTACCAAAAAAAAAAAATTCATAGAGCATAACACCTTGATAGCCTAGTAGTGATCTAGATTAAGAGCATCTCTTATTTAGTTTTGTACAGTCAAGCTAGGTCTCCTATCAGTGCCCATTAAATGTTTGATGAACAAATGAATGATTACCAGGAAAGAGACAGGGACAACCACAGAATTCACTATGATCCAGACATATGGAGAAATGATGCATTTTCAAATATCTCCATTAAAAAAAATATAAAAAGTGATGTGTTGGTGAGCATTACCTTCCCAATTTAGATAATACGGATTTAAAGATTCCAGAGGACCTATTTTTGAAATTTTATGCTAGGCTAGGGTTTTTCAACCTCAGCATTAACAGTTTGAGTCAGATAAGTCTTTATTGTGTGAGACTGTGATACACATTGTAAGAAGAATAGACACATCCCTGACCTTTGCTAACTAGATGCCAACAGCATCACCCAACTGGTAGAAGCAAAAACAAATGTCTCCAGACATTGCAAATATCCCCTGGGGTGGGGGTGGGGATTACCCCCAGTTGAGAACACTGCTCTAAGAAAACCACATTTCTAAACTTGATTCACCCAGAGAGATCTGGGGAGGAGG
Source organism: Marmota flaviventris (assembly GCF_047511675.1). Taxonomy (NCBI): domain Eukaryota; kingdom Metazoa; phylum Chordata; class Mammalia; order Rodentia; family Sciuridae; genus Marmota; species Marmota flaviventris. Next base: position 86,753,408 of record NC_092500.1, on the reverse strand, counting down.
GGGGAATCCTTTATGGAATATTTTAAACATTAGATAACATATCAAAGGGTAGAGTTTATACTTGTGCTGCAAGAAATAAAGGGGGTACACAATGTGTTCTGTGAGAAATGTATTAAACTATCCGACACTGCCACATCTTGATTTTACCCAGTCTGATCCTAGGCATGCATTAGTTACACTAATAACATCATCGAAAATTATTAATTTGTTATTTCAACATATAACAAATTTGCATTTGTCATTGACAAACCTGTTCTCTAAGTTAGCTCAAAACCAATGCTTATCAGATCTTATCTTTTAAAGTTGGAAATGTTAATTATTCAGATTTTAGGCTGCCTTGTAATATCTATTGATTCTTAAAACTTTTATATTCCTCATGTGCAAACCACAAAGCTTTTTTAAAAGCTTTTCTTCTTAAATTTTCAAATCTGGGGGTGGGGTGGGGAAATTGCCATTAAACCTTGTAATTCTTCTTAATGGTAATTCTTCAGATATGTGATGACTCATGAGACCCCAGAAACTTTCTTTCCTCTTTATTAATTATAACTTCAATCATTACCCATAAATTATTTTTTCATTGACTTTTAATTATTTTACGTTAATACATTCTAGGTATCTTCTTGTCTCTGTACATCCTTTCTTAAGGGAAGAATCCCTATTTGGTTCAGGTTTGGTGAAGGGTCTTAACATCACTGGCAAGAAATTAACAGTTCTGTTTTTCCTTCCATGTAAAATGAAGCTGAGATTATCAATCATCACAGGGAATAAGGAACCACCATAAAATATTAAAGCTATCTTTACTATGGCTTAACAGCCCAATGTGTACAAAAATTCCAAGATGCTTAAGTGGTTTTGCTATGGAATGGATTTACAGATGGTAGACTACTAACACTGGAAGAATTGATAATCTCAAAAATCAGAGTCTGACAAACAACAACCTGTATGCCTAATCTAATCTGTCATCTATATTTGTAAATAAAGTTTTATTGAAACAGACCAATGTTTATTCACTTACTATTATCTATGGATGCTTTCATGCTATATGAGCAAGGCTAAACCATTTGCAACAGAGATAGTCTAGCCTTCAAAACCTAAAACATTTCCTCCCTGCCCTTTACAGAAAAGGTTGCTGACTGTTATTGGAGAACATCCAAGTATGCATCAACTAGAGAACATGTAGATGGAATGTCATTGATTTACACTCATATGCAGGGATATGGAATACTTCAAGGGACTTATTTCTGAATCACTGCTTTTATTTAGAAAGAATCAGTGGAAAGAACTTTGTTCAAGGTTCTCCCCCACCCCCTCAATATTTGTAAGTTTGTTCTCAGTTTCCTTATGACGACTGAAAAGCATAAAAAAATTAAATCTTATAATTTAGATTACTGATCTCCTACCTTTTCAGACCAAAAGACCCATTTTTTAAATAAAGATTTTTATTATCCCATTACTATTCTGAAATAAAAGTCATAAATAATGTAAATTACTCAGATCCTGATTTCAACAAAATCAATATAATGTCCTAGCTGCAATACAAAGGAGAAAATAAAAGAGAGAAATCTATAATGAAATAATGTGTATTTGAATATTTAAATGTTCAAATTGTCTTCGCTGGAAGAAAAGTGATCAAGTCCAACACTTGGAAATATATGTAGAATCACCAAAACTCCAGAGCACAAAGAGAAGACTGATATAATTGGGTTGTTATTTGGTAATCAAGAAATAAGTGGCATTTTGAAATGGTAAACAACCCTTGGTAAAGTGCAGAACAAAATGAAATACACACTGTGTTGTACCATTTTTCTTGCATTTCTGAACAAACTAATGCATATTAATGTGTATAAAAATACTTTGTTTTAATATGTAATACCAAAGACCTTTGGTTCAAATAATGAACATTATACAATTTTTATTATTATACTGTGAAACCCAGGATTTATGGCTTTAAATTGTGGATATTCTTCTTCAATCTATCACAGATACCATTGTTATAACAACAAATAAAAGGAGAAGGAAAGAAAAACACACAACAGTGATGGTGACTTAATGGTCACTCAACAGGACCTTTTAACAGATTTTATATACAAGGAAAGACTTTAGAACAAAGAATGCTCTCTCTCTCTCTCTCTCTCTCTCTCGCTCTCTCTCTCTCTCTCTCACACACACACACACACACACACACACACACACACACAACTGTAGGGGATGCAGCTGGAACTTGAATCTTATAGAAGATTCAAGATTTGGAAATGCTCGCTAATTTGGAGAGCAAGAAATAAGAGAGAAAACTTGACAACTTACAGAATCAAATCCCCACCCACGCAGCCCACTTCACCACTGCATGCATATTGCCTGGAATTCAGCAATCCAAAAAATACCCACACAAAAAAAAATATGAGGAGTTTTGCTAATGATATTGGCAACCCACACTCCTCCCCCAAAAAAACACAGTCTCTTTTTTCAAGGGTTGAGACATTATAGAATTATGGCAAACCATCCAATTCATCCTTCCCTTGAATGAAGCTTGCCCATTGAACAAACTCTGGCCAGATGTGTGGACATCAGTCTTGACAATTTTATCTAGGCAATCTAGAATCACCAAACATTGGTGGAAAGTTTGCATCATGACAAGGAGTTACTAAAATTTTTTAAAACATCTGAAAGAAACACATTATTCAGGGAAGAGAATTTTTTAACAAATTTCAAATAAATATCTTTAGAGAAACTTGAAGAGATATTGAATTTGTAAAATAAGAACTTATGAAAAATTAAGTATTGAAGAAGAAAATGTACTTAAAATTAAAAATGGATGGGATGAAAGCTTTTTTTAACTTCAAAGATAAGCTTGGAGATTGTATTAAAACAACAGATGGAATGTATAAGATAAAAGCTATAAAGGATCCATACAAAAAGTTTAATATCTAAAAAGAGAGAATTGTATTTACTAGAGTAAGCACTATGCCAGAGAATTTGAAAAACAATTAAAGATGCCAAAAGCAAGTAACAAAAATAAGCAAATAAGAAGATAATTATAAATTCCATCATAGAAACCAAAGTGCTACTCAAAAAGGACATACAATCATAATTCACTGTTAGATATGTGGTCAAATGTTGCATGGTCAAAGCAATGTAATTACTGTTTACTGATCTTCATTTGCAGGATCAACCTAGAGATAAATATTTGGCAGTCTAGTTATATTTTCAGAACCCCATTATGTTTTCAGAATAGAATGCAAATATTATTATGTTTGACATTATCAACATAAAAGTATGAACGGCAAAAATTGGGAAGTGGGAAGGTAGACAGCCAAAGAAAAGAACAGAGATGTAGTATCTACTCAAAAAATGAAAAATCAGAATGGACATTAATTGTGCTATTAATTAAAGGAATAAGTAGATTCCATCATTTTAAAGAACCAACAGAGAAGCCAAGTCAAGTAGAATATCAAAGAATAAGAGAAATAAGGATGTTAGAGAGAACTCAATCTTCTGTTTCAGCAGGGATGCAATAGTGCCTAAATTTGATAAATCGAGGACCTGGGGCATATGCATTGGCATTTTTACATGTATTTGGCAAAGACTTTTCACATATATTTGGCATGAATTTGATTGGCAATCTCGTGAAGCCTCTGGAAATGTCCTCAAAATAATGTTTTAAATGTATAAAACATACTGTGATGAATTACAGATGAAATTAATTACATTGAAACATAAAAATATTAAACAAATGTTTGATATAATATGCATTATTTAATGTTTTAAATCTTGTATGTATATTATGCTAATATTTTAAATGCTTTAATCAAAAATTTAAAAGTGCCAGTGTTATGCAACATATACAGAAGTATATGTCTCTCTCTACAGGTAAACATATATGTATATGTGTGAATGTTTTGATTATGATATAGTAATACAATATAAAACTCCAGGCCCTACATTTTTCCAAACCCTATTTAATTATCTAAAAGTTCAAAAAAAAAATTCAGCAAAGCAAAGGCAACAATTAAGAGTGAAGAGACAATCCACTAATTGGAAGAAAATATTTGCAAACCATCCATCTGATAAGAAGCTAATATACAAAACATTTAAGTACTCAAACAACTCTACAGGGGAAAAAAAACAAATTACCCAATTAAAAATGAGCAAAGGATCAGAATTGACTTTAAAAAGAGAGATGAATTACTAACAGATACATTTTTTAAATGTTCAAAATGTACATGAGATAGTACCTCACAAAATACTATCAAAAGGACAAATGACAAGAATTAGACAGGATATGGGAACCCTGGTACACTGTTGTGGGAGTATAATTAGTTCAGATAGTTTAGAAAATAGTGTGTAGGTTCCTCACAAAACCAAAAATAGAAACATCAGCAACCCCACTTCTGGTTATGTATCCAAAGTATTGAAATCAGTTTGGGAAAGGGATAGCTACACTCCCATGGTCATTTCAATATTATTCACAATAGCCAGAATATGTAAGTGTCCATCAACTGATTGATGGATAAAGAAAAGGTGGTTTGCCAGATAGAGCATTAATGTCCAGGATATATAAAGAACTTAAAAAGTTAGCACCAAAAAGAAACAAGTAACCCAATCAATAAATGGGTAAAGAAACTGAACAGACACTTCACAGAAGATATACAATTGTTTAACAATATATTAATAAAATATTCAACATCTCTAGCAATTAGAGAAATGCAAATTAAAACTATACTGAGATTTCATCTCATTTCCAGTAAGAATGACAATTATAAAGAATACAAGTAACAATAAATGTTGGCGAGGATGTGGGGGAAACCTACACTCATACGTTGCTGATAAAACTACAAATTGGTGCAACCATCTGGAAAGCAGTGTGGAGATTCCTCAGAAAACTTAGAATGGAACCATCATTTGATCCAGTTATCCCACTCTTCAGCATATACCCAAAGGGCTTAAAAATCAGCATATTGTAATGAGGTGGCCTGATGTGGTCACATCAATGTTCATAGTAGCTCAATTCACAATAGCTTAGCTATGAAACCATCCTATGTGCCTGCCCTTCAACAGATGAATGAATAAAGAAAATGTGGTATATATACACAATGGGATATTAACCATAAAGAAAAATGAAATCATGGCATTTGCCAGTAAATGGATGGAACTGAAAAATATGCCAAGTGAAATAAGCCAATCCCAAACAACCAAAGGACAAATGTTCTCTCTGATATGTGGAGGCTAACACACAATAAGGGGGCAGGTGTTAGAGAAGAATAGAAGTACTTTGGATTAGACAATGGGGAATGAAGGGAATGGAGGGTGATGGGAATTGGAAAGACAGTAGAATTAATCTGATATTACTTTCCTATGTTCATGTATAAATTCATGACCAGTGTAACTCCACATCACCTACGGCCAAAAGAATGGGAAGTAATACTCCATGTATTTATAATATGTCAAAATACATTCTACTGTCATAACTAAAAAGAACTAATAAGAACAAATAAAAACAATTAAAAATAACTAAAAAGAACAAATAAAAACAATTTTAAAATACTGTCAAAAAAAAGGTGGTTTATATACACAATGACATAGAAGATAGTCTTTAAAAAAGAGGAAATTCTGTTATATGTGACAACATGGATGTATCTGAAGAATAGTATCCTAAGTGAAATAACCTAAGCATACAAACAACAAATACTATATGATCTCACCTACATGTGAAATCTAAAATGTTTACCTTATAGAAAGAGAGTAGAAAGAAGGTTACCAGGGGCTGTGATTATGGTGAAGAAATCGAAAATGGAAGGTGTTAACCAAAGGATATAAAATTTTATTCAGATGGCAAGAATTAAATTTTAGTGATCTATTGTACCACCTGGTGATCTTATTTAATAATTGTGTATATTTTAATATTGCTAAATAAAGATATTTTTAAGATCCTCATCACAAAAAATAAGTTGGTACATTAATCAGCTTTATAGAATTTTTGTACAATGATCAAAACATCATATTGTGCCTCATAAACATACACAATTATTATTTGTCATTTAAAACTAATTATTTAAAAACCAAATGCAAAATTTCTAGGCCCTTACCTTGAAAGTGTTTCCACAGATAGTTCTCAATGCCTCAGTCATAGACAAGAAAATACTAATGGACATTAAACATCTTGATCAGAACAATGAGATTCCTTCACATGATTATAGATCTTGGGAAAAAAATTAGAAAAACTCTATTCACCAGTAATTAAAATTACAAAATATATGGGGCAGGAAAATTCATCTGCAGAAGAAAGCAGAAATCATGGTCTTGGTCAAACTTAACCTTAGGTAAAATAGAATCTAACTGACTTATCTTGTTCCTTCATCAAAGCATCTACAGTATCAAGGAGGAAAGCTTGACAGGAGAGCATTGGAATACCCACACCCAGTTATTGTGATGGGCATTTGGCAGATTGCATGAGGATGACATTAACTCACACAAATGTGTTCCTGTGAAGACTAGTAATAGCTGAGATTGTGCATGTGAAGGTTCTCTGTAGAGAAAAAAAAACACAATGGGGAATATTGGAGAGTTTGTTCTCACTTATAAGATGTATTCATGATGTGTCTTTAGTCATGTCTCTTAACCTTTTGGACCTGTTTTCTCATGCCAAAAAAAAATTGAAATTATTCAGTAATATTTAGCCATATTCACTTCTAAAAACTGACTTTATTCAATGATTCAAGTTTAAATTGGTGTTTTGTTATTAACACTAGACTCTAAGAAACATTAGGTTGTTAGAAGGAATATTTCTACAGAAACGATGAGGTCAGCTGGGACAATTTTGGGAAACTTCCTGTGGGTGATTAATATTCTGTATAACAAAGGACATAAAATTCCTTAGTCTTCATAAGTGAATAAAACGTTAAATAGAGGTTTCTCATTTCATAAACATATTTTGCATTATTCGAACTATTTATGATCAAGAATAGTGAGAAATCATCAAAAAATTAAGAGATATTATATTGTGTACATTTTAAACATGACCAGATGAATCACACATTAGGTAAAGCTTTACTTTTCAAATCATATAGAATGAATGCAGAAATTTAAAAATAACTTTGAACTTGACAGAATCATATCTTAAATGTAATGATATAAAACCATAATTTAGAGTATTTAATAATCTACTCCACTCAATGTATCCTGATTTTACACTCTAATAGGGAATGAGATATTGAAGAATATTGGAAATAAATAAATTTCTTTCAAATATGAACAATTACTTCAGTGAATTTTAAGAACCTATTTTCCATTTTATGTATTATTAAAGAATACAGTATAAATAAAAAACTGTTCAGAAAATAAAGCACAGCTCAATGTCTGTGGCAATTAAACATATCTGTGAAATCCTATACACCAATCAAGAAATAAAGCATTACCAGCACCCAAAAGACCCTTTGCATTTCTTCCCTTCCAGGGTAACAACTATCTTTATAAATAGCCTAAATCAGCCTTGTAGTTAATGTGCTTTCTGTAAGTGAACTCATACAATAAACAACAGTCCCCCTTATCCACAGGGGAAATGTTCCAAGACCCCCAGGGGATGCCTGAATCCATGGATACTACCAAATCCTACATATAGTATGATTTTTCTATATGTAAATGCCTATGATAAAGTTTAATTTATAAGCCAGGCACAGAAAGAGATTAACAATAATTCCTAATGAAAGACTTAGACTTATAATAATTTCATTATTATAGTAATATGCTGCAATAAAAGTTAGGAATGCACTCACTTATGCACTCTCCCAAAATATCATAATGTAATTACCCTTCTTTGTTGACCATGGGTAGCCAAAATGACAGACAGAGAACCTAAGGGTAAGGGGGCTTATTGTGTATTTTTGTTGTTGTTGTTGGCTCACAGACTAAGCCCTTTGCTTGTGAAATTCCTATATAGTTGTGTACAGTTGTAAATAACACATTTTTATTGCTGTATAGTTTTCCATTTTAAGAATGAACTACAGTTAATTTACGCATTCCATATTTTCTGGGCATTTGCGTGGTTTCTCAATTTGGTCTACTATACGCAATGATATTCTGAACATTCTAGTACATATCTTTCAGTGAACATATGTATGTATTTCTGTTGGATACACACTTAGAAGTGGAACTGGAGTTACAGATAGAGATTCATATGTTCAATTTTAGTAGATATTGCTAAACAGTTTCCTAAGAGGATTTGCCAATTTACATTCTCACCAGCTGTGTATTAGAGTTCCGGTTTCTCCATATCCTCACCATACTATATATTTACTGTTTAATAGTCCTCTCCCTTTTAATTCACTAAACATTCACTGAGAACTTGCTAAATAAATCACTTTGTATTGATCATCTTTTATAGACATAAATAGCAAAGATCCATAGAACAAAATGCTTTTATTATCCAAAATACATTTTCAAACTCTTCTTTTGCAACTACTCAACTCTCCATCACTGAGATGACAAAAGGCAAAATGGTCATATTTGGAAGAAAAAGGAGGATATAGTTACACAGTATGATATGGCCTTCAAAAGTAAAGGCTTCAACATCCATTTATTATTCTAGGCAACCAAACTATCAGACATATTTTTATCAAATAAAGAGATAATATAAAGAAGAGCAATGAAAATACAACATATCTGTAACTTTTCCTTATGGCAAATGACTTAAATGGATGCTCCAAAGACCTGATCTGACTCAGAGTTATGTTTTATATGGTCTCGCCTGGGGTTATATTGTGCTTTTTGAACAAACATTTAAAAACCAGTGAACAGCCTGACTTCTGGCTTGTCCTGAAAAAGTTTAAGGCTGGGCAGTAATGAACCTAACACATGAGAAAAAATTAACAGCTATCTCTGGTTGAAACGGGTGCTTTCCAGATTCCCTTGTTCTGTAGAATCCCCTGCCTCTATTGTCCCTAAAATGAGATCTGGCACCAGAGCTGAAACAAGTACCAACTAGGCAAATTTGGGGATAGGTGAATTCTTATACTAAGATCAATTCACTCTTTGCATTACAATCCTCACTCTGGGGTTTAAATACTTTTTTAAAAGACACTTCATGTGTGACATCAACATTTTATAGCAAGCCTCCAAAGAGTTAGAGAATCTGCCGATTATAGATAGGCTTTTAAAGTGACTTACTACAAATCATAACAGATCAATGAGTGTACAGTAATGTGGGAGGGACCTCTGGGCCAAGCAAGACACAGGAGCTGGGGTTCAGAGGGTCTCCCTTAGATGGAAGTCTCTCCTTCTCTTTTAAGAGTTATAAAACTCTAAATTGCTAAACAGCACATCAGGAGTGTCTGTGAAGATCAAGGTCTGGCTCATTAAGAAGAGGAAGGTTATGATTCAGGATAGACTGCCATTATAGATTAAAGCATACTGTCACCTCAAGCAGTGTCCCTCAGGGGACATTACAGAAGTGAACTATAAGATCAAAACATTTAAAGATAAACTATATCCTATAAATACACCAGAGTACAGCAAATAAGATATTAAGTTATTTAATAAAACAGATGTAGCTCCACTGACTATTTAATTCATAATTTAAGTTACAATATCCTCTGGAATGTGTCAGTGAGGTGAACTATTATATTTTTTTTTCTTATTTCAATTTCTTGCTTGAAAAAAGAGTTTCTTAATAGCAATTCCTATAAGTGAATTAGAGGTCAGCAGAACTCAACTACAGAAAAAGTGTTTGAAGGACACAATGTGATGTTAACTTGAAGTAATGTGATATTTACTTAAGGAGCTGAGAAACTGCTCTTGGGCTGCTGTGAAGCCATTAGAGGCAAGTTCAATGTCAGCGAAGGTCAAGGTTAAACATAAAGCTCACCAACAAAAGCTAAAACAGATTTGACCAATAAGTTTGAGTTAAAATCATTACAAGAGAGACAAGAAAAGCCATGGCCAGGTTCCCCTCTGACTATATCTCAGCTGGCTTCATCCAGATGGAAAAAAAAAATGACTGTTACATACATCACCTTCAGAACAACTTGGATAGAACCCATTTCTTTGCAGGCACTAGCATATGGATGGGTGTTTCTTTTGTTTCTTTATTGAAAAGAAGTACTGGGACAGAAAGAACTCTATCCACAAATGCTAAGTAATCTTTTTAAAATGGTAACTAACTCAAAATAGCAGACAACACTACAAAACATGTCATTAGAACTCAGAAGTAGTTATAGCCAGAAAATCATTATTTTTTCATTTTAAGTTGTTTGAATTACACTGAATATGGAGACTAACTAGCAACATTAAAAAAGCCCTTTCTCTCTAAATTATATACAGGAAAAGTTTTATAGAAAAGTAACTTTCACTTGGGTCTTCCCTAACACTTTGCATTGATTAAAACTTACTTTGGGGGCATCCTTTGCCACTCAACCATTATGTGGTTAAAATTTGAATAATCATATAATTTATCTAAGAGAATCATAAAGAAGGTGAATATGATACTATACGTTGTAGAGTGTACCTCCAAAGCATTATAAATTATTGTAAGATAAACACCTTTCTTCGTTTTCTTTGCCCCAATTCTCAGGTTCCATCAGGGGTTGATTATAAATCATTTGCCATAAATACCATCAGGCATATTCCAAAACAGAGAAGAAGTTATAATTGCATGTGCCAAAACAAACTGACCATCTTAATTGACATAGAGAACATGAAAATGTTCTCTGGGACATATCCTCCCTACACTGAGAACCAGGGTTATCCAGGGTGCTCCAGCTAGGTGGTCCCATTTTCTCTCTGTTCTTCCAGCTGTTCCATGCTGAGTTCATGAATCTCACCTTTCCCTGAGAGTATGGTACCATCCTTCTTGTGATAAAAGTTGATAAATGGTTATATTGATTTTTAAAATGCAGTAAAATGGCTGGTAAAGCACTTGTGTAGAAGTTCATTTTGGAAAGAAATCTAGAATAGTTATAGGTTCACGTTAAACACAGTATGCTATTTTTCTTCATTTAATAAAAAAAAATAGCTATTGTCCCTTGATCCACCTACTGCCACCATCCACTTTGTGCTTATACTTTCCCTCCAACTTAATATTCTTTCATTATGTATCCACTTACCAGCACTTTGTTCTTATTGGCTAATGCAGGTTTTAAAGTAAGATAACAGTCTTTTGCTTTGCACCCCTTGCATATAAATTATTTGGAAATCAGAATCACATGATGCAGACAATAGGTCTCTCCCAACAACAGCCAGTGAACACATGGCACATGTTTTCCTGACAAACCATTCACTGATTAGCTCACAGAAGAGGTTAAAAAAAAAAAAGTCAACTCTTCGGACAGTTCAGTAATTCTTATAGCAAAACAACAATCTGAAAGTACAGGCTTCATTGAAAGTAGCATGCATTCAAATTACCTTCCATTATACAAGTGCTTTTCCATTAATCACTTGTGGAACAGGACCAGAAAGAGAAAAGAAAAAGAATTTTGGATGGATCCTTAGGTCTACAGAATGATACAAATTTGGTCAAGAATCATTAACTTAGAAAAGAAGAAGAATTAGAGTCCAGTTAGCTACATTCACCACTGGTCTCCATTGGAGACTAATGGAATAATTGGAATAAAATATTTCTTAAAGATAGCTACCATACTTCATAAATCTAAAAGGGGTTATTCAGCCCTTATTATAATTTAGTCATTCAGCATATAAGGAATGAAGAATAACCATAAAATACATGATAGTAGTTTTTATGACACATATTCAGACACACTCTTGTAAAATAGGGTTTTGTTTTCCTCCAGATTCCATTCTGAATAATGCAGTGATATCATAGATTTCCCCAAACTCTGAGCACAAAGAGAATCTCTGTGAAAGTAAGATGAGAGACATTTTCTGATGATTATAAATATAGTTAATTTTTCTAAAAGAGAATCATGAATTACATTAAATTTAGACTATTAATCCTGGGTCAAAAATACATAAAAACCCTTATTTTAATGCAAATACAATTACCCATTGTAAAATTTGTTTTTATGGATTTATTACATGACCTAAAGTTTCTCTTAAGGACGAATCTCAGAACAATATCCCAAAGGATATAAAGACCATGAAGACATAAAACACAGACCCTATTAGGAAACTCTAGCTGAGAGCTTGCTCTTCACTTCCTGTCTTTTTATTACCATTTCTCTTTCCCCCAATATCAATCACTCCTACTTATTATCCCCATTTCTTTTCTTTTTTTTTTCCTTCTGGAACAGCATGGGGTATAAAGTAGTTATTCAGCAAATAGTTACTGAGCAATCAGGACACCCCAATCCTTACAGGGTACTATTTCTTCCCCCCTTTTGCATCCCAACACTCTTCCACCATGTTCTCTGAGTAGTAACAAAAAGAAAATTCAAGAAACATATTAACATGGTATGATGGTTAGATGGATATGTTCAGATTAAAATAATATACATTTTCAATGCATATATTTAAGCTCTCTTTCCTTCAGTATTTAAACTAATTGAAGTCTCTTTCATCTTAAAACCATAAAAGAAAAAAAAAATGTTTTGCCTAGCATCATTTTACCTCCTGAGAGAGATAGGTCTGGAACTTTGTTTGAAATTTCTTTTCTTTTCTTCTTCTTTTTTTTTTTTTTTGCCCTGTATATAACATTCTTATTTCTCCACAATCATTCTTCCAAGGCAGCTGATGCTAGGCCTCCAATAATCAACACACCACTGAATCCAAGGGGTAATTTCAGATCTACATCTTCAGTAGTATAGTCTCTTCTTTCCTTATGTATGCCTATAGATTGAACGTGTCTCCCAAAGCTGAGTGCTGGAAACTTAATCCCCAATGCAAAAGTGTTGAGAGGTGGAATCCTTAAGAGCTTGTGCCATAAGGACCCTGCCCTCATGAATAGGTTGGTGCCATTATCATGAGCAGGATCCTGATAAAAGGGTAAGTTTTGGAACCTTCCCATCTCTCTGTTGCACTTACCCTTCCACTTTCTACCATGGGATGAAACAGTAAGAAGGTCCTTGCCATATGAGAGTCCCTAACCTTGCACTTCCCAGCCTCTAGAATATTAAAAACAAACAAACAAACAAAAAACTTTATAAATTATATAGCTTCAGGCATTCTGACTGGAGCATAAAATATAAGACATACCACACACTCTATTCTCTGACCTTTCAGAAGATTCCATTATACAGTTTCTCTTCCTACAAGAACCTACTCCAAAGTGCTCTCCTCCAGTTTTCTCTATAAACCCCTTTTTCTCCTCAGCACATGCCTGGATGTTGATGTCCCTTAGGGTTATGTCCTAGGCTCTCTTTTAATTCCCTACATAATCATTCACTCCCACATTTTAAATTATCACCTACATGCCAATGACTTCCAAATCTATATCTCCTTCCCGGACCCTTAGGACATGTCCCAAAGCCAACTTAATCCGAATATCTACTCAACATCTCCATGAGAAGCCTTTTAGGAAATATTAAATTGATGTGCTCAACATTCTCTGTTTCAGTTTGGATACCATAACGCTGGGAGCCATTAGCCAAGTAGGTATGATAATTTCCTTGCCAGCGTACCCCATGTTGCTGACATTTTGCAGTGACATTGAATGTAGGTGACCTTGCTCAAGGACCAAGGCGGATTAGGGTGTTCCTGGTTTAAGATAATTGGGTTTAGGGCGTTCCAGTTTAGGGCGTTCCAGGTTTAAGATTATTCCTCCTGGGAATAGGGCGTATCCTGCTGCCTGAGTTCCCCTTGAGTTCTCACAGGATTCAGACAGTATATTTTTGGAGATAGAAGCCCAGTGGATGTGGATTTGGGCAGAGAACGTGGATTTCCCCAGAACGTGATTGTAGAAGGCTGGTGTGAGTTCGGGAATAAAGAGTTGCTGTTTGAATCTACAAGCTGTGTGGTGGCTCGTGATTGTGTGCCCAGCCAGACTGTGGCATTTGGCGGCTCCTACAGGGAACGTCTAAAGCTTGGAGGTAAGTGAAATTGCTCGCCCCTGAGGAAGAGCGAAAGAATGGGTGACCAATTCAAAAAAACAATGTGTTATTGTTTTGATTTATCTTGTTTTTGTTTCAAGCTGCCTATCCCTAGAAATTTCTCAGGCAAATTGGAAAAAATGGTTGACTAAAGGTTTGAAGTTTGTCGGCCCTGAGGAAGAGAAAATTGATACAACAATTTTTTATTCCGTTTTTGTTTCATTCACTTTCGGCTTTGTTTTGTGTTATCTTATTGGGTTGTGTTATCTTTATAGTAGATTAGAAATTAGTAAAAAACAAACTGAAAAGATGTTAAGTAAATTGTTAGAGGTTCAGACCATGGAGAAAGACATTTTAGATCAAGCAAAAGAGAAGGTCTCTTGAGCTAGTCAGACAGAGGAAGAAAATTTAAAGGAAAAGGGGTTGTTAGGAAAAAGTCCACAACAGGAGGCTGTTACTAACTCCATTTTATCACAAGAGGGCGTAATTCAACCAACAGCCCCACCGATGGAGACAGCTGAGTGGCCCTCAAACCCCGTAGTTGATAAATGGGATCCTGAGACAGGACCTCAAAGATTAGCATGCCCTGTACTTGAACAGGTAGGAGGACAGCGAATTCATCGTGCTTTAGATTTTAAAACAGTGAAGCAGTTAAAGGAGGCTGTAACAACCTATGGTCCCCAAGCTCCCTTCACGGTAAGCATGGTCGAGTCCATTACTAACTTGGACATGACGCCAGCAGATTGGGCTAGCATGTGTAAATCTGTACTAAATGTAGGACAATATTTGTTACGGAAGGTTGCCAATGAGGAATTTTGCGCGGAGACAGCTAGGTGAAATGCAGCAGCCGGTTACCCTCAAAGAAATCTAGATATGTTGTTAGGAAAAGGACCTTATGAGGGTCAACGGCAACAAATTGAATATGATCCTGCTATATATGCACAAATTGCTGCAGACGCAGTTAGGGCATGGAAGACTTTACAAGGACATGGAGATTTACAAGGTCAGCTATCTAAGGTAATACAGAGAGCTAATGAACCTTACGCTGACTTTGTAGATAGGCTAATTCAAACGGCTGCCAAAATTTTTGGGGATACAGAACAAGCAATGCCATTAATAAAACAACTGGCTTATGACCAAGCAAATCGTTGCTGCAGAGAGGTTATTAGACCATGGAGACATGAAGATTTAAACACATATATTAAATTATGTAGAGATATTAATGAACAAGGGCAAGTCTTGGCAGCTGCAGTACAACAGGCTTTAGATGCCAGGCCAAAAACATGCTATGATTGTGAACAAACAGGACATTTTAAAAGGAATTGCCCCATAGGAGGAGGGTTTAACAAAAGTAGGTATCAAAGGAACAGAATACTGGGTATTTGCCCACAATGCCATAGAGGGAGACATTGGGCTAATGAATGCCGCAGTCTGGCTGGGCACACAATCATGAGCCACCACACAGCTTGTAGATTCAAACAGCAACTCTTTATTCCCGAACTCACACCAGCCGTCTATAATCACGTTCTGGGGAAATCCACGTTCTCTGCCCAAATCCACATCCACTGGGCTTCTATCTCCAAAAATATACTGTCTGAATCCTGTGAGAACTCAAGGGGAACTCAGGCAGCAGGATACGCCCTATTCCCAGGAGGAATAATCTTAAACCTGGAACGCCCTAAACTGGAACGCCCTAAACCCAATTATCTTAAACCAGGAACACCCTAATCCGCCTTGGTCCTTGAGCAAGGTCACCTACATTCAATGTCACTGCAAAATGTCAGCAACATGGGGTACGCTGGCAAGGAAATTGTCATACCTACTTGGCTAATGGCTCCCAGCATCCATAAAGCATGCTGCTGCTCAAGGCAAAAGCCAAGAAGTCAACTCTACTCCCCTCCTCATTCTACTCTGTCCTCCACTGACTATAAATAGCATTGCTCTAGAGCGTCTCCATGATTAACAGGTTTAGTATGACATTTAATATGACACCTTTCTGCATCTCCACAACACCATCCTATTCAGCGTATTCGCATCTTTTTTTTTTTTGTATGACAAAATCTGTTTAAGAAACAGTTATGATTTGGATGTGAGGCATCCCCCAACCACTTCAGTTACCACTTCGCTAATCCCTATCAGGAGATTAAATCACTGATTGGGTGAAAACTCTTACAACCCTATCATTTCTTCTCTGAACCTTCTTGCATGTGTGGCTGGAGGAGGTAAGAATTGGGGCGTGGCTTTGGTGTATATATTTGTATCTGGAGAATGGAGTCTCTCTCTCTGCTTCTTCATCACCGTGATTTGAGCCACTTCCCTTTGCCGCACACTCCACCAAGATGTTCAGCCTCATCTTAAGCCCCCAGAAGTGGAGCCAGCCTTCTATGGACTAAGACCTCTGACTCTGTGGGTCCTCAAATAAACTGTTTCTCCTCTACAATTGTACTGGTCAGGTCCTTTAGTCACAGAAGTGAAAAAGCTGACTAAAACAGAAATATGATTTTGTTAATGCAAATCTATCAGTGTTATTTCCTAACTAAAATACCTTCTTTGGCTTTTTTTCTGACAAGACTCCATACCAGTTATCCCTAATCTAGCTGTAAGTAACTCCTTACCTTGTCAGTACCCTTCTGTCTCTTTTGTTCTCTGGACACCAGCATGCTGCTCTCTCTGCAGTCACAGTACATTGTGGGTGACTCTTATCTCACACCCACCAAACCAACTGCTTCCTCCATGGAATTCTTTCTTTTCCTGGCATTTTTCACTTAACTACCTGCTGCTTCAGATCAATCTTAAAAGGCTTCTCA
Source organism: Marmota flaviventris (assembly GCF_047511675.1). Taxonomy (NCBI): domain Eukaryota; kingdom Metazoa; phylum Chordata; class Mammalia; order Rodentia; family Sciuridae; genus Marmota; species Marmota flaviventris. The sequence goes on along the minus strand of NC_092500.1, from coordinate 86,736,631 downwards.
GAATGCCTTCCTTAAAGTGAGCTCAATAAATCAGTTTTATGGTTATATGTTTAGGTATTGTATGGTTGGTATATGCAAATATATTTAATATAAGATTGCAAATTATAAATAAACAGAATATTTTCAAATAAAGACTAAATAATAAATAAAACCAGTTAGTTTTTTGTGTAGCTCATTACCTTCTTAATGCCAGCAGGTCACTGCTTTGTCACTTATTAAATCTGTCCTGTTAGTCATTTGATAAATATCTTCTAAGAAAAAAAAAATCTGTGCCAGTTACTGTGCTAAATATTAACAGGACACTCATTGAAACAGGAATCGACCTTTGCTTTTCTCTCATGAAAGTGGCAATATGGTGGGGGAGATGAACACAAGGATGTCAAATTCTACAGTTTTTGTAAGCATGTACAGGAAACAAACATGATGAAATGCTAGTGATAGAGGTCAAGGGTCTATTTAGATAGGTTATGAGGAAGACCTCTCTAAACTTGATCTTCTAGCAGAGGTTAAAGAAGCCAGGCAAGATGGGTAAGAGTGGAGGAGGGGTAGTTCCACTCACTAGGAACAGTGTGGAGGTCCTGATTTGGGAGCAACGTTTGGCATATTCCCCAAACTAAATCAAAGAATGATTTCACCTTCATAAGCAGGGAATTAATGGCTCAAGTTGAAAGTACAAAGGTAAGAAGCCATATTCTGCAGGACCTTGTTGGTCATGGAAAAAAAAAATGGATTTAATTCCAGGTACAATGAGAAACTCTATGATGGGTATTTGGAACAGGGGAATAATGTGATATGATTATAATATGATCAGATTTACATATTAATCCGATTGCTATATAAGGAAAAGATTGTCAGAATGAGGGCAAGGGGTTTTAGGTAAAGTGACCAGTTTGGAAACTCACTAGAGTCTGGAGGAAAAATGATGGTGGACTAGGAAGGTAGCAATGGAGAAAGCATATACCAGGAAAGCTTCAAGATATAATATGCAAATGAAAACATTGGGATTTGCTAATAGATTTAAACACAATTATGCATATTTACAAGAACATCTGACTACTATTAATCTATACAAACATTCAGTCATGACTTAACTTCACATTGTGATTATAATGGGTATAATCAGTTGGATGGATGATACTAATTTAAAGCAAAGAATAATTTAGAGAAAATATTAAAAATACATCCATAATGAAGGTTCTTTTGAAGAAATCTTAAACACCTTTTCAGTTGAATAAACCCTTTATAGTCATTAGCAAAATACTGAAAAGTTTAGTCCCTATCTGTTAAGAACAAGATCAGTAAAATGGGAACATTATTTTGTCATGGATAATGCACCTTCTACAAATTTGGGAAAGGGATGCTGTGAACTGTGTTAACAGCACTTTCATTGTCCATCATGATATCCCATGCCCTTTCTGATACAATCACCCCTTGTCCTTCAGTGCTGCTTCTCTCTCAGACTTTTGTATAGGCTCATGGCCTATGACTAGCTCTGTCCCCAATCTCACTGGCCTTGACAAAACTGTGTAGGGATGGATGAGCATGTAACCAAATCAGTCCTTCTCTGAATTTTTTTTTAACCCTACTGGTAGGTGGTTATCTATTCCCAGTGTAGAACCAAGGCTATCAACATAGAAAAAGCCTGGGTTTAGCTAGATCCCTAGATAATAAATCAGAGCAGAGTGAACCAGAAGATAATAGAAAAGAAGCAGAGTAAAGAGAGATCCTGAAACTACACTTGTTTAAACCAATATGGGTTGAATTTATCTTGCTATAACTAACGGTCTTAACATACAAAAAGTGAGATAAGTTTAATAGAATCCAAAAGAGATTTTGATAAACATCTTAAAGGTTAAAATTGAAAAATATAAAGGTCGAAAAGACAACATTAGAGTTTTAGATTTTTCTTCATTTGTGTTAGAATATAATTCTATGTATTCCATCTGTAAATAGTTCTAACATGGCCATGGGTAAAAATTCAAACTAAAAATCAGTATGTGTGTTTGTGTGTGTGAATGCATGTTTGCGTCAGCATATATAAGATCATATGATCTATATATTTAATAAATTTGGAAGGTTACTGAAGAAATTGTTGATCGTGGTTACCTCTGAGAAATGCTAGAAAACAAAGGAATAGGAGAGAGCAGAAATACGGGATCTGCTAGAAATATAACCAAGAAGCAGAGAAGACAGATCTGAAATAGCATATTTGAAAGGAACGGAACAAATATATGTGTGTGTGTATAAATACGTTCAGATCTTTCAATAACATGATTATATTAGGTTCTTCTGAAGAAAGCTAAGCATTCAAGTGTGAATGTTGGGGCCACTCTATTTTCTAAACATCTACTTAGCTCCAGTGGGTAAGAAACAGAAATGTCGGGAGAAAATAAGAAAAGTTATGAACAATCTACTTCTTGGGGTAAGACAGAGAAAGCAGGCCACATAAAATCATATTTTGTAAAGATCTCATGTAAGTCTAGCCCTGATCTAATCTCCAGGAGACTGAAATTTTGAACTTCTAACTTATTCACATACATGAACCCATGTATGTGGCATGTATTAATAAACCTTTTTAGCAATAATAAATAAACCATGGCAATTAATAAACCTTAGTTAAGAGTAGACTGCTTGGGAGAGCAGCAAAAGACAGGCATGTTTGATCTTCCCTAAACTAATAATTATGGAAATCAGGGACAAGGAGAAAAAGGCAAAGGAAACCAACACCTTAAAGTAGAGCAGAAAGGAGGCAGGGCTACAACTATCCCAGGATTCCACAGTGCTGACTCAGGCTGCCTCCTTCTCACCATTTGATGCTCCATTTAATGTGGACCTTCTCTTCTTCCCAGCCTGCTCTATGGGAAAGCTGAACCTGCCTTTCTTCAGCTACCTCCTACACTTCAAAGATAACCAAATGAACATATTCAACTCTCATTTCTATCCCAAATGCCAGCTTCAGGCTTTCATCTGGAAGTGTCTCTCTAGGTGAACCAGGCCACTAACATCTAACATATTTATAAGTGACTTGTTGTTCTCCATCCCTCAGACTTGTACTGTCCCCTGATTCCTAGTTAAAGAATTATCTAATTATCTAAATTATAAATCTCTGGATTTCCTTCAAAACCTCATGATACAAGGTTCAACTCCAGTGACAGTTCATCTGAAACATTTATCATCCTCCTCAGGAATTAATTTATCGGGTACATCTACAATATAGTATTGTGTAAATGGCTTTACTCTAGCATTTATAATACAGGTGGCAGGGTTTTAGTTTTGTGACATTGATTGACATTAAACTGGGATTCCTAGAAGGGAATATATATCTGCTGGATTTAAAAAAGAAAACAAAAAAACATAAACTAGTACTACATTTATAAATAAAAGCTCAATTATTATTCATTAAATTTATTTCTACCACTTGATTCCATTTCACAAAGAATAACCCATTTGGTACTGCAATTGCATTACTACACCAACATTTTAAACACACAGCATTAACTTTACATATATTTACAATCTCACTGTAAGAATATGCAAAAGATGAAAATGTACGGCAGAAGTGAATATCAGGTGGATGATTTTAGCTCTGCAGCTGCTATTATTTATATTTCAAGAATTTTGAACTATGTGAGTCATGGCACATAGTATAAATTCATGTGATTGCCATGTGTAGGATTTGTGAGAAAAAGAAGAAAGTGGTACACATCTGTGTTATTAAAACAGTGTCTAGGTTTAAAATAAGTACTTTCAGACTTCACAGGTTCACTGGGCACAAATCTGCTACCTCCATATTTTGTCTACACTGACTAGATTTCCTGTGCTTCTTCTTTGTTGTTTTTCCTCTCATGTCAGAAGCTAATTCAGACTTGCTCAAGTCGTTTAGCACCAGGAACATGACCACATCTTTTCACTTCATTGATAACTTAAAAGAGATTTTGTTTGCTCTGTTATCCTATCAAGTTCCCCTTCAAGGCTCTCTTCAACACCCAGGGTCAAGTAAAAAGTGAAGAATAAGAAGAAGGGGGAAAAATGTTCAATTCAGTTACATTCAATAAACATGCATGTACCAAGTACTCTGCTCTGAGACAGGATACAGAATGACAGATTTGAACAGCACCCATCATTACCAAGTAACCCTCAAGATACACAAATTATAATGCTTGGGATTCCATTTGTTAAACTTCCTAAATTTACCATGTGTGCTGAGGGTGCAATAGTCAGTAAGTAAATCCTTAATTTATAGAAACCAAGTTTTCTAAGAGGGGTTACTTATATTTCTTAAAAGGGATTTAATGTTTTTTTTTTTTACAAAAACCAAACAATTTAAGAAAACTAACACTTTAGAAATCTAAACAATAATATGCATGACTTTCTCATTTTGATTTCATGTCTTGCTCTATAAGTTAAAAAAGTAAATAATTATAATGATAATTTTTAATATTTATTTAAGTTTAATAATTTAAATGTCATTGGTGTGCATAGGAAGTGGGAAAACAAGGAACAGACAACTGAGGCTTTTAAAAGTTGAATTACTCACAAGGGGGAGGAAAAGGGGAAATACTAGGGAATGATATTGGCCAAATTATATTGTTCCATTGTGTGCATGTATGAATACATAACAACAAATCCCACCATTAGGTACAACTATAATGCACCAATTAAAAATAAGGTGAAAAGTTGAGTTACTCAGAAGAAGGAAACTGCAGTAGAAATAGTCAAATACTTGGGCTGAAAAGGTAAGTAGCTTTAGGAAAACAAATTGATTCAGGAATAATTCTTAAAGACAGTATTTTGAAATGCCCTCCAAGATCAAAACTGTTTCTAAATATTCTAATTCTAGTTCTAAGATCAAATGAGCAAAGCCAACAAGTCCAACATAATCATGGCCACACAATGATGGTAAAAGATTCATGAACTATATTTTAGATCCTAAAACTCACAAAAATTGGATAAGACACAATAAAGGGCAGGATAGAGAAAAACAAAATAATAGGCCCTTGTGAGGGTTTACACAAGTACCTCAGGATTGCCTTTTCCTGGACACAACAATGCCTAGAAAGAATTCTAGATAGGGCAGAGGGGTGAGAGGGAAATGGAGGGTGCAGGGGATTAGCAAGGATGGTGGCATGTGATAGACATCATCATCCAAAGTACATGTATGAAGACACAAATTGGTGTTTACACACTTCATATACAACCAGAGATATGAAAAATTGTGCTGTATACCTGTAATAAGAATTGTAATGCATTCAGTTGTCATTTATTTAAATTTTTTTTTTTTTTAATTACCCACACCAATGGAGGTCCATAGCATCTGGGGACCAGGATCTTATGCTAACAATAACATCAACTTAGCACTTTGATTCTTAAAGACAAAATAATATACCACCTGATTCCGCAAATGTTAATGTTTAGTATTTCCGATACTGCAATAAAAAGCAAAAATGGAAAACACTGGTGGGTGCAGTGGCTTCCTGGTTGGCTTTAATAAGAAGGAAAATCAACTACAGAAATGCAAAAAGTTACTGATGAGTTTCTGAGTCTTGCTACTGTGAGCAAGTAGATCATTCAGTCTCTGTCACTCCCTGGAGAAAGTCAGAAGCAGAGTTTTAAAAAGTCATAGAGGAAAGGCTAGGGTGGCTTCCTCTCATCCAAAGGTAATCACTTTATGAACTGTGCTACTGGCACTGGCGCCTCACCTAGATGTCAAAATAATCTGGAACAACCTCTACATTTAAGACAGATAAAGACGAGATGACTATGGTGTGAAATCAGAGGGGGTGAGGAACTGCCTTCCCCTTTTAAGAGCAGCATCAATTAAACCCAGGGGAGGCGGGAACAGTTTACTAGTTAATTAGTCCGGGGATGTGGTTCTTTCATGTGTAATTCAGAACAGGAACACCTGGTGTGCGGCTCTTCAAAGCACTAGGGGGGGGCAGGGAAGCCAAACAATGCAAGAGAGGTCACCACAGAAAGCAACAGCACAAGAACAAAAACTGTTTCTCTGTGACCTTCACCCTGCTGTAAATAAAATGAGATTCCCAAGGGTCCACTCCCCCATTGGTCCTGGGAGAACAAACAGCTTCTGGCCCTCTCAGGGAGTTCTAAAAAGACATGGTGTTAACTAATTGTTTTATAACCCAATTAAAAAGAAAACAGAGAGCCAGAGAAATGCAAATAGGGATATAATGATTATAATCACATTCTGATATATAGCACACAGCAAAAATATTGACATGCTGCTTCTCGGCTGTGTGACCAGAGCTGCCCAGGTAACAGGGCACAAAATTAGGAAGTGAGGCGTCTACTTTAGGACAAATTACCTTGTTCTATTGAATCCGAAATTGAGCAGTTTTTAATGGAACACCTCTCCTTGTGAATTCTAAAACAGTGAGGTCATTTTTTTTTTTTTTTAATTGTTGCTTCTAAACATTCAGGTTGTAGACAGGTTGATAAATGCAGGTGAAGAAACATTAATGTTTAAATTGAGCCAAACTATATATGATTTCAGCTGAGGTATCCATTTAAAGAAAGAATAATAAATTTTTAGGGGTTTTATTAGTGGGTTCATTCAAAAGGAATGAGGGAAAGTATCTGCTGGAAAGGGTGGAATCTGGAACCTTTAAAAAACCATTGTTGGGAGAAACTGCAACACCGAACATCATGTCTGAAGACATCATGAGAAAGCCTGCCATAAAAAGTCTTAACTTAATTTTAAAGATTGCAGGTTCAGAAGAAAATGGCTTGAAATTTTAAGCATTGATCACACTTGTCTCTGGTCTAGGGAATCCTTGCATAAAAGCAGTCTTATACCACTATGTGTGTGTGTGTGTGTGTGTGTGTGTGTTCTGTGGATTTATTTGTACAGTGAGTGTGTGTGTGCACACACAAAGAATAAAGGGGAAGAAAAACAGGCTTCTGATCCATTAAGCCAAAGGCATTGAAGAAGATAGGGAGGTGGACAAGAAAGTGAAGGAATTGTGAAAACGTTCTTAGCACATCTCTACAGCTCTCTATCTATATTAAGAAGGAACAATGAGCCAGAGATGGGAAGTTGAATAAAAACCACAGAATTATCTGGTGGCACAAGGGGAAAAAAAGCCAGCCAAAGGAAAAGTAAAAATAAGTGAAGATTATTTACAAGGGACTTACAGGTTTATGAAGATTCACTTTAAAACGCTGAGCATAAGAATAGAATTCTCCCAACCACTCAAAATTAATAGTTTCAGCATTGAGCTATGTAAATAACAATTTAAAAAGTATCTTTCTCTGTGTTTCTTTTTTTTTTTTAATTTAGTATGCTATTTCGCTTTATTGCTGAGGCTGGCATTGAACTCCTTGGGCTCAAGCAATCCTCTTGCCTCAGCCTACCAAGTAGCTGTAACTGCAGTCATGTGCCACAGAACCTGCTCTGTATGTTTCAGAATTCAGTCATTTATTGGTAAAAGTTAAAATCTGTTCTAGACAGAAAGAAGGAAAATCAATTCAGACCAACAAGAAGAAAAAGCAGTCATGATCAGGCTGGGAAGACAGACACAGAAAGCCCAATTCAAAAAGTCAGAAAATATCGTCCTCCCAGGCTCTGCAGCAGTTGCAGAAAGCCATAAGGACTCCCTCAGTTTTACCAATATCACTCCAGACCTGCTTTGCTATTTTCATTTCTAAGTGGGAATATCCACTTGCTGTTAACTGCCTGTGTTAGCTTTCTGTTGCTATAATGAAATACCTGAGAAAATCAACTTATAAATAGAAAATGTTTATCTTGCCTTACAATTTTGAATGTTTCTTTCAGTCCATAATAGGTTGTCCCCATGCTTTGGGCCTGGGTAGGAGGACATCAGAGTAGGAGGACATGGTGGAATATAACCACTTGCATCAGAAGCCAGGAAGCAAAGAGAGAAAAAGGAAGGAACCAGCTCTCTATAATCTCCTTCAAGGGCACAATGACACAGGACCTCCTACTAGGCCCAACTTCCTACAGATTCCAGTACTTCTCATTAGTGCCTCACTGAAGACTAAGACTTTAACACACCCGCCTTTGTGGGACATTCAACTTCAAAAAAGTTACTCTCTCCTAAGTCTTGTCATGAGAATCCATGGTTCCTCAGAAGTCCCTCCCCCACTACATGTCATTAAGCTGGATTTTGCCAGATGACAGCCTTGTTCCTGGCAGTCTTTGGCTGATGAGGCTTTTACACATTCAGTAAATAATCATTGAACATCTACCATGTGGAATGCACTGGTGTTCTGTAAAGATAAGTGAAAATAAGTTGTATTCCTTGCATTCCTAAGGTCCTACTATCTTAAGAGAAATGGATGGATATATAAATGATGTAAATGAATGCTGAATATAATTATTGCAATAGGTATAAACAAAGTACTCTGGAGGTTCAGAGGACAGAGATGTGGCTAGCAAGATGGGATCCGGAATGCTTAGAAGGAAGTAATTTGTGAATGAGATTCCTAAAAGAGATTCCAGGTCTGGAAGCAGGCTGTCCAAGTGGAGAGATGCCTAGGAACCAAGATGTAGATAGTGGGAAGGAGAGCAACCCTTCAGGGAACTGCCACCAAGTGCACCCCTGAAATGACTGGGAAGCCAGCCTGAACTCAGAGACCTCATGGATGTGCTTCACCTGGTGGATGATACAGTACCACTAAAGGTATAGAACAAGGAAATAGCTCCATGAGACCTATCTGTAGGACAATTTCTCCCATAATGATATGGAGACTAGCAAGAGGCAGGGTGTTTTAAATACCCCCATGGGAGTTTACTGGAGTTTGAAAAAAGGTGGTGAAAACAAGAATGAAAAGAACCCAAGAGACTCTAAAGGCAAAACAGCAGGAAATGATGATGAAGAGGACAAGTGGAGCCAGAGACAGGAGCCAGAGGCAAGAGGTACACAGGTCCAGCAGCCAAGAGGCCTTGTGACAGGTGGGGGATGGGAAGGGAGGCTTGGATTAACATTCTATTGCCATCCAATCCACAGCAGTCCAAATTCCTGCTCTGTATCTGTTCAGCTTTTAACAATTATCCTGGAGATAGAATTATGTTTCCAAGTAAAGGAAGCGAATATTTCATGGTGAATGCTGGATTTAGGTACTACTTTCTGTAACTATGCAAAGTTGGCCATTGTTTAACCTCTCTAACCCTGAAAGTCCTCCTTTGTGCAAAGGGCACTATAACAGCACCTGCCTCATAATGGTAATCTGATGACAAGGTTAAATACCTGAGCACATTCAGCACTTGGTGGAGTGCTATTGTTCAGGTGGAATTCAGACCTTGTGGCTGGGTGGGTGGGGGCAGGGAGGGCTGTCATGAGGACCAGGGATCTTTCTGGCCCTCTCCAAACTTTACCTGAGAGAGAGAAGACATTTCCATACTTTGAATTAAAAAAAAAAGTTGCTTTAACATCATATTCCCCATTTGGAAAGGGGGAAAGGGCACTTGCTTGTACTTCAAAAGTCGTTTGGGATTTGCTTTTTCTTTTGTTTTTAAATGTGTATGCTCTCTGATACATTTGGACTCAATTGAGGGTCTTTGTTACTCTAGCCCAAATAAATTAGAGTTTTAATATGTTTGCTATAGGATAGAAATCCATTTAGATCTTACCTAAAATTTACACTTTACTCCAAAAATAGCATTCACTCTTGAACAGAGCTAATAAAGGTCTGGAACTTAAAAGTATCTCAGTCTTAAAAGAACAGATCCCAACAATGAAATGCACTATTTATATTTCAAAGTGATTTTCCAGTTTTCAAAACCTAACTTCTCTTTAGAGGTTTGCAGTACATAGAAAAACAGTCAATTTATTAAATAAACACCAATATAAGTGCAGTCATTATTGATAATCATAGGTGGCATATGTAGTCTAGTAAAGTAAAATAATAGACCTATGCTGGGCATATTCTCTACTGAGACTCAGCAGTACCTGGTAGTGAGGGGGTATGATGAGGGTGGAAGGGCTCCAGGAGTGTGAATCGACCTCCTTGCATTGAATTGTGAACTCTGTTCACAGATTTCTAACTTCATCTTTATAACATTGGCCTTGACAGACTTATCATAGTTAAGTTTCTAATTCACAAATATTGTTTTCTTGATCTTACTTCACAATGAGTGAGACTACGTGAGACCTTCAACATAAGAATCAGCAGAAAGATGTACAAAGTTCAAAGTGGTTGGCCTTCGGCAGGATCACCATGCTGTTTGTGCCTCTCAACTAGATCTGGTCAGATCTACCACCCATCACTGAGATGTAACACCTCCTGGAATCAAATGGGGTGGTGCACTGTTTGGCAGTTTGGGATGGAAGGTAAAGGAGCTGGCAACCAACCAAACCAGAAAGGAATGTGTGCATAGTGGAATGCAATCACCCAGTTAGAGGTTTGGCCTTAACAAAGGAAAGGTAAAGTTCTACTTTGGAGGTCCCTAATAGGTAGAACTTTATTTTGCATTTCATTCTCAAATATAGCCCTTTAGTTAAACCTTGCTGCTTAAAATAGTATCAGCGTCAGTTTTAGTGCCCCAACTCAGAAACAGAGACCTGCTCACTTGATCATCAGCTGTTTATCCTTGTGTTCTATTGCAAAAGGATTGGAGCAAAAGAAGAAAGTGTGCTTGCTTTTGACAATTGAGTTTTTCTCCTGTTCATCGGCTAACACTTTCTTATATAATAGTTTGCATTTATTTCGCAAGAACTTATATTGATCCTACACACAGAGATGACACCACTCCCCTCCAGGCTGGCCTGTCAATCACTATACCATCTCTTCACATACAACATGTTCCATATTTTCTTTGCTAACATAGCCAGTGGTGTTTTGGTTTACTTGCGCATTAAGTTAATGCTGCTTTTTAATGGACACTTAAACATCAAATCTAAAGAACAGGACAGTGAGCTTTTAGTACAGAAGCATTTGTGTGTGGTGGCAGGGTGGGGGCTGGAGGTAGAGAAACATGTTTTCAGGGCAGGTAAGAAAACACACATTTCATTTTAACATATTTAGTCTTAGAAATAGAGGTCTAAAATTCTACTCTTCCAAAATGACCTTCTGTTCTGACTATACACAGGTGAAAGAGCAGATAATAATAGGTACACTTAAGGGACATAAAAATTTGTCACATCAATTTCAACTACTATGTACATCTATCTACAGGATGATCCTGGAGCTATTCCCCCCATTTTAAAAATTGCTGTAGGATGTTCCAGCCATTGCCAACTGTGTGTGTCCCAGGCAACATAATAGATTATACCTCGACTCCTTAAAGAGCACCCTGATAATATGCAAGGCTAAAATGTCAGAAGCTATTAGAAACTCTCAGATGCACAATATATCTCCATCCCTGAGTTTTCCCCTTACACTGCGAAACACCAGACAACAGGCATGCAAACTGCTCAGCTGCAACTGTTCCAAGTCGAATAATTACAACTTGTCAGAAAGAATTAATTTTCCCATTTCTCATAAAGATGTGTAAAAATTACCATGTTATTATACACTGACACTCTCTGGAGGCAGACACAAAATTTAATTTTGAATTCTTTCCGCATATTAAATTAAATCCATAAATAAGAGTTTAGGCATTCACTCGGAAGCATATGTTCATTGGGAGCGAAAGCCAACACGAGCCCGGCTGTAATGGCTGTTGTAATGTTTTAATAGCTCGCTTCTTCTAAGCACCAATAAATTTACATGATCATAACAGTCGTGGGCATACAAGAAGCCCATTACTGTCTGGGCACAGGCAGCAGCGTTAACAGGATGGAAAAATGGAAAAAGGAAAAAAACTCTTAAATAAAATTAGGCAACTGCACTTGTCAGCTGCTCCATGATTGAATTTTTAATATTGTGGTCAATTGGTCAAAACAAATAATGGGATAAAATATTTTAATGTATTTAGAACCTGTTTCTGTGGTTAGCCCGCAAAATAGTTTTTGTTTGTTGGTTTTCAGAAAGCAGACCATTTCAATCTTGCTGTTTTGAACTGTTTTATTTTTAAAGATACACTTTGCTATTTTTAATCGCTGATAGGACATTTGCTCTCTGTGTGCCATATCCTGTATTGGAGCATTGCAGAGTCGGCTCAGCTGGTGATTCGTTTTAGCCAATGGTGTCTGGCCTGAGTGAAACGCTGGAGGTGATAGGAAGCAAACTCTAAGTCTAAGGTCCTGTACAGCCTCTAGGGCACAATAGCACTTTGCCTGTCTGGATGACAGAACCCTATTCTTTCAAGACATAAATGAATACATGCACCATAATTAAATCCACATTGAAAACACTGCAGCTTTCAGACCAGTTTGGAGGTGGTATACAATCCAATTCTTAGTGTTTGTTTTCTGAACACAGAGCTTACTTCTTAACTTCTATGAGTATATTCACCCTGGTTGTGGAAACAAAGTACTGTATGGCAAAAGTTATACTGTAGTTCAAATTACTTAAGTGTTTTCCAAAGACAGAGTCCAAAATAATTACAGTTCAGGTCACTGCTGGCTAGGTGGCATTTCTGATCTAGTTACTGACCTAAAGCTAGGGACTGGTATATGAGGAGAGAATCAGAGAGGGAATGATGTTCAGGAAAAAAAAAAAAAAAAAAAAAAAGTTCTGTTACGAAGGATATGAGAATAGGCCAAATATTGTTTCTTCAAGGCATGAAAAATTATGTATTGTTAGAGAAATTATATGATAAAGGCAAAATTTTTCAAAAATTTAGTTCTTATAAAACTGGCACATGTGTTTGAGCATATACTCCACAACCATCCTATAGATGCAACCAAAAACCCTTTTAAATAAATCACAGTAACTTAACATCAGTAAAGTCAGCTTCAGATTTTCTATTAAGTTTGCAGAAAAACTGAACTAAGTAAATATCTTAATATTCCAAGTAACACATATTCCTATCAGGTCCCACATATTAAAAAGGGCAGTTTTTTAAAAAATCAGCCATCCTCAAAAGCTTCAGAGAAAAGGACAAAGCATATGCATTAAGTATTTCTAGGTATTTCAGAAATAGAAGAACACATATAAAACCATTAGAACATTCTGGGAAAAAAGACACGCCTTCCCACAACCTCATTAAACGACTCTGAAACTTTTCTTCAAACCTCTCGCCTTACTGCTAAAAAACAAGGTATATATGGAGTGCATTTAAAACCTCCTTTTAAATCTCTCTTTTCCTATATGATTTAATCCAGGTTGCTATTAAAATAGCTTACCAGGTGAAACATATTTATATCCAAAGTGTTGCAAAATTTTATTAAATGAAGGGAAAATCTGTCAGCGAGGAGTTTTAAGGGGAAAATGGCTATGGCTATACTTAGGTAATGGAAGATGGTGGATATTTTGAAAGAAAGTTGGAAGGTTTTCTTAAGTTAACATGCATACAGGTTGATGAAAAGAACATCAGTCTACTAATAATACTACCCATGGTATAAAAGATTCTGACTAGGAGAGAATACTAGATTAAACAACTTCTTTTGTCCAGTAGGATTTCTTGTTATTGTAAATGGCTGGAAGAATCCTTGAGGAGCCAAGTGGAACTCAGGCCAATCACAAAAGGACACTCATTGTTCCAAAGGACAAGTGCCTTCCTTCAACACTAGTGAATCCTAATGCACACAAATGAAAAGATTTTGTAAAACTCATTTGAATAACAGAGTATTTCTCTCTCAAATACTGTAAACTATTCTGTTTGATTATTTATTATTTATGTGACTGCATCAATGTGCCATATGCCCAAAATTCGAGTAACAATGTAAACAGGTGGTAACAAAAATTTGGGTTATTAGGGTCTGAAATATGATAAAAGGCAATTTGGCATAGTTTGGGGGGGTGTGGGTGGGGAGTGTAATTACTCCAAATGTTAAATTAATCACTGGTTGAATAATATTTATATTTAAGTGTGAAGGACTTTATGAATGGAAAGGAATCATTAGTTAGGAAATAAGATAGGCATAATGAAAATGCTTAAGGTTTCTCTGTCATAAAATACCTGGGATCAAATTATTAAGTCTTTATTTTCATAAAAACATGAGGTTTACGTTGTACTCACTAGCATAGGGTAGGAGAGAAGAAACCAGGGAAAGAAGTGGACAGGACTGTCAGCCTTCTATCTCACCTCCTCCACTCCACCTCATGAATATGAACTTAAATTGGAGAAAATGGTAACACTGAACCCCAAGGTATGGAAAGAGGTGTAGGACTTGGTTTCAGTATCATGAAACTCAAAGTGTCATGCCTCACATGATGTTTAATATTTGGTTTTTGATAGATGTGTTCTCTGCTATGTCCAAAAGTTTATGGCCCTTAGTGGTAACAAAGGTATATGAAAAAATTATCTTTTCTGTTTCCCTTTCCCCCTCTTTAATGGGCAATTGAGGGGTGGATATCTCATAAAGATGCCCACTCCATTTTGATAAACCTCATTAACTGTTGATTCTCATCTTCATGAAATTTTTCTACCTACTTCTCTATTTTACTTTTTCTTTAAAACATGTACTATTGGGACAAGATGAAGTAACAGGGACTGGATTTACTTTATCACCTGAAACAACTAAAAATGAAAAGATCAAATATGTGGAAAAAAATGCTTTTAGGTATATTGAACATGGGACAACAGAGAACACTGATCCCTGAAAACCAAAAAACAAATGAGAGCACAATATGGCCCTAGGAGAGCTGCAGCTCACCATCTTGAGTTTCAACGCTGTAGCTCAGGCAAGGGAGAGCTCCATAGTAATGTAGCCTCCCTGAGTTGAGAAGATAGAGCTGAATTGAGGAAGACGAAGGTGGCTAGAGTTCACTGGACCAGCTAGTAGGAGAGAACTGCACAGAGAAATTGGGAGACGTATAGAGGGTCCCATTCAAGGATTCAGCAGAATTATGATCAGCACTTGTAAAAGTAAACTGCCCAAGGCCAGGAAAAGAACCCCCAAGAAAACTAGAGGAATTAGTACCTAGGGGTTATACAGGTTGGGGATAAAGCCTATTTTCACCAGCCATGCTGGAAAAACAAACAACTAGCAGAGCTATATTAGAGAAAAGTATCTTGATTTAATAGTAGGAACAATTAGATCTAGAAAAATGCTGCTTTGATCATACCTAATAAATAATAAAAGAGAGCCAAAGTGATTAATCTGTTTCCAAGTAACTTCATTGGGGTCCAGAAAAAAAGCTCAAGAATATATATAGGAATGCATAAATATCTAGTTTCCAATGAAGTAAACTTCTGTGAGTCTGGTATCCAATAGACAAACACTAGGTAGAGAAAAGGGGTGGGAAGGGAAGAGAGGGGGCCTGAGGTTAGAAATGATGGTGGAATGTGATGGACATTATTATCCAAAAGTACATGTATGAAGACACAATCACAAAAAGAAAATTATAAAAACTCATATAAAATTGAACAGCACAAACTAGTCATAAAGATAAAAATCTTAAAAGAATCCAGAGGAAAAAAGATATTACTAAAAATAATAAAAATGTTTTGAACAACCAAGAATAAAAAAATTAAAAAAAAATAATAAAAATGACATAACAGCAGATTTCTCATCAGAAATAATAAATTCATGAAGTGAAAGCAAAACCTTTGATACACTAAAGGAAAGCAAATGAAAGTCTTGAATTCTGTAATTAGAAAAAAAATCCTTCTAAATAGAGGTGAAATATAATGTATAAAATACAAATAAAAAACATTGAAAGAATTAAACCAGCAGATCTACCTCACAAGAAATTTCCAAGTTCTTCAAGTATAAGATAATGAATTATACTAGATGAAAATATCTATCTAAAAAATGGAATGAAAAGCTGGTCATAGTGGTGCCAGAAAGTTGGGAGGCTAAGGCAGGAGAATTCCAAGATGATGGTCAGTTTAGGCAATTTAGCAAGAACTTGTCTCAAAATTAAAAATAAAAGGCAGTAGTGATAAAGCCCAGTGGTAAAGTATGAAGGTGAAATATAATGTACAATATTATATTTGTACTCGGGTTCAATCCCCAGTATCACATGCATTGCACACACACACAAAAAAGGAATGAAGAACACCAGATATGGTTAACTATGGGAATAAACATAAGTTTTTTCTAACTTAAATAAACATATGTAAAAGACATGTGGTTGTTTAAACAAAATAACAATTATGTAGTGCTGAGTTTGCAATATATTAGAAGTTATATGATGAAAATAGTAGAAATCCCAAAAGGAAGAAAAATGGAAACATACAACTCTATATTCTCTTAATATAGAGGAAAAGGTATAATGTTCCTAAAAGTTAGACTAATCCTAAAATAATGCTATAATAATAATTTGAAGAGTTGTAGCTTGTATGTTCAAGAATAAATAAAATGGAATTATATAACATATTAATTTTGAAGAGTCAAAGAGGGAAGTCTCAAAGAAGAAATAGTACAAAAAAGAAAATAAGTAGCAAGATGGTATATTTAAACCTAAATATATTAATAACAAAATTAACCATTAATGGTCTAAATTTCCCAGTTAAAATATGATTGACATTGCAAATTTTAAAACAAGACCTATCTAGAGATTTCCAGCAATAACTCCACTTTAAATATACATAGGATGCTAATAGAAAATCATTAAAAAAAAAAACCAATGGTTTACCATGCTAACATTACTCTTTTAAAAGCCAGAATGGCTATATCAATATCAGGCGAAGCTACTTTCAAAAGAAAGACTACAACCAGGCATAAAGAAAGTTGCTATGTAATAAAACAATTAATTTATCAAGAAGACATAGCAATACCAAATATTTGTGAATGATATATATGTGAAGCAAAACTTAAAAGATACATAATTATATAAGATTTTAATATCCTCTCTCAATATTTGATCAAGTAGACAGAAAAATCACTAAGGATATAAATAATTTGAAGAATATTACTGACAATTTGACCTGGTATTTGTAGAATATTCCATCCACCAATAGTACAGTATACTTTCTTTCAAAGTTCACACAGAACACTTTCAAAGGCAGGCTATAGTTAGACCATAACATATTTTTCAATAAATTTAAAATAATACAATTCCAATAAAGAATGTTACTTGACCACCCATGGAATTAAACTGTGAATCAATAACTGCATGGCAATTGTAATATCCCCAAATATCTGTAAACCAATATGACACTTCTAAATAATCCAAGGTCAAAAACAAACTCATAAGACAAATTATGAAGCATTTTAGATCAAATAAAAATTAAAACATCAAAATGTGTGAGAACCCACTAAAGCAATCCGTAGGGTAAATGTATAGCACAAAGTGCCTATATCAGAAAAAAAGAAAAAGTCACAAACCTGAGGCTTTAGTTTCCACCTTAGGAACCCTAGACAAAAGAGCAAACAAGACCAAATGTAAGCAGAAGATGGAAAATAACAAAGTTCAGAGTAAATTCAAAGAAATAAGAAATTTAAAAATCAATATAGAAAATTAATGAAGCCAAAACCTAGTTAAGTTATTGATAAGATCAATAAAATTAGAAAATCTCTAGCAAAACTACTCAGGAAAAGAGGAAGAAACAGAGAAAACATACAAATCACCAATAAGAAAAAAAATGTAAGAAATACTACCACTAAAAATTCTACAGATGAAGAAAGTGATAATAATATTTTGGTTAACCTATGCCAAAAAATTAAACAAATAAAATGGACATGTTCATTAACAGATACAAATTATTAATGTTCACTTGAGAATAGATAACATAAATAGCTCTATTTCTATTTTTAAAATGAAACATAGATGAAAAAATCAAAATAAAACATAAAAACTTCCAATAGACTGCAAATTGGTGCAGCCAATATGGAAAGCAGCATGGAGATACCTTGGAAAACTGGGAATGAAACCATCATTTGGCCCAGCTATCCCTCTCCTTGGTCTGTACCCAAAGGACTTAAAAACAGCATACTACAGGGACACAGCCACATCAATGTTTGTAGCAGCACAATTCACAATAACTAAACTGTGGAGCCAACCTAGATGCCCTTCAGTAGATGAATGGATAAACAAAATGCTGTGTATATACACAATGGAATTTTATTCAGTATTAAAAGAGAATAAAATCATGGTATTTGCAGGTGAATGGATGAAGTTGGAGAAGATAATGCTAAGTGAAGTTAGCTAAACCCAAAAAACCAAATGCTGAATGTTTTCTCTAATATTAGGATGATGATTCCTGATGGGGTTGGTGGGGAGCATGGGAGGATTATTAACACTAGATAGAGCAAAGGGTTGGGAGAAGAAGGGAGGGGGCACAAGAGTGGGAAGGATGGTGGAATGAGATGGACATCATTACCCTAAGTACATGTATGAAGACATGAATAGTATGACTCTGCTTTGTGTACAGCCAGAGATATGAAGAATTGTGCTCTATATGCATAATATGAATTTGTAATGCATTCTGCTGTCATATATAACAAATTAGAGTAAAAAAAAAAAAAACTTCCCACAAAGAAAAATTTAAGTCCAAATTGCTTCACTGGTAAATTCTGATGATAATTTAAGAAACAAATAATGCAAAGTTCTATACAAATTCTTCAATAAAGTAAAAAAGAAAAGAATAGCTCTCAAGTCATTTTATAAAGCCAATATATTTTGATATACAAACTTACAAAGATATTATAAGAAAAATATAGTCTTGGATCAGCCATGAATATAGATGCAATTTTTTTCTTTTTCTTTTTTTAACCAGGGATTGAACCTAAGTGTGCTTACCACTGAGCAACATCTCCAGCCTTTTTTATTTTTTTATTTAGAAACAGGATTGTCCTAAGTTGATTAGTGCATCACTAAATTGCTAAGGCTGGCCTTGAATTTGCAATCCTCCTGCCTCAGTCTCCTGAGTCACTGGGATTATAGACATGTGCCAACACACCCAGCTAGATGTAATATTTTTAATAAAATGTTAACAAACTGGCTACAATTTAGTTCATCCCAACAATGCAATTGCATTTTAAAACTTGGAAACTGGTCTTTGTCATTTACAATATCATCAAATTGAAATGAAAGACTATGAAATCATACCAATACATATATAAAAAGCATTTGTAAATTCCAATAACTGTTCTTCATATAAATTTTCAGTGTACATATAGGAGGCAATGTTCCCAATCTGATAAAGAACAACTACAAAAAACTTACAAGAATATCCTACTTAAACAGCAAAGAATGATTGCAACCTCCTAAAATCAAGAATAAGATAAGGTGTCTACTGTCACAACTTCTATTCAATCTTATAGTGAAGGTTATACTGGAATGCAATAAATCAAGAAAAAGCAAAAAAAAAAAAAAAAAAAAAAAAAAGAAAAGAAAAAGCAATAAAAGGAAAGCATATATGAAAGCTATTGGTAAAATTGTCTTTATTCAGAAAATATAACTATATTGAAAATATGATTCAATTTATAATAAAGCTACTAGAACTCACAAGTTTAAAGGGAAAGAATATAAAGTTAATACACAAAAATAAACTATTATTTATGCCAATAAGAAAAATTTAAAACTGAAATTTAAAATAGGTTATTGTTTTCAGTAACTTTTTTTAAAGGAGGAGTAAGAAAGCCATGAAGAACCATGTGTGTGTGTGTGTGTGTGTGTGTGTGTGTGCGCGCTTTTTGGATTGAACCCAGGAACTTGCACATGCTAGGCAAACTGAGATATGTTAACATTTTCAATAGCATCAAAATAGTGACATAACTAAGAGATTAATTTGAAAAATTATAGAAAATTATAGATTGAATATTACCAATTACTGCTGAGAGAAATCAAAGATGATTTATATAAATATAGAGATATACTTTGTTGACTGGTTAGAAGACTCAACCTTATCACAATGTCATTTCTAGCCAAATCATTTTATATATTACAAGTGATTCCTACATGGTCTCAACGACAATCCCAGAAAGGATTTTTGTAGAATAAGACAAATTCATTCTAGAAGTCATACAAAATGCAAAAACTCTTGAACAGCCATACAACCTTAAGGAAAAAATTCAAAATTTATTGTATTGACTTGTTTAGATTTCAAATCTTATGAAGCTATAGTAAACAAAATTTAGTACTGACACAAAGAAAGACAAATATATCAATGGAATAGAATAGAGTTTAGAAACCAACCCACAGATATGCATAATATAGTTTTTACACAGAACTTCAGAAAGGATATTTAGTTAAGAAACTGTCATGTTTTCAAAATGGTAATGGTATAAATGGAAACTGGTATTAAAAATATCAAACTCTGATTCAAACCTGGCACTATATATTAATATTAACTCAAAATTGATCATAAATCTAAATATAAATCCTAAAAGTATAAAAATTCTAGAACACATAGGAAAAAATCTTTGTGACCTGGGCTAAGCAAATATTTTATACAAATCAAATTAAAAGAATAATACACAGAAAAAAATCTGACTTTATCAAAAATAAAAATTTCTATTTGTGAAAGGACAATTGTTAAGAATGGTCAAATACAAAATAAGGAAAATATCTGAAAATCATATATTAATTAAGGACTTGTATTTAAAACATATAAAAGAGTCTAAATACTAATAAGAAAACAAATAACCCAATTTTAAAATATATCAGAAATTCATATAGATACTTCACTAAAGATGATACAGAGATGGCAAATAAGCACATGAAAATATTATCAACATTATTAATCATTAGATAAATGCAAATTAAAATTGTGGTGGTATAATACATATATCCACTAAAATGACTAAAAAAGACCAATCATACCAAATTCTGGCTGGGATGTGGAGAAACTGGACTACCATATGTTGCTGGGGGAAACAGGAAGAGTTTCTTAAAAATTCATGCATTTTGTTACCCTATGACTAGTCATTCTACCTCTTGGTATTTATGCAACAGATAATAGAGAATATATAAATTGCTTTATAAATGTGCAAACAAATATTCATAGCTGCCTTTTTTTTGAAATAGCCAAAGTGGAAACAATTCAGATTCCATGAACAAATGAATGCACACACACACACACACATACATACACATATATATATATATGAACATATATTATGTACATATGTAAATATACATGTAATTATACATATAGTGGAATATTGCTCAGCAATAATAAGGAAATGAATAGCTGATATACACAAAGAACATGGATAAATCTAAATAATCATAAAGAGTAACACTAGAACTTACCCCTCAAAAAACCTTTTTTAAAAAATGTAAATAGGGGATAGAGCTGTAGCTCAGTGGCAGGGCGCTTGCCTCATGTGTGAGGCACTGGGTTCGATCCTCAGCACCACATAAAAAAAAATAAAAATAAAATAAAGGCATTATGTCCATCTACATCTATACTAAAAAACTAAAAGAAATGTAAACAATCTTTTTTTTATACAATTCTAAACATGTACAAATCTCAAATCACAGAAAACAGGAAGAGGAAACAACTATTTAAGGTGATTGGTATGTTTACTCTTTTGATTGCAGTGACTGTTTTTGGTTCCATACATACTTCAATAATTGTCAAATTGTACACTTCAAATATATGCAGTTATTATGTGTATGTATGTATATATATCTGCCTCAATATGATTATAAACTTATTATGAAATATGTGTATTATTTGGTTATTTTCCTTTACTAAAATGAATGCTTCTCTAAAGCATGGCTTTGTTTACTATATCACTGTATTCCCAAGGCCTAGGAAAATACCTGACTCATAGTAGATACTAAATAGGTATTTGTGCAATGAGGAGTCTTACAGAGATTCTTAGGCTCTGATTCATCCAATTGCAAAAGAAGTGGGTTCATTTACAAACATGTAGAAGGAAGAATAGACTTTTGTGGGACTGAGAAAAGTAAGATCCGTTTGGAGATGTGAAGTTAAGCTGTTTGTGGTACCTTCAAGACAGAATGTTGAGTAAGTTATAACAAATGAGCTGATGGGTTGAAGATAAAAATTTGGTGAACATGAGCTTTTAGGTGCCATTGATTTGAACAAAATCACTCAAAGAAAACTGGCAAAGTGAGAGGGGAACATATCAAACAGAGCCTACAAGATGATAATCATTTAAGGGAGACACAGAGGAAGAAATTGTTACAAGGAACTTAAAATCAGGTGGCTTGAAAGATGGAAGAAAAGCTGGTCTGATTGCTGTCTCATAAGTAAACAGAGATTAAAAAAATTAAAAGAAAGAATAATGAAGAACTCACATGTAGCATAGGCACTAAGTAAAATGGGGCTGAATCTTAGTTCCTGTGCATGGCAAATTAGAATGTCCCAGATCCTTGTTAGATCAGGTCTTCACATTGATGGAGGCAAAGGCAAGATGTCAGTGGAAAGGAAGTACCTGTTTAGCAAAGAATCACAAAGGGTTTTATTCTTGGAAAAAATACCATGATAATTGCATAGGACATGAACTTAAAGAGAGAATTAGCCAGGTTGATCACTTGCAAAACAATGCATTCAGGCGAAGAGGGTATGTATGAAAAAAAATGGCATCCATGGAATAGCATGGATAACCACTGGCAATGTCACAGAGTAAAGCTGTAAAACTTATTATGTATGAGGTGTAAAATGTCAAAGGAAACTGAAGACTATGAAGTGATTTAACATCATGGAGGACTAGAAAAATAGAGAGATTAAATTGCAGAAAACTGGGAATGAGAACTGATTGGAGGAGGAAAGAGGAATATTTTAATTTAACAAGTTTTTTTTGTTTGTTTATCTTCCTTTAGTTTCCTCTTTCAAAGTTTTAAAAATGCCTGAAAAGAATATACATAAAGAATGGATATTTCATGAAAAGGAAATCATACACTATCATTAGAATTTTAGAATTTTTATATACATTGGCTGTCATCTTAATGAGATAATGTATCACCTATCATTTATTTGGGTTTTATGGGTAACATCACAGTTAGGATTTGAAGTAAATGATTTGAAGTTTTCCCTAATGTTTTTGTTGAAACTTTTATCTGTTGGGCGGTGGTGGTGGTGGTGATGGTTATGATGGTGGTAGGGGATGTGAAAGTGTTATTATTATTATTTTTAAAGAAACCTTGATGTGACAGCAGTGTCCTGAGGGCATCACATTACCTGCTTGGTATTTGAAAGGCAACTCCTTCCTGAATGACTCAAACAACAAAATGAACACAATATCTCTCTAGCTACCGCTGTGCCCTCGCGCTTGGGATGGAAGTCAAAAAGAGAACTTTTCATTGAAGTTCTTTTTAATTAGGACTGCAGAGAACTAGTGTACAGATTCATTCTTCTTGAAATTTGAGACAAGAGGTTAAAAGAAAAAGCTGTTCCTCGAGATCATATATAATAAAATATATTTATCCTATCATAATATTGTTTATCCGTATTCTTCTGTACCTTATTTTTAAATCATAAACAACTTTGAAGAAGCTATAAAACATGTCTCATTGTTCAATAAGGGACAGTCAAATCTTTAGCAGCCCTAGTGTCCTTCTACCACTCAAAGGCTTTCACCTGACTTGTTTTCCAAATGCAAGTACTATCTATTCTGTAGAAATCTTACCTGAAATCTTTGTGCATTTCACAGGGCTTTCATTAATATACTATATATAAATAAAAACGTAAATTAACATATGTCTTGGTAGAAGTAGTTTTAAGAGTTCAAAGATTTTTAATTCATTAATTAGTTAAAAGTGTATTAGAAGAGCTCTGCGCAGTGGTGCACGCCTGTAATCCCAGCGGCTTGGGAGGCTGAGGCAGGAAGATGGCAAGTTCAAAGCCAGCCTCAGCAAAAGCCAAGTGCTAAGCAACTCAGTGAGACTCTGTCTCTAAATAAAATACAAAATAGGGCTGGAGTTGTGGCTGAGTGGTCAAGTGCCCCTGAGTTGAATCCACAGTACTCACCACCAAAAAAAAAAAAAAAAGTGTATTATAGCCATTTCTTATGTCATTGATGAAAGAAGCCTTTTGTCTATTACCAATCTGGCATGACTTCATGTGCATACTATGAGTTTTTATCTGGCATATTTTAACTGCCTTGAACAAAAGTGCTTCCATGAGCTTTCCTGGAGGGGTATCCCCAGAAGGCAAACTCTGAGCAAGTCACATCTTGGCCAGCCTTGTTTGCTATTGACCTGCTTATCTGACCTATGCCCTGCATGTCGCACCTGTGAAATGAAGATACTTTTTGCTGATACAGACCTGACAGGTTTCAAATTTAAAACATAAAATAAAATAAATAACAGACTATTACTGTCTGCATTCAATTCATGGTTGTCATGTTTTTGTTCTTTTATCTAACTCACCTCAAATTGGGAAAAAGTTTTTGAGCATTTCAATATAGTGGAATAAATACCATAAGATGGGGTAGCATTGTGCTATTCGATAAGACATGGCTTAAAAAAAAAAAAAAAAACTTGAGCAAAGAAAGCAGAATAAGGGTGTTTTAGTGAGTTCAGCACTGGCATAGGAAATAAAGAACTGTAATCATATCTAATTAGTGTTAAAATAATGTTTCCCTTTGAAATGTTTAATTAGCTCTATTTTACTACATAAACATTCCTTATGTGGAGCACACTGCAGAGCTGGAAGACTCCAGTGAGTTAAATGGTGCAGTGTCCGTGCGCCCCATGTGGGGCAGAACCTGACAAGGGGTGGCTGCTGTTAGCAGATGTCTGGACCACTGGTGGATCCATGATGCTTGCTCCAAACAGCAGGCCCTCATTTCAACCTTTGTTGCATCCACCCAACCTCCCATTGTGCTTTCAATTTAACAGCATCACAAGCAGACAAAGAAATTTCTTACAATTTGCCCTTCAGTTCAGAGACGAATCCTTTTTAAACCTGTCTAACCTCTCATAACGTATTAGTTATTGTTGCCAGCCTGCATGTGTCCTCTGGCAACGAGCTACTCATTCTGGGAGAAGAAGGGGGTGCCCTTCAGTTTGATAAAGCAACACCGGATTTACTGGCACACTTAGAGGATGCTTGTCTCAGGACTGCAGCAAATTTAATTAACCTTATTACAAATATGGTTTTCTTGATGATTACATCATAATTTAGTATTACTGTGCTTACTACTGTTTCAAAATAATATGTGCTTTCTAAAAGAGTTTTCCAGAAAAACCCAGGATGTTGGAACAAGTAAATGAATCCTGGCTGAGACGTATCCTAATGAGGCTCCTGAGTCACCAACATCATCTTCCCTGGATCCTTGTGACCTTACCTGTGTTCTTACACTTCTCACTGGAACAGTGGCAGAAGAGAACTTGACATTAATCTAAAGTGATTCTAAGACATGCGACAAACACAAAAGTTCTGGTATGGTAATTTGAGGCCAGACTAATTGCTGCCTGAAATTCTTATCAAAGAGATGATCCTAGTTTCCTAGTTAGTAAAAAGTACAGGGGATTTTATTATTTTCAAAGCACTGGTTGAGACTTTAACAAATGAAATATTGCCTATTCTCATTTAATTCCACTCCCCCCGCCACCCTCTTTCTTTCTCTCCCTTCCACACACCTGGATGGACACAGGTTTATTTCCAAAGTACCTTTATGTCCCTAGTCCCCAAGAACCTCAATCACTCTCCAGAAGTAAATTAGGAGCTTGGAAGGGGCATTGCATCCTTCAGCCTAACTAACCTGCAGCACATGCTCAGAATGCACCACCAGCAACTTCAGACACACTCCTGAATGCAGGTAGCTCACAAGAGTCTTCTTCCTCCAGGAAGTTTCACTGAAATCTAGAAGGGAGCAGTAACCTCTGCTCTACTGAAGGTCATCTCCAAAGGTACCATCTGATCTCAAAAGGACACAGGTGTCCTTTTGCTCAAATATGCTATCAGTCCAATCAGTCCATGGACACATCTGTTAAGCTATTTGTAAACCCTTTAGGGCTGCTTGACATTGAATGATGCTGAGAGGTACAAGGTCTAGAGCCTGTACCTGTCTAGAGTCTATCAGCCAAGGTCTATCATCCCTGTCTAGAGTCTATTACAGCCTATTAGGCAGTTTTATTCCAAACAAATGGCTTTGGTTTGCAGGAAGAAGAGAACATATTAGTACTGCAAAAATTCACAAAACAAGGGGCCAGGGTTGTGGCTCAGAGGTAGAGCACTTGTCTACCATGCATGAGGCACGGAGTTCAATCCTCAACACCACATAAAAATTCACCTATAACTAAAAAAATATATATTAAAAAAAATCTCACACAAAAAAAGCAAAGTAAAGCACTAATGTACCAGCCTCACTGCTACATAACCTTCAACCTCAGAAAGTTAGGCTCCTGCTTCTCCCCTTCAAGAGGGTAATGTATAAACACATTAGGTGTCCAACAATCAGGAAATTATTAACTGAATAACTCATTCCATGAGATATTTGGGAGGCATTAAAGAACTTATGAAAAGTTTATAACATGAGGAAAAATGCTTAGGATTTCACTTTGAGTGAAAAGGGTAGGATAAAAAAGCATACATACTAACATATAAAGAATAAAATATTTGGACAGAAAAAAAAACACACATCTATTGTGATAAAGATATATTGTTGCTTCTCTTGTTCTCCTGCCCTGATATTTCATAGTACAGTATTTAACATTTTGATAACTAATTAAAATAATATATATTGTTTTCTGTTGAAAATTAACTATATGCTTAATTTTGAAAAATTTAAAAAAATTATTGGATTAAAGTTAATTAATATTACCATCAGGAAGAGTCACAATAAACATTAGATAAACCTGAGAATATTTCCTGCATTATTTTCACTTGACCATCTGATCTTGGCTGAGAACTTAAAAATTGAGTACAAAAGAATGTTTCCCCAAGAACAGGTGTTACTGTGCTCTCAGCATGGCTCAGAAGGGTCTCCTTACAGTGATATAACAAGAACTCCCAATACATATCACTTTCAGAAGTTTCATACAAATAAATTACATGTATGCCAACCTACGTAAGAGGTGAGAATATAGTCAGCCATACCCTACTGCTAGTTGAGGAAATAAAAAAAATATGTTCATGATTTCTAAGACAGGTGAAAATACTTTCATTCAGCTCTTTCTTCACTTTCACTCATTTGTTAAAGAGTTCCAAATGTGTTCATCATCAAACTCCCTATATTGTTGTTGTTTGTTTTTTTAACATTACTTCTCTGATATTGCTATCATGACATGAGTTATTTGGAAAAACAAACACCTCCCTCCCAAAATGGTTGCAACTATGAAAAAGTTTGGGGTTTAAAAGCACAGAAAGCAAAACTGGCAATTAAAAGTCAATTTCTGCCCAGGTAGTGGCTTACACACACACACACACACACACAAACACACACAGAAATTCCTTCCAGGTCCATGTCATGTGAACACAATCTAAAAATAAAACATATCTAAAAATTTAAAAACCCAGCAATGTGCATGAATTCAAATCAGTCTTTTTCTCAATACTTAGCTGAGCTATGCTAACAAAACAAGACTTTTCTTGGACATAGAAAGAAAACAGGTGGTTAAACATGGAGCAGTTAGAGGGCAGGCCTGGATATGGGCATCTGGATGGCAACTCTAGGACATCAGGTACTTAAAAGTTTGTAAAGTGTAGCAATAGGTTGGCAAGAGCAGATGTATGAAAATTAACAATGCAACAAAGACAGACGCTTCTACTGTGAAATTCTATTTATGAACACTGTTGGTGCTCAAACCAAATATCCTCTTCAGTGGTTCTGAGCACCTAACTCCCAGTTTCTATGGGTCTTATTTCTTGTGGGTACTCCTTAGACTACTGGGTTTCTTCTGTTTGAGGAGGAGGGAGCTGGAAAGGCCTGGGAATATATGTCTCATCCCCTCACCCTCAGCCCCTGTAGATGATAGCCAAGACTGGCTGGTTGCATAGTATGAAAGCCAACTCTCTTGTCTTGAAATTGTTAAAACTCTGAGATGCCCCTTATATTCTGCAGCTCCCACTGAGTGGAGGATAAGGTTTCTCTTGAAATCACACCCTGCTTGATTTTTGGCCTTCCCTGACCTGTTTCCTCTAGTCCCTTACTGGTTTCTCCTGGGAGCAAATAGTATGCACACAAGCCCATATCTCAAGGTCTACTTCTGAGGAATTGAAATACTATACACATTAAAAAGAGGACCTACCACCATGTACCTTCCTCCTCCTCTTCAGTTTTTGTCTCTTCCAACCTCCTGGATTCATTGCTTCCTGACATCATTTCTCACTCCTTAAACCTGATCATTATTCCTAATGCTTATTTACTGCATGTATTAAGCCGGTATGATTCTAGCAGAACCTAACCCTTAATAAAATATTATGCAATTAATTTACATATTCATACATTTAATTGCAAGAACAATTATAAATCACATTTTTCTCAGCTACAACATCAATGAGTTCAATGTCTGACCTCTGAAAAAAATTGCATAATGTGTCAATAATAAAAAGAAATATAGGATTCTGAAGGTATGACTGTATTCTTCTTAAAGCATTAAAAATCTATCCTTGGGATAGTTAATTGAGAAGTTGAATCTTATGAGAAATTGTCCTTTTGTAAATAAAGTTGTTTTATCACACGGTAAGAAAAGAATGCACAAACCTAAGAGTTCCAAGTTGTTGGAGATGTATCTAATTTGTGCTTGCCCATGATAATGATAACTTATTTGTGTTGAACATTCAGTACTCCTTTTTGATTACTCTAATAACATTTAACTTTCCTTCTCATTTCCAATGCTTCAACTTCAGGGTCCTCTTTCCATTTTCATTGCAATCAAGTTTGATTTTAGCATCATGATCTATTTAATCTCCATTTTTATTTCATGAGCATTTGTATGGTACCTTGGTATTTTTATATGTTGTTAAGCATTTTTAAACTTTTTAAAAATGTATAAATATTTGATTAACTAAATATAAATCCAAAACATTAAAATTCTTCTTTGAACTAAATTAGTGCTTGGAATTGCATACAATTATTACAACACATTAAAAACAGCACTAAGTTCAAAATGGGTGAAATATATTTGACATTACACTCTGTAGAAATTATAGGCTTAATTAAAGCAATAATTAAACAAGTGCACGGAAACAAATCCAACTCAGAGTCACAACTTGCTTATCGCCTTTTGATGTCAACAGGTGTAACTTAGTAGGCACATTTTTTTCATTTCGTCTTTAAATACTTGTTCACTGGGGCAATATTTAAATGCACACAGATGGGATTTGGTGGGGATATCACAGATCCAGTTCAAAACAGTTATCCAAGGGGCAAATGTACCTTGTGTTGCAACAACTGATTTGCAAATTCATTCTAATACAAAGCTCTAGTAGGCACTGACTTCACATTTTGTAGATGAACAGGTTAGTCAGCTAAGTCACTTCCCTTGAGCCCATCTGTCATAATAAATGAAGTACCAATATTTATTGGATTAAAATACTTATACAACCCAAGAGCAATAAAATAGGGCAATAATACTGCAATATACATACGCTGCTAATCCATCAAGCAGTTTGACTCTTATTCTTCTTTTATACTTCATTTGTTTCTGTTCTATACAATAATTCTAAATGTTTCAAAAAATAGTATATGCATGTTATTAATGTTTACTAATTCAGAATACATTACTTTCGTTCCTTTAAAAGGAATGTTTTTCAGACTCAGGTTAGAGGTGAACTAGTTATTAAAGTAAAGGCAGTTTCTACCAAGGTCAGTTTTTTCTAGAGAAAAGCCAACATATTTTGAAAACCAAAACGTTTCAAATGATTTTACTAAATTAATTAGCTCGTAGGTCACGCTAATGTACCTATAAAAGGGGGTGAGGTGGTAGAAAAGCCAACATATCATTTCATTGCTTTATACTACAATAGCTAATGCAATAAAATATTTAATAAAACAAATATCCTTGATCTTCTTGGCACTGACAAACCATTAGTACATTTTTTAAATTTCAGAATTTCATTCTGTCCAAGGAAATACTTTACAGAATAAATCAGATGGAATTATTGTTGCTCAAGAGGTCACAGGAGTAATATATTTACCCAAAATAAATATACATTTAGAAATTTTATAGAAATTTATCAATATCCACATATAATTTCTTGGTGGATCAAATCACATTACTCTTTATGTCATCAAATGCAGCTTTGAGGTGTGCATGATAACTTAATAAGACTGTTCTAAGCATATTCTAAATGGGTTTTGTCCCTTCAAAGTAGTCTCCTTGGAAACAACCACAAACTAATTCCACTAAATTTTCATTGTCCAAATTAGTTCTGAAAGTGTCATTCAGAAACTGCAATATATTCTTTGCAATATATTTCAATTTAAAAAATTCCTCTGAAGGTATGTGTGCTTTTGAAGTCATTTGGAACCCATTCCGTGTCTACTGAATTTGGTGAGAACATTTGGCAATATATTTAGAAAAGGTTTTGAGATGTTCTTATCAAATAATGATGCTCTGAGGCTATTTTCTCACACAGCTTTAAAATTGCTATGGAATTAAATACAAACCAATGTTTTCAAAACTTCTTTGAACAGTAGACTTTAAGGACCAACACAATGATTTCAAAAAAATGACATTTATAGTCAAATGGTATGTTTGGGCATGAACTCTTATTCATGGGTGTATCGTATGCATAGGGATTTGGTAAACCATTGTTTACATTCATTATATATGATTCCCAGGCTTCCTGACAATTTTTTATTTATTCACTCATTCATCCATCCATTCATCCATAAATACATACATTTAACCATTCATGCATTTTTTCATCAAACATTTAGTGAGCTATTATAATGTGCCTGGCTAAATGCAAGGGTACAAGATAGACATGGTCTCTTTTGTGTTCTTGATTTTTTTCATATAAATGTCATAAGTTCAATTCTATGTTCCTAAATAGAAAATTGATTAAAATAATTTCAATCTTAAGGAACATGTTTACTTTGTAACAAATTCTTTTCTAAGAGAAAACATTTAATGAATTTACAACTTTGAATTTGCTAGCTTTATTCTCCCTCTTATTGCCAACTAGAGTAACCTATCACTTGGTTGAAAATTCAATGCTCCTCCCCACTCCTAATGAGCTCAGTATTCATTTATTAGGCATAGAAATGACTCAATGACCCAGCATTTCATTAACTGAATTCTTAACCATATATTCTTCTTCAAATATTGGAATATAGCATATGACAAAATAAATTCATGTTATTGGTTTATTTTAAGAAACCAGTTCCATAGAATATTATGGGATCAGTATTATTCTACTCAACTTAGCACTCTACTCATTCAAAACTTATATCCAAGTAATTCACAAGGTGAGTAATTATGCAGAAACATGATGCTAACAGACTGCAAATCTACAGTCCTACATATATGTAATAATGTACTTGGAAAGAAAAATATTTTCCCCATTGTTTAAAATAACACATACTCGTGAAAATATTTTTAACAAGGATATGCCTTTAGGCAAAGCTTCCTATCCCTGAGTGTCCAATAATCAAAATTTACATACAAATAAGCATTATATCTGGAAAAGCATAAGCAAAATCTACTATTTACTGTTACACACGTCACTCTCCCAATCAGCAGATAAAAATTAAACATCTTAGCTTTTAACTTTATATGTCTCTACTTTTTCTAATATAAATATATGGAGTGATAAAAATATTAAAGATAAATTGGTTTAGAAAGTGGTTGATAATTCTATACATCAGTGATGAATACTCTGAAAGAGAAATTAGGAAAACTATCCCACTCACAATAGGCTCAAAATAAATAAAATTCTTGGAAATCAATTTAACAAAAGAGGTAAAAGACCTCACTACAATGAAAACTACACAATACTAAAGAAAGAAATTGAAGAAGACCTTAGAAGATGGAAAGATCTCCCATGCTCTTGGATAGGCAAAATTAATATTGTCAATTTACTCAGCAATAAGAGAATAAAATCATGGCATTTGCAGGTAAATGGAAGGCATTGGAGAAGATAATGATAAGTGAAGTTAGCCAATCCCCAAAAAACAAATGCCAAATGTTTTCTCTGATATAAGGAGGCTGACTCACAGTGGGGTAGGGAGGCTGAGCATGGGAGGAATAGGGATTCTAGATAGGGAAGAAGGGTGGGAGGGAAAAAGAGGGGGCAAAGGATTAGCAAGGATGGTGGAATGTGATGGACATCATTATCCAAAGTACATGTATGAAGACATGAATTGGGTGTCAACGTGTTTTATATACAAACAGACATAAGAAAAATTGTGGTATATATGTGTAATAAGAATTATAATGCATTCCTCTGTCATTTTTTTAAAATCAATAAAATATGGCCATACAGATTCAATGTGATTCTAATTAAAATCCCAGTATCATTCCTCATAGAAATAAAAAAGGCTATCATGAAATTCATTTGCAAAAATAAGAGACCCAGAATGGCCAAAGCAATCTTTATCAAGAAGAGTGAAGCAGGTTGCATCACAATATCAGACCTTAAACTATACTACAAAGCTACAGTAACAAAAGTGGTACTGGCACCAAAATAGGCATGTAGGCCAATGGTACAGAATAGAGGACACAGAGACAAATCCACATAAACCCTACTAGATAAAGGCACCAAAAACATACATTGGAGAAAAGATAGCCTTTTCAACAAATGGTGCTAGGCAAATTGGAAATCCATATGTAGCAAAATAAAACTAAACCACTACCTCTCACCATGCACAAAACTCAAAGTGGATCAAGGACCTAGGAATTAGACCACAGACTCTGTGCCTAATAGAGGAAAAAGTAGTCCCAAATCCTCCTCACATTGGTTTAGGCCTCAATTTCCTTAACAAGACTCATAAAGGGCAAGAAATAAAATCAAGGATCAATAAATGGAATGGATTCAAACTAAAAAGCTTCTTCTCAGCAAAAGAAACAATCAATGAGGTGAAGAAAGAACATACATTTTGGGAGCAAATTTTAGACACAAGCATGTCAGACAGAGTACTCATCTCCAGGACATATAAAGAATTCAAATAACTTAACACCAAAAAAATCAATCAACCCAAGCAATAAAAATCTTTTCAGAAGATGATATACAATCAATCAACAAATATATGAAAAAAATGTTCAATATCTTTAATAATTAGAGAAATGCAAATCAAAACAACTCTAAGATTTCTCCTCAATTCAGTCAGAATGGCAGTTATTAAGAATACAAACAACAATAACTGTTGGCGAGAATGTGGGGAAAAGGCACACTCATACATTGCTGGTGGGACTAAAAATTGGTACAACCAATCTGGAAAGCAGTATAGAGATTCCTTAGAAAACTTGGAATGGAACCACCATTTGACCCAGCTATTCCAGTTTTCAGTCTATACCCAAGGGACATAAAATCAGTATACTATAATAATGCAGCCACATCAATGTTTAGGGCAGCTCAATTCACAATACCTGAGCAGTGGAACCAACATTGATGCCCTTAAATAGATGAATGGATAAAGAAACTGTGGTATATATGCACAATGGAATATTACTAAGAAATAGAAGAGAAAAAAAAATATGGTATTTTCAGGTAAATGGATGAGCTGGAGAATATCATGCTAAGTGAAGTAAGCCAATTCCCCAAAATCAAAGGCCAAATGTTCTCTCTGATAATTACATGCTGATCTATAATGGTGGGGGGCCATGGAAAAAAATGGAGTAACTTTGGGCAAAGGGGAGGGATAGAAGGAGAAGGGGCATGGGGGCAGGAAAGATGGTGGAATGAGATGGACATCATTACCCTAGGTACATGTATGACTGCACATATTGTGCGACACTACATCATGTACAACCAGAGAAATGAAGAGTTGTGCAGTAATTGTGTACAATGAACCAAAACGCATTCTTCTGTCACATATGCCTAATTAGAATAAATAAATTTAAATTTTAAAAAAAGAGGGGGGAAAAAGAAGGTGGTTGATAAGTTTTAGTGATGAAAAATTAAGATACAAAAGTTATTTGAATATAGTTAGACAAATTACATTTTGTATCCCTGAACTTTTAATGATTACAACATCTATAGTAGGGAAAATCTTAAAAGAAAAAGAATTATCACCATTTATCATGTTTCTTGATGTGATGTATGTGGTTGAAGGAGAAGAGCAAAAAGTGCCCTAAATGAGAGGGGAGGGGAGGAGAGTCCATGAGCTGTTATGGCACCTGCAATGCAGCCTATAAATAATGGTGGGCCACTAACTATATACAATCAACCAAGTAATGAGATCAATTTTCTGTTGTTAGAAAGATCACTACACTGACAATATTGAAGATTAATTCAAGAGAGGAGACTGAATGAAGTGAGACTGGCTAAAAGACTACAAGATGAAAAGATGGAAACACCCTGAATTAAAAATTATGGTTACACAGAGAAAGGGAAGACAAGATGGACATAAGGGGCACTTGTGAGTAATATGCTTATGTTTTACCCCTAAAAGTGAAGTGTGTTCTTCTGATATGTCCTCTTCTGTGTATTTTTATTACCAAACTGAACTGACCAAATGTCAAAATCAGCAGAGTACCTTCATATGACAATTTTTAATACAATGATATGTGATGTGTTTAAAAGGAAGTTGTAAAAAATTATCTTTCAGGGGATGATCTCATATGCACACTCCCCCCACTACACAAAAGATAGTGACATACACACACCCCTTCCTCACCTACAGAACTTTAAAATTTATAAAATTTCATCATACTCATTACTCAATGATGGCAGCAACCTTTTTGAAATAGGTATCATTATCCCCATGTCACACTAAGTAAACTGAACATGGAGATCTTCTCTGTGTTGGGGGCCAGGACTCTGAAGTGGTGGGCTTAACTCCAGATACTTCTACTCAGAGATGTTGTTACCCATGTACTGAGTTTTACTCCTGCCTGAGAGTGGTGAATTTCTTAGACAACTCCAAAGGGCCTTTTCTAGAGTCTTGATTCTTAGTGCTTACTCACCAGGAATCTCAGCCAAATAATTTGCATTTTTCTGATCCTCAGCTATTATGACAGTAAAATAGCATGATATAAAGTGCCTTCTTCATCGTTCAGCACTCTTAGAAACACCACTGTCTACTAAATATGTGACAACAGCTACTCTGCCAAGAAGAAATATCCACGGACCACGTTTCCCAGGTCAGGTTAGAATCATACAAAGGGAAACCTTGAATATACCCACAGGGTATGTTTAGTGGAGCAGAGTACAAAAACCAAGAGGGTCAGAACCACAGACAGTATGTTTGCTATTAATGAACACAGGCTGTGAGACTAAATAAGAATAGTAGAGTCAAAATCAATTAAGACAGTGTTAAATTTTTTTTTTTTTTAAAAAGCCAGCAGTTTGAGAATTTCAAGTGGTTGGATATACACAGTAAAATCACCTGTTGCAAAGAGGGAAAGAGAGGAAAGGGTTTAGAAATTTAACAAAGTTGTTAGAGTCCAAGGGAAAGGAAAGTTCATACTTTGTTTTTCAGAATATCAGTCAAAGCCATGTAGTATTAGACAAGAGCCTCAAAATATGTATACACACTTTCCTAACAACTTCAAATCTAAGAAGTTTACTCATATGAGAAAAAAAATCAGGATTCCACAAACAAAGGATATAAAATACAGTTTTGAAGGAAAAAATTAATGGTTTACTTTAAAATCTAATAGCAATCCCTGGTGAGAAAACTGCTGAACAATAATAAAGATGCTTGCTTCCTTTAGGAATTTTGGCAGGACAGAGAAAGGGAAAGAAAAGCATTGGAGACATTAGAAAAAATCGGAAGCTGGGGTTGGTTACCATGATGTTTGACAGAAATTAATAAAAATCTTACTGGAATTAAAGAGCTTTTGACATGTTTTCTCCAGTGTGCTCTTTTAAAAGAAAAAAAAAAAAGAGGTACAGCAGACCAGAACCATTTAACAAAGAGATCAGGTACTCCCAAATCTATGGTCAACCAAATGTTATCCAAAGGCAAAGGCTGCTTCTATATTAACAAGCTAGTGTACAGGACTTAGGCACATTTTAGCTAAAAAATCATCATAATTGAACGAACATAATGGTTCCTAAATAAGTTTGATAAAATGATTGATAGAGAAGTGTTCAATGATTGAGGATTTGATTATTTGCACCAGATTTCCACCATATGGATACAATAATCTAAATGCCATAAATCTAACAATACCACAAAATAGCCAAGGAGTTTTAAAATACTCCCAAGTAATGGTAATGAATAAAATATCATCCAGTCTTCTCAAATTGAAAATCACCATAATCTGCATTTCTGAATAGGATAAAACCTTATCTTAGAATCCCATCAGGGCAGCACCCAGCAATGTGAATAATATCTTCTATCCTCATGGAAAACAAACTCTGCTCTGCCCTCACTAGATTTATATAAAAGAACATCTCTGGTTTTGTAAAGAAATCCTTTCCTTCCTCCCCCTTTTTCTCAAGGTTATGGGTTACCTATTTTGTCCTGTGGAATCTTTAACTGTAAAGCTACTGGAAGACCCATTTTCAACAGGTCTCTTTCAGCTTCACAAAGATAAGAAGTCGCTGCCTGGTGGGTCATTCACTTCCGACAGAGAAGGTGACCCAGATGATGGGCACTGGTGCCCTCAGCCATCTTCACTTCAGTGGGATTTGCCTGGCCTTTTTTTGGTTTGTTTCCAATGTAGGTAAATGAGCTCTGCAAATATTAACTGGTGTCAGGCATGCTGTGAGCCTCTTTCTAATGAGGCCCTGAGGATGTAAGCTGGAGGAGCTATTTCAGCTGGTCTAAAGGCAATACCTAACAGTCAGACTTTTAATTTCACTTAAGTGCAAACCAGAGAAGGGAAGCTCTGGAAAGCTTTTTTAAATATGAAGAAATAAACTCAAATCATAGAATAATCAAGTTAATGATACAATAGGGCTTTCAGAAATGACCTGAGGCAAATGATAAAAAAAAACCCACACTAGTCACAGGGCATTAGGAAGGTCTGCTATTTGGAAGAGCTCCTTTGCAGACACTTCTGCATTTATCTTAACAAACAGTAGCCCTTCTGATCCAGGTCCTGGGAGGTGGCCACATCACAGTGATCTTGATGCCAGACTTATTTGGAGCTACTGAATTAAAGAACAGAAAATTAAACTTCAGCAATTTACTTTATATCAACTCATCACACTCCTGCATCTGGGCCTGCTCCTAAATTTTAATTCTAACTTTTTGATATTTTTTCTGAGCTTTATTCTACAATCTCTGCCTTGTTTATTTGTGCCAGCATTATCTATTTTGGGTTATAAACACCTAGAATTCAAGGATTCAGTCAGTCTAAATAGGCCCAAAGAGTGTGGCCATACATGCTGGAAATAGGAGGTGGGGGGTGGTTGATCAACTGGTATAAATTTAGCTATAGACAGGAGGAATGAGTGCTGGTGTTCTACTGTGTGATAGACAAGAGGCTGTGGTTAATAGTAACAATCTGCCTAGTTCAGAATAGTTAGGAGGAGGATGTTCACTGTTCTGAGCACAAAGAAATGATAAATGTTTGAGTTGATGAATATATTATTTACCCATTATAAGGATTTAATCATTAAACAATGTATAAGTGTATAAAAACATCTTAACTATTTATAATTACTATGTGTAATTAAAAATAAAATTTGAAACAAATGTAAAAAAATGAAAGCAGTGTAAGTCCCTCAAAGGTTCTTCTGATAATGATGGTGAATCTATTCTCATATGTTAGTGACAGTCATTGAAAAGATGGAAATAATTATCTTTAATTTAATTTCTTGTTCAATAACATGCACCCTTCTATGGTGTATCTGCTGTTAAAACATAATCTCTCTCTCTCTCTCTCTCTCTCTCTCTTTGAGAATAGCAGCAGAATACAATCTGTACAATTTGTGCAATGACAAAAATGGCAAACATAATTCAAATCATTCATTGAAATATTTTTTTCAATAGAAGAGAAATACTATAGTAGAAATTAAACTATAAAGTTTATCTTATAGGTTATTTGAATAGTTCTTTACAAAAATAAGTATACATGTTTGCAATCCTTCTCTACTTACGGGCTCAGAAAATGATCTCTAGAGAGGAAATATTCCATAAGTTTGTACCTTTCATTCCATTTTCTTCAATGAGTCCCCTGACACACAATAATGCTGTATTCTATGACACAACACACTAGCTGTTATGAGATAGGGGGAATACCCATTGGTAGCAATTGTCGTTGATGTTTTATTGTTCAAACATTCATACTTCAGAGTATATAAACTTAAAGCTTTCTTCCTTAAATTACTGCCAAGTCGAAACATTACAATAACTTATGCTTTCCTTTGTAATTAAAAAAGCTCCAATATACATATATATTTTTATCTAATTTCTCATTCCTAGGCATATAATATTCACTTTTGAAACCAAAGAATCATTTAACTTATTTACCAAGGAGAAAAATAATAATGTTGTCTGTTTAATGGTATGCCCTGTGAAGTTCTGTTAAAAGGTAAAATTATAAATTACGGTCACCCTTCCCAATTGCTAATTATTCTGGGTGTCCCTGAATGGCAACAAGTACTTAATTCATACCAAATCACTATCAATGTGCTAATTAGTACTACTTCTGTGAGTCTATAAATATTTAGGATTAGAAAGTAAACACTAGGGAATTAGATGGATTAATATTCAAAGTTACTTTTCACCTATATTGCCTGAATGCTCTGGACCTCAGATATTTCTGCTTCATCCACCTACTTTTTGGTTTTAAATTAGTAGGAATTGTTAATAAAAGATAGTTAATGTATCATCATGTTCAAGAGCCTTAAAAAATAATTCCTTTCTATGACATTATCATTTAAGTGTTAATACTGAAAGGCACTGATGGAAATTCGCTTTAATTTTTCATAAGAAAATATCTTTGGGCTGGAGCTCAGTGGTAAAGTGCTTGACTCACACATGTGAGGCACTGCATTTGCTCCTCAACACCACATAAAATTAAATAAATGAATAAAGATATGGTGTCCATCTAACTAAAAGAATATTTTAAAAAATATCTTTGATAGTTACATTTAAAAAATCTAGAATGCAATTAAACAGTATAAAAGCTATTGGTTTCATTGTTTTCAAACAGACTATCTTTCAGTATAGAGGAAACTAGATATATTTCTAGATATCTGGCAAATATCCTTTTCTTTCACCATTTATTTACAAAAGTATATAAACAAAGGAACATTCTAACATTCCAACCATTATTTCAAAGACCTTCTGGGTATATACATGGTTGACAGTTGCATTATTTCTGAGGTAAAATAATATCTATTATTAAATGTTATGACATCACATACTCCCATGACTTAATCTTCTTTACAAACACAGTAAACAATATGTGTAAAACACGGAATAACAGGCTACAGAGCTCATAAATGAACACAGAGTTCTTGCCCTCAAGAAGCTTAAAATAGAAAGATGATTTACTTGCATTTATAAAGCCCACAAATATTAACCATAAAATTCCTTTTCTGAAATTACTTTCCAGATCACAGACAACTCTAATTTTTTTAGGTTTATCAGCCCAATTGATTCTAATTTTGCTTTTAGAGATTCCTTGTTCTCATTTTTCACTATTTTGATTCTGACAGATTAAAAGAGCTCTAAGTGAAAACATATGGGACATTTCTATTGCATAGATTTTGATTTATGAAGAAAAAAAAGTGATTATATGTCTTGAAAGTCTTAAAACAGAGAGACACACCAAGGAATCAGGGTCCTGAGGAGTGTCCCAGGCAGAAAGAAGGGAAAGATGTGCAGGTTTTATGGCTGGAGGCCCGGAGAGCAAAGGGCAGAGAAGTTGGGAAGAGGTAAAGCGAGGAGGAAAGTGGCTGGAGTCAGTGGCTAAAGTGGGTAAGCAGCATCTCACCAATGAAGATTTTTGAAGCCAGGCCAAAGAGTTTGGATTTAATGTAAAATTAAGGGAAGCCACCAAAGGATTTTATGGAAAGCAGAGATGTAATCATATTGGGGTTCAGTAAGATCTGACAACCATGTGGATGATGTTTTGAAGAACAAGACATATTAGGGTGGAGAACAGTATATTAATACTAACATGTACTCTCTGTACACTTTGTTTACTCATTCCCCTTTTGGTAAATACTCCATAATTTATACTAATTTTTGATACTGAAAATAATGTAATGAGTATGTTTTACCTTGTGTCTTTGAGCAGTCATTTATAAAGCTGTATCTACTTAGAAATGAGGTATGCCCAACCTTATGATTTCATAAGATAAATGAAATCTTAAATATGAATGAGATTCTCCAGAGTTACAGAACAACCCAAGTAACATTAAGACAAAGAGCATTAAGGCACTGTTGTCTCTCACAGTGGTATCTCAAACATGACATGTCCCCAACAATTCACTATTTTCCCAACTCACCACCATTTCTCAGATCCAGTGGCATAAAATCTTGTCTGTTCTTCCACCTAACTTTCTTTAGAGCCCAGCCTCTCCTTCTACATCTCTCTTCTGACTGCCCCAGTCCACCCTAATACGTCTTGTTCTCCAAAACATCACCCACATGGTTATGATTTCTTACGTGAGTGTTAGTGAGTGAATCCCAGAAAGGAAACTGTGCTTCTGAATAAAATTATATTTATGGAAACATGTTTAAGCAGTAAAGTGTTATTCAGCTGATGTAGCAATAATGTTATTAACATTTTTCTTCTTTCTTTTTAAGCCAACTTTGTTTTGTTCAGGTCTTCTTTGTGTAAAATGAAAAGGACCAAAAATATTTATTGTCTCCTGAATGATATTCTATCTTTAGGAAGATAACCAGAATTATATGACTGTGTGTGTGTGTGTGTTACTTGGGACTGAACCCAGGGCTTTGTTCATGCTAGGCATTCACTCTACCTCTGAGCTATATCCCAGGATTGGATGATTTTTGAAAAAGGAAATCATGGCAAAATAAATTGGGAATATGATGCATAATGTGTGCTTTTCTTACATAATTGAAATGCATATTAAATTTACTAAAAGCAGTAAGGATTGTTATTCAACTTTGTTTAACCCAGAATCTAGGTAAATTATTTTACTTAGAAATCTCTTCCAAACATACTCATTAACAATTTACAGAACTGGTAGCCTGTGGAGCAGTTTGGAGGAGAAGCTTAACCCAGTACTCAAGGTTGAGATGATAAGAACTTTAGCACCAGCTCTGTGAGTTCTGTGGACCCTTCTGGATTTGACCTCAATGATGTAATGTGATGTGTGGTTCACCTACCACTATTTCCAGGAGCCTTAAAATGCCACTCTCTGATAAATTGAAAATATATTGCAAAGGAAGACAATTTCTGCCTCTCAATGCTAAATCTTAGGTGGATTGACAGAAGATACCTATTTTCTCTTTTAATACAAACAGCAACTTCTTATCCTAAACAATATTTGTTTCTGATTGACTTCAGCTATAGAGATCTTTGTTTTACTTAGCCAACATGATATAGTGCTTCTTATATGTCAGGGGCTATTTTTAAGTGATTTACAATATGCATTCTGTTAATCCACTTAAAAGACTATCCCCATTTTGTAGAAGGGCAAGCTGAGAGTAAGAGAGATAAAAGGAAGCATCAGAGACAATTCAAGTCCAGGTGATCCTGTGTTCTCAACTACTGCATCTGCCTCCCATAGCTAAAGTGCATAAGTGCCATCACTCATAAGAAAAGGATGTTACTTTTTTAAAATACAGTTTTTTTAAAAAATGCAGTATAGTGAGTGTGCACACACACACACACACATATACATATATATGGCTACATATATAGCTGTATTTATATTTACAGTATTTTTTAATAATGACATCAGAAAACAGAAATTTAGTGATGCCACTAGACGAAACATCTAGTTCTCTAAAGAGATGGAAGTCGGATGATTTTATATTATGTATTACATGTATTTATACACATACATATATATGTTTGTATATATATATACCTGTGTATGTATGTGCAAGTGTACCTGTGTGTATATGTATTATTTTTTTTTGAAAAGTAGTTGAACTGAAATGAAGTAACGAGTCCAAACTTGTAGAATAAGCTGTCCCTCCTTGGTGATATTTTAGATTGATTCAGAATTGTGTTAACCTAATCACTAGTACACTTTGTTTTCTGTTGTAGTAAATAACAACAAAGATAGGTTTTATTATGCTTTTCTCCCACTAAATGTGTGCTACAGCCATTTACAAACCCATTTGGTACTATTCTTATCCTTGAGGTCTGTTTATTTGCTTTTTAAAATACATTGCATTGTCTTATTTTCAGAAAAAAAATCTTCAATAAAAATAATTGCAAGGAAGTGGGGAAAAGATCGATGACCTGTAATTTATATTTCAATAGAGATACTAAAATAAGCTGCTTTTATTTCTGACTTATTTTAGAGGATGGTTTTAAAGCCTTTTTTGACAGCAACTACAACCCTATACTAAAGCAGGAGCTGCTTAGGGGAAAAAAAAAATCTCACTCTCCCAAAATATCAATAAAATGAGCAAGAAAAATTAGCTTCACAGCAGGCCACTTTAATGAGACACAGAAGCAAATTGGACAAGGCAGATAATATGATGCTTTTTGGAATATAATAGAGAATAGAATTAGTAAGTATAAAAGAATTCCCATCATTGTATAAGTCAAACTCCCAGAATAGGAGGAAAATCTTATTCATCTATATAAAAAGATGGACAGGCAGACATGTACCTGTGGGTTCTGAGGATCCCTTCTTGTGTATATGTTTATGAAGATGGATGCAAATCTGTCCATATAGATTACTCTATGCAGAGCCTAGTATGCTATCGCTATTATGAATTACAGCAAAAAAACATTAATATGGCAAACCTGAATTTCTATGAAGAAAAAATAGGGTGTGCAACCTCTTGAATGTAATATAATATTTCCCAAGTATACAAATCAACTCCATTCAAAAACTAAAACTATATTTTGGAGGCCTTGAAGAGATTCTCAGAGTAAAATAGTAACAACTACAAAAACATTAATGATTCCTCAGGATTAACAGGTCCTTCTCAAGTAAATAAGTCATTTTTGAATCAACATATATAAAGGTCTCCAAACTTTTATGATAGCCTTACATGACAAAAATAAAATACTTAATTTAAAATATATATCATTTAAAATTTATACACCTAAAGGAGACATCATTTTGAAAACTTCCTGAGACTTTTTTTTAACTCCCCAGGAAAAACAATTCAATTTCAATAACTATTGTCAGAATTCATCATCAATTCTAAGGCATGATGTGAAGAGACTGGGTTAAGTCCTTAAGAATTCAAGTGGTTATAGTAAATTCTCACTCCAAATCAGTTCCTCACAGACAGTTTTTAAGAGGTGACACTTCAAAGGTTTTGCTTGTGAATTGTCCTTACAGTATTTATACAGCATGACCATTTGCCACACAGTATCTGGTGTGGAAAGGCACATAGTTCTGGTTCCTGCCCTCATTTGTGCATTCAATGTGTATTTATTTTATACCTACTGTATGTCTGGCACTAGGCTAAAAAGGGAAAGTTAGACAAGAAATGAGAAGTATTAAAAGTGCAGTGCCTCTGGAGTTAGAATGAACTAGATTAGAATTCCAAATGTGATGCTGCATAACTGCAGCCGTGGGCAAATTATTACCTGCAAGGACACTGCAGTTCCTCCAGCCATTTACTTATATAATACAGCTCACTATAGATGTGTAGCAAGCTACAGGTCTGATTGGTCTAAGCTAGTTTATGCTATCCTCACCTCACGGTCCCAAAGCTGTGAAGACTTACACAAATCCAGCTGTTTTGAGGGTTGGTAGAATGAGCTGATTAGGCAAATACCTACCTGAGCTACAAGGGTATCTGGGACAAAATAATAACAGAGGCTCAAACTAAGTCTAAGGACAATGAATTTTTCAGGAGAGTGGCATTTTTAATTACTGCACAATATATGGCTTAAGATTGTTTCCTGACCCCATATTTCCTCTTAGGGGTTTGTGTCAGATTCCTGGGGAAAGAGAAAGACAAAATGAAATAGAAGGGCTGTTTCACAAATTCATAAGAGACACTAAATGCCTATGGCAGGTCTCTT
This sequence comes from Marmota flaviventris, assembly GCF_047511675.1. Taxonomy (NCBI): domain Eukaryota; kingdom Metazoa; phylum Chordata; class Mammalia; order Rodentia; family Sciuridae; genus Marmota; species Marmota flaviventris. The sequence goes on along the minus strand of NC_092500.1, from coordinate 86,692,585 downwards.
TTACAGTACACAAAACAACAAGCAGCCCTAGCACAAGGATAGGGAACTTGTGCTACGTGTACTAGGAGATTGCAGAAAGGCCGGAGAAATTCCTGCATTAGTTAGAGCAAGGGAGGCACCGTGTTTGTGATCATGCCTGATGCCCACTCTCAGGTGGGTAGAATCCAAGAGATGGGGTGGGAGTTACTACTTTTCCAGATAGGAAAACCTCCTTTTACCTTCAGACTTGCACAGAAACAGAACTTAAAGTAGCTCTGCTTGGTTCGATGGGGTTCCAGAATACAGTGGTCCTACGTTAAGTTTTGTTGTTAAATTAAGGTGCCTTAGAAACAGGACATAACTGAAACTTGATAGCTCATGCTCCACATATTTTTACTTTAAGCCTTTCCCTCGACCCTCAAAAAATATTTTTGGACAAACCTATAGTACTGATTTTGGTTTGTTGTTGTTGTTTTTCTTTTATTGGCCAATAGACAGTTCTTAAAGCTTTGATTATGACTTGCTTAGCAATTTGTGAGACAATGTAACAAAAATAAGACACAGAAACTGCTTTCAAATGCTATACCTTGGGGAGACAATGTGTCATGCAGTTGTAACACTGGCTGCTTAACAGTAGAGTCTGTAGTACAAGGTGCTACAGAAGCACATAAAGAAGGGACCTCTGACAACTCTATGAAAGAAGGGAGGTTTCCATTTTTATGAAGAAAGCTGTATTTAAGTTGAGTTTTGAAGGTAGGGTTAAAGCTCATGAGGTCTTATAAGAAATTTTAAAAAATCCAAACAAAGGGAAGAGCATGTTCATAGATGTGAGAGAATTAGAGAACACAGCATTCCCTAGAAAGATAGATAATGCTGAATTGCTGGAGAAGTGAATGTGTGTGTGTGTGTGTGTGTGCGTGAGCGCACGCGCACACGCCTGTGCATGTGCATGCATGCACATGTGAGCACATGTGTGTGGCATATGTGTGCTTGGTAGTGGAAAGTAGAATGAATTCCCAGTTTCAAATGTTCTTTGCATGCTGTACTAAATTCTTTAAAAGCCCTGGAGAACCCCAGAAGCATTTCAACAAGACAGTAACACGGAAACATTCACTTTCAGAAAGTTTCAGTTTGGATGGGAAGAACTGAAGGAGGGAAACCAGCAAGGAACATAGTTCACAAAAAGAGACAAGGGGTTCCCTCCGGGCAGCAGAGGGGAAAATATCTGAGGGAAAAGCAGAAAGACACAGGAGGCTACTACCCCTATTGTAAAGATAATATAAGATTTTAAATATCAGAAATTTCAATTCAAGTAAGTTAGAAAGATGCAAATATGTCCAATAAAATATAGTTAATTATGCTATGAAAGTATAGTTTTCTCAAGAGAATGAGAAATATCATCAATTCGTGGAAAACAAGGATTCTAAAATTTTATCGTCATATCCTCCATAGGACTTTATTAAAAGCACCCTAGGAATCTTTTAATAAAAATTAGGTGCTTCCACTTGAAGTCTCATTTTCTATTTTAGTTTCCTATAGCAGAACTTTCAGAAGCTAAAAATAAAGTTTACTGGGACTGTTTAAGGGGAATGAAATGAGAAAGAGAGACTGTGACATTGAATTCCCAAAGCTTAGTTCAAGGTATTCACAGTAACACCCAAATGCTTTCTTTGCTCTCACCTCATCCAGCCAGTCGCACCGTCCCACCCGCTCACACATGTGTACACTTGAGTTTTGAGCCATAAATCTTACAAAGTCTGTCAACTGACAGCCTAATAACATGAAAGGAGTATCTGCAAACAAGATGGTCTCGAGCCATTGCTCATGACCCTGAACGAATCAGGGCCAGGTTCCCTTTGCCTTTTAGAGCCTCTCCTTTAATCACTTAACTGGGTAGATTGATGTGACACTTAAGAAATAAACTTAGAGGTCTCTATTTTCCAGCTATCTACTGGTCTTATTTACTCTTTCCCGAACAATTAAGTTGAGCTTGTCATATTTTTGAGACCTAATCAATGTATAAATGAGGGGCAGCTGATAATCTGGCCTTTTGTGCCTGAATTAGTTATTCACAGGGAATGCAACCTTTTCCAGCTTTCTACCTGGTAATCATTGAGGAGTATTCAAATAACAACATGGTGAGGTTAAGGGCTAAGGCAGTGGTTATCAATCTTGGATACACAGGGAGAAAAAACAGTCACCTTTGGAAAGGTTCTGCTGGGTTTTAGAGAGGCATTTTAATATTTTAATACAGATGCTTTGGCCCTAAACCAAACCCAACAAATAAGAACTTCCGTGTGGTTCGCCCAGGCATTTTTACAAACATCCACTATAAATCCTGATGTTTAGTCACTGTTAAGACAAAGAAGGCATCTCCCACATTCACCTAGTTTCTACCACTGTGGAAACCAATGATCCACAAAGCAAAAACGTTTCACCAAGAAGCAGGTAAGAAAGCTGATTCTCAGAAGCCACAAAGGCCTACTGAATCAGAATCCAAGGAATTAGGACCCAGAAATCTAAATCTTTGACAAGTTTTAGATGAAGTTTAGATTCACCACCTTTTGAGAACCACTCTATATGGGTTACAGACAGCTGCTTTGTTTTATTGCTGTGTCAAGTATAGGTGATATTATAATTACTTGGGGATTGTAAGGAGTCTGGGAGGTTCTCACTGAGACATATCAATTATTATTTCAGTTGTTCAGAAAGAAAGAGAATGGGGGCAAAAAAAAAAAAAAAAGCCACACATAAAACAAAAACAAAGAGGAAGTACATTTCCTGTCTTAAAAAAACAGACATTACCCTTTGGAGAAAATAATCCTTAAACACTTGTGTTGCCCAACATTCCATTACTGTAAAAAATACCCGAGATAATCAACTTATGAAGAGGAAAGGCTTATTTTGGGCTTATAATTTTGGAGGTTTCAGTCTGTGACTGACTGGCTTTGTTGCTTTGGACCTGTAGTGGCAGGCCCTAACAAATTATGGCAGGAGAACTTGGTTGAGGAAGCCTATTTACCTAATGGCTAGGTGAAAAAGAGAGGGAAAGAAAGGGGCTGATGCCCCAATAGCCCCTCAAGAACAAGCCCAAGTGTCCTGAAGACCTCCTAGTAGGCCTTGCCTTTTAAAGGTTTCTCTTCCTCCCAAGAGCACTATAGGCTGGAGTCCAAGCCTTTATCACATGGACCTTGGGGAGGACACTTATCCCCATGGTAGCAGCACCTTGTAGATGATTACAGAGTAATATAAGGAAAAGTTTAGAAATGCTAAGAGGATGCCCTCAAGCCAGTTTCTCTTGGTAAATCATACGTCTGGAAGCCTCTGCAGAGACTAAGAGCTACTTCTGGACTATGAAGCTATCCATGAAGGACTCCATCTAAAAGCCCCAAGGTATATTCAACAGTTGTCCAAAAACCAAATGAAGGGTACAAATATCTCCAATATTTTAAAATTATATTTAGAATAATAGTTTCAATGTTTTGCATAGCATTTAAATAGAGTGAAATCTTCCCCCTCTTTAACATTTTTTTCTTATTGGTGTCACTTCTGCTCAGTTCCTGAACATCTTTCGTGGAACATTCCTAGCAGCTTCTGCATGTAGTATTTCCAGTTAAACCAGAACACTTGTGTAGTATCCAAAAGGGGAATCTCCTCAAAAGGGAAAAACAACCCAAATCCAAAAATAAAACTAGGACATGCCAAAAGAGTCCGGTAGAGATTTGGGGTGGTACTGTTTCTATGAAGTGGCACTTTGCTCTGTGAAGCTCTGTTTCCATGAGGGTAGAGAAACTGTCATTTTCCTGAACCTCAGGCAGAGTACATTCACACCAGAAGCAAAGGCACAGTCTTTTACACACACACACACACACACACACACACACACACACAAATGACTATGTACATATAGAGTATAAAATGACTATCCATCATACATGTCACATGTATTTAAATGTGTGTATGATTGTACAACTGTGTGTATATTTCTCATATTTACTCCCTTTTCATTACTAGTGGGCATTACATGATGGCATAAGGTATTTGGAGACAACATGAAGAATCCCAACTCCTTCGATCCATAATATATAGTGTGGGATAATCAGAAAAACAAAAATCAGGGTGAGCATTCCTATCATCTGCTCAGTACATGATTATGTAGTGAAAAATGATTTTCACTAGTAAGGGCTTCCCTGATGTCATATACTAAGACTGCTCAGATGAGCAAAAAGTGCTGAAAAAGTAAAATCCCTGTGGTAGTTTACTTGATTAAATCTGTAAAGATGAGTGGAGAGAATTCACTAACAGTATGTGTTACATATCATTTAAGCATAGGCTTCATTCATCTGAAGCTGCGTCCTCAGCCAGACAACAATGCCATCCCTGCACGTTTCCTGCTAGTGATCACGTGAGCATGTACAGACCAAAGTGAGTTCAAGTTTGAATAAAGAAGGTTCACTGCTACATCTGAGATCGTCACTGCAGTGTGAGAGCTGTTCCCTGATGTTACATGGTCTGCGTTATGGGGTGGAGATGGTAGAGAGAAGTAGAAGGCCAAGATCATCTTGAACACAGATCTCCTAACTCTCCCATGTTTTCTACTCCCCATCCCTCCCAACACTCTGAATGGTACCTTTTCCCCTACAGAAAAACAGCGAATTTTGGGTAATCATTTGTCAACTAACACACCAAACATTTGTTCTTGGAGGTGATAACTGATGCTACTTAACACTTAGTTCAGAGTGGCCATGCTATTTTGCCCACCGATTTGTTTTAAACTTGGTGACTGAAAGGAATCATCACAGAACACTTCTTTATCCACAACCGGGCTGTTTTAGAGAGCATTACAGAACTGCAGAAGCAGCAGTAACAATCAACATTCACTGGACCTCTTTGTAACTCAAGCACATATTATCATTGCCTCATTTCATCCTCTCAGGAACATGATTTGGAAGGTGCCCGTTACACCCATTTTTCAGCTGAGGAAAGTGAGGTAAGCTAGATGTTAAATAACTTGCTTAAGATCCCACAGCTGGCTAATAAATGTTACCACCTAATTTCAGATACAGGCAATTTAATTCCAAAGATCCCTTTTAACCACAGCTCTGCTGTGTATCATCTAGAGAGGACATTCAGAAAACCCATAAGAAAAATACTAGAAAATGAAAATGTGATACTTTATCAAATTCACTATGATACTTTATGTTGATTACCTAAATAGATCAGAAGGCCATGAGTGTACAAATAATCTAGAAATGGATCCTGAAGTCCTGTTTCCACAGTTTTCTCTCATGTATCCTACAGTGTAGACTTACAGCTATGCTTCTATTTTTGTTTTTGAGGGTTGTTTTGATATTAAGGGTTGATTGTACCCAACTCTCCCCCTTAAGTACATTCTGTGAGGGCCTCTTCAGATATTGTTCATCTAGATAATGGTGTACAATTTTAGCCTGAAAGCTAAACAATAGGTCCTATTTTCATTATTCTCTTGGGACAATAAAATTAATAACACTCAGCAGGGTCACTAAGCTCTTGTCAAACCAGTCACTGAGTCCTTCCCATTCAAAAGATACACTGCTATAATTGACCCAGGACTATGTTTTAATTTGTGTGTCCCAATGGGATCTTTGCCAGAACATCAGATTAAAACCAATCCTAAATAGCTTTGCCATTTGTTTCAAGGATGAACATAGCACTTTAATTTTACAAATGGTGTATGGTTGTCACCACACTCCAGGGAAGTCCAAGACAAGGGCAATAAAACTGAAAACACTACCTTAAAAATTCACAGTCATCAGTCAACAGCATTAATTGAATGTCCGTGTGGTTCAGAGTCACAGTACCAGTTTCTCCATGGAAGACTCAGTTTCAAATATTCAGAGTCATCATCAGATCATAGGTTAAGCTAATTTTCAGTTTGGAAAGTATCACCTTAGAATACCCACCCAAGAGTTTGATTATGTATTTATTTTAAACAGAAATAAATGTTCTAAATATTTATTTCTATACAAAGTTATTTGTTCCCCCCCCCCTTTTTATTTTTTGGTAAAAATGTCAAGAAATGAAGAGTTATTGAGAAAAGGATGATACAATGAAGGAATCTAGATGCAAAGGCCCAGGGAGACCAATTGAATGACTCTAGCCAGGAGCTTAGCAAGTGCTGTATCTAAAGGGGCAGCCCATATCCAAATTTTCCCTACTATCAGTAGAGAAATGGGGGTGCTGTGTGCCAGAAGTATACTTTTTCCAAAAAAAGTGAGAAATCTAGATTTTTATGTGACAGTTACTGATGTTTAAAGTTTGCAATCATTTCTAAAATGATCTACAAAACATTGCATAAGCCAGGTCTGCCCTTTGGTAAATAAATATCTAATATTTAAAAATGTTGTTTTCTTCATAATAACCTTGTATGAAAAAGAAAGCTAAGTTATCCTGTACCTACTACATGCCAGTCATGCACACTATCCTATAAAACAGGTTTCATTATTCCTCTTACATCAATAGGAAAACTAAGAGTGATAAAGTAATGTTCCTAAGATCATTCAGCTGGTCAGCTGGTGCAATCATCTAAATGCTTCTATATTCAAAGTTCATGTTTTCCCTGTGAAATCCATCTTCAACAGGCTCTGAATAGAAACAGATTTTGAGGACAATCTCAGAACACATAAACCATCAGAAACATAATTTAATAAAAGTCAATGTAAAATAGGACTTGCTATCTCTAGAAAAAAATGACTTGGAGAAAAGGTTTGTCAAGGTATCAATGATATCAGGGTGCTTCTAAATCTAATGTCTCAAATGTTATCAAGGAATGTAAAATATAACTAACAAAAGTTGTTTAATCTGTAAGCTAAATAAATATTGAACAATTTAGAACTCTTTACATAACTGAGTGGTATCTAGAAAACCAAAAAGCAAAGGAGCCAAAGAATCCTGCTTTTGTTAATGCCTTTCATGGAAAAGGATCCCTGATAAGTATCCTTGACAGTCAGCCGAGTATTCTGTTCTATTTAGTAAGTTAACTCCTCAAGGAGTGAAAGGGGCATATTAGACCTCCTAGTCCTGTGACATGAGTTAAAACCAACTTCCTGCTTCTTCTCTTTCTCCATGTTCATGAAACAATCTTTAAAAACATATTTTAAAATGTCCCAAGGAAACCTTTCTATGGAGGAGCAATATTTAAAGAGATTTCTAGTTACTTGGTAATTCAATCAATTATTCAATCTATCTATCCCTCCCTCTCTCCCTCTCTATAGTTTAGATCTTGAGTATCCCACAAAGGCCACATGTTAAAGCCTTGGTCTCCAGGATGGCATTACTGAGAGATGGTAGAAGCTTTAAGAGGTGGAGCCTAGTGGAAGGTCTTTAGGTCACTGGCCGTGTGCCCTTGAAGAGGATGGTAGAACTCCAGGCCCTTTCTTTTTCCTCTTTTGTGTTATGTCCTGGCCATGAGGTAAGCAATTCTGCTCTGCTATTTGTTCCCACCATAATGGAATGGAACCTCTAAAAGCATGAGACCAAATAAACCTTTTCTTTTCATGTGCAGATATGTCATGTATTTGTTATAGTAATTGAAAGGTGAGGAACACTGATACAAACATACACAATTTACTTGAAATTTTATAAATATATATGTACAGATACATAATATGTGTGTGTATGTATGTGTGTGTGTAAATTAATTAACATGATTTCATTCCCAGGATCCAATCACTACTAGACAAATAAGTTTCTGAATTGTAAATCTAGGAACCTACCGAGACTATACAGACCTTTTCCAGCACTGTAGTTAGCTTAGTCTATAAGTTTATAAACCCTTAACAATAATGAGATGTGCACTGAGACCATGTGAAAACTGGCACTAATGTGTCCATTTATTTCAGTCTCAAAGTCAACTTTCCTTTGGGTTTCTTCACCATCTTTTTGTTCCATCCAAAATATTAGGGAGCATAAATTAAGTAACCGTTTTCATACAGTAAAAATAAGGAAAAGTTTAAGCTGTTAATACAATCTTCCCACCATGCTACTGAACTCATTGATGGCTCAGAGTGAACATGACATAGGAGATTTGTATCTGAGGTTTTCTTGGTCTTTCATCTCCTGTATCTCTCATGGTATGAGTATCTTATCATTAGGACAATGCTACCATTTGAAGAGAAGTATTTCTCATATTGAGTGGCTCTCAGCACAAGCTGTCTATGTAATTCCCTGCTTCTCAGTGGAAGAGAAAGTGGAATAGTCAGATGCTTGAGGAAAATCTAGCTGTACTTCTTCTCACTGAGGAATGAAATGTTGGTTTCTATTAAAAAAAATTTACTGGGAATTTTCAAGAAGAATTCATCATTTCTGATATCTACCTTCAACAATGACATCATAACCTGATATTTCTTTTGGATTTTATTTCTCTGAAATGCAAATAAGATAAAGCCTACTTAATTATGGTTGTACTTTCTTCTCCACTCTTCCTTTTATCTATAAATATTGTTTTAACATTTCTATCTCCACTTAGTGTATCACATGAGCAACTTGCAGAAACTCCCTATGTCTCATTTACCTCCAATGCATAAGAGAATCATAACATGACCTGTGTCACAGAATTGTTTTCTTTTTTTTTTTGGTGGTTCTGGGGATTGAACTCAGGGCCTTGTGCACGCAAGGCAAGCACTCTACCAACTGAGCTATATCCCCAGCCAGAATTGTTTTCTTAACTGAATGACAGTGAACATAGGGAGAACCAAGAAGGGTGCCTAGCACATGGCAAGCAATTAAAATACATAGGCTATACTATTGTTACTTTTTTAAAAAAAATTGCTGAATGCTATGCTAAGTTCTAGGAGGCAAAGATGAAAAAGATAAGATTCTCATCTTTGAAGAGCTGAAAAAAAATGAAATGAATGACCATAATATAAAAAGTTCCTCATGTATATGTCTTCTTAGAATGTGGGCTACATTTTCTCAATGACTCTGTTCACTAACTTAGCTTCTGGCTTCATATACATAAATTGTAAAACAAATTCCAATTTTCTGTCTTTTCTGTGATATCAGATGTGTTACCATGAAGTACCTTCTATTTAGAATTGTTATAAATCAGCCCATTGTTACAAAACACTAGATTGTACTGTTATATAAGCTTCTTTGAACATTGTCTCCCCCAATTTATTTTAGAGATAATAGTTATTAAATTATGGTAAAGATATCAGAAGTTGATAAGACAAGTTGATTCTTTTCTACAAGACAAAAAGGCATGAAAAGACCACAGTAAACATCACTAACAGGATAGGGTAGGTAGATCTTTTGCAAAAGCCCTGAGTCAAGGAGACCCATTTTGAGCTTTGGGCTTATTTAATAACATTAAGCAAGAACACTTAACTATCCACAAGAAAGACCAACAGCATAAATCAGACATCAGTCCACATATTTCAAAATCAAAGCTGTAAAGCAAAATGATTTGTGGGAGCAACCCAACAGCTCTAATATATTATAGCTCTTTTCTGAGAATACTTAAGCATATTAGTTATCCAAATTAGGATTTTGTTGTTGTTGATGGCGCCAAAAAGAAAAATATATGCCATTGAGACTTTTTTCTCCTCACCTACAGGATACTTTCAGCAAATGCGAGGCTTTTTCAAGCACACCTTAGTGATAGATTACTCATATAAATATAATTCATTGGAAAGGTCCTACCAATATGGATTATTAGGGAGAAAAATCCAAACTGACATAGTGCCACACTTACAGGATTATAATTTGATGCAAACTGTGAGATTTCCCCCATATAGAAGCTAAGAACCATATTGTAGCACCAAAGTATAAGAAAACTACAAAAGCATTTGGTTTAGTATATATAATCTTGGAGATTGTATGTTCCTTTGGGTCATATTTAAGCTCATTTTTTTTTAAGTTTCAATAAAACTACGTACAACTCCACTATTGGAAATATCTTTTGAAATCTCATTTTATTTCCATTTCACAAACATCTGATGTTGCCACAATTTTTAAAAACATATTGAAAATAGTACGCATGCATGAAGACACCATAATCAGTATGCATGTATTTTTTGCATTTCATGAATGCCTGTGAAGATTTCCCTATCTTTCCCCACAGCTAAGTTTATTGTTCATTTGCTATTGTGTTGTCACAATAAGGAATAGAAACCTAGCTGTCTGGGTATCTGATTTGTCTGAAGCAGAGTTTCCTCAACTATGTTGATAATATTCTCAATAATACTACAGTGGATCCCCAGTAAGTAATTTTAAATATATGGTGTACTAATTATTTTACATTTGAAAAACCATGTTGGAAAATCTTAAATATAAGGAATATCAGAAAAGAAAATCCAAGATTTCCACATAATTCTTACTGAAAATGCCATATTATTTCACTGTTTTGATCGTGTCTATAGCAAATAGGAAGTTAGAATTGCTGAGGGTACCTGGCTTAAGCACAGAATCTGGAGCCAAACTACAGGACTTGGTTCTAACTTCACCACCACTATAGTCTGGATCTTAAAAGTCCCTCAAGGGCCCATGTGTTAAAGCCTTGTTCCCCAGAATGGCACTATTTGGAGGTGGTAGAACCTTTACGTGGTGGGACCTAGTGGGAGATCTTTGCATTTTTCGAGTGTGCCCTTAAGGAATATAGTGAGACCCCAGCCCCATCCTCTTCCTCCTCTCATGAATGTCCTGGCCACAAGGTGGGCAACTTTGTTCTACCATATATGTCCCACCATAATGTGCTGCCCTGTGACAGGTCTAAAAGCCATGGGACTAACTGATCATGAGCTGGAATCTCCAAAACTGTGAAACAAAATTAAGCTTTTCCCTTTGTAATTTATTTTAGGTATTTGTTACAGTGAAAGAAATCTGACTATTAACAAATTTTTAACTATGTCAACACTGCAGGTGATTTAACTTCTGTGCCTCAGATTTCTCATCTGTAAAATATGGATACTGATAACAACTTTCTCATTGTTTTACTTTTTTGATAATTGTTTGAATTGATATATGTACACATCAGAAAAGTTCCTGGCAAAGAGTAATTATTTTTAAGGTACTGCTTTTGTTCTTATTTACTTTACTAACAATATACAATTCTATACTATCTCTTTTGTCTTTGTTCAAAAGGTTTATTTAAATCAGAGAATCGATAAATGCCTTAAATTTTAGTCTGATTTTCAGACGGACCTTTAAAATAGGTAAAAAATTATAGGACAAACAAGTACACTATTCAGTGGATTTATATAGCTAATCAAATGACATCTGGCAAAATCAGGATCTATCAGAAAGAAATCTTGAGCAAAACTAACAGCACTAACTTCAAGTCTCTCATTTGACAGTATATCAATAAAACTAAAATTGTAAAAAAAATAAGTTTTGGTTAATACACACAAAACAGAAATCATGAAGAAATAACTGTTACACTAAATGACAGAATCAGTATTTTAAAAACACATCAACCAAAATTATTAGATTTAAATAATATAATATTGATCAATGTAAAGCTGTCAAGATAAGTTCAAATAAAACATGGCATAAACATGAGATAAAAGTGAAATGATTTTAAGTCACTCAGATAAAGATTTGTTTTGTTTTGTTTTAAATTTAGAGACAGGATCTTGCCCAATGGCTGAGGCTGGCTTTGAACTCTCAATCCTCCTGCCTCAGCCTCCCAAATTGATGAGATTATAGGCATGTGCTACCACACTCAGCTTCAAATATGAATTTGATAGTGAATTCAACACAATTAAACTAACTTTCAAAACAGTCAATGTGATTTGAGTAGTGTTAGCTAGAAAAGTTTTCCCAAATAAAGACACTAAGTTAAGATTCCCATTTGTGCATTAGCTGAAACACAGGTGATATTTGAATTCTGGGTGCTACAGCTAAAGAAAGACAGGTCCTCAGTATGACAACCCAGAATTACACAGACTCTGGATGATATACTGCATGGCTGAAGGATGCAGACAGAAATATTTCAATTAACTATCTTCAGTTTTTTGAAGGATTATCACAGAAAAGGATTTATACTTATTCTCTATAGGCCCAGAAGGCAAAATTAAATAGAATTATAGGAAGTTGGAATTTTGGCTCAAAATGAGAAAATATATTGTCTCACATAAAGCTCTTTAATGGACTGCTTTGTGAAGCATGGAGTTTCTACTTTCTGAAAATCTTAAAAAAAAAATACTGATTCTGTAATTCATTCAATAAGCAAGCGTTTAGTGTTTGCTACTTTTTGCAGAGCAGTATCTTAGATCTGGTGAATAAAATAATGAATGAAGAAGGATAGCTGCATTTATTAAGTGTTCACAGCAAGCCCAACCCTGTGCTAGATCCTTTCAAACACAGTACCTCATCTCAGTTCTCCCATATGGGTATTATATTACCACCTTTACTGCAAACTCTTATACTGCAGCTAGAGCAATCTTTAAAAAAAAAAAAAAAAAAACTCATGAAATACCCTTCTTAAAGACATGTGATCACTTCCCATTGCCCTAGTAGAATAGATAATACTTAACATGGCCCACAGGGATTTGGGTCCCACCTAGATAGCAAAGTAGAGATTCAAATCCAAATGGTTTGCTATCTACTAACTGTGTGACCTTCACAATGCTTAATTTTGGATGCCATAACTTCCTTAGCCATCAAAGACAGTAACGTAACCTGTTATGAAGATTAAATGAGGTCATACATCGTGGAATACTCCCTGGTACATAGGCATTCCATATTAAATACTGTCCATTATCCATCTGATTTGTCTGTCATCCTATCCCGGAGCACCACACAGAGTGGCATGTAGAAGATACCTAATAATATTTGTGAATGAATGAATGAGAAACTGAGATGGAGAAATTTTCATAAATGGATTCTGGCCTCACACCCAGGTCTGTCAGAGCCCAAAGACTATGTGCTTCTTCTTATACCCTGCTCTTAACTGAGAAAGGCAATAGCAAAATGTTATGGGGTGCAGAGGACAAATAATTTGACTAGGAGAATTAGTTAATCAGGGAGGTAAGCTTGAGTTTATCTTTAACAACTAATGGGACATTACCAAACAGAAACAAAGTAGATGGTGTTATTGACAAACTTGCAAAGATATTAAGGTGTGAAAGTATTTTGGAAATCACAAATATTATTAGGCAAGTGGATCTAGGCTAAATGATTAAATAACAAAGGTCAATCATGGCTAAAATGGAGAATAAACCACAGGCATAATAACAAACGTGAACTCAATTCTGAAGAAAACTAAAAGTCAGCAAACGCACCATTCAAGCTGTCATCTTATGAGGTGGTTCTCTGTGTTTGCATGCGTGTGTAACTTATTCTGGAAGGATTAGATGGTTCACTAGCTGCAAGCAATCATTTGAACTAATATTGAATTAAGTAGTCCAAGCAAGTTGTGATAGGGGCTTCAACTCCAGGAAACACAGTAGGACCAGAAAACAGAAAAGAGAAGGCAAAACTGATTATACGCACCCCCCCCCAAAAAAAAAAAGATTGGATGCATTACCTCCAGTTCATGTAGAATATAGATAGAATACTAGAGAGACATTAAAGCAAGATGTAAAGACTATATAAATATAGGAAAAGAGTTTTTGTACTTAAATAAAAAGTAGGCTTTGAAACTTTTATGTTATGAATATTTTTTTAAATAAAAACTGCATTTGGGGGGGAAGTACTAGGGGTTGAACCCAGGGGTGTCCTACCACTGAGATACACTCCAAATCCTTTTTATTTTTTACTGTGAGACAGGGTCTCACGAAGTTGCTGAGGATAGCCTTGAATTTCCAATCCTCCTGCCTCAGTTTCTGAATTGCTGGGATTACAGGCATGCCTCACTGTGCCTGGCAAAAATACATTTGTTGTTAATAAGTATTAAATTTTGACTATCATACAAATTAATTTTTTTAATGGAAGTATATGTCAAAATCTTACTAGTCATCTCCTTTGGTTAGAAGAATTAGGACTGCATTTTAAATACTATTTTCTACTTTTTGCTCATTTCCCCTAGCATTTCTCCAGTGAATATAAGATTCCATTGAAGAAAAGTACATAAGATAAAACATGTTGAACAAAATAAATAAATAAATAAATAGATAAAAACAGGCAAAAATGTCAAAAGAATTTCTGAGAAGTAGAACCATTAAAAGTTGAAAACAGCAATGACCATCAGGAGGAAGAGGACCCTGGGGAAGTCATAGGGATCTCAGCAGGAACAGGAAGATGTCACCCCATTGAGGAGGAGAGGCAGAAGACCACAGTCAGTTCCATCTCAAGGGGATGACGACAAGGAGTTTTATTTTGGTTAGCTCAGAAGAATGTGCATGTCAGATCAGGTAGAAAGATAACTCCTGAGGAAATATTTAATAGTACCATATTTTATTAATGTAATGGACTGATTTAAGATTTAGTGAAAGCCCATCACTGGGAAAACAGCAAGAAAAGCTGCATTCTAATCCACTGATGTCCTTACTGCTTTCTGAGCTAGAAACATGTCTTATTTCTTTTGCTCTTGACTTTAATTCTTAACTATCCACAAAAATAGTAAGATGCCAAGGGCAAGTTAATTTATTGCAAAGTGTATAAAGTATTACATCAAAGAAAAGTATCGATTTGAAAAGATACAGACAGAAATACATTTTCTTCATATCTGCATTCACTGGAGTGTTGTTACAAAATTGGGCATTGTGATTTTTTTTTTTTGTTACCATTTATCTATATGTTAGTTTAAATTTACATCTCTATCCCTGACCTCTTACCCTATCGCCAGTTTCATTTCTCTCGCTATCTCCAGGACAATTACTTGGGCACTCTTTCTCTGAATCTATTATCGCCCCTTCCTAGCATGTTCTTCGCCAACTATTCTCCTCATTACCACTTATCCTTGAGGTTGTCTGCTGTTTGTTAATGGAATCTAGCATTGTCTTTCTGATATGAGAAAAAAAAATCAACTATGTCTCAGTCATTTGTCCAGAATTTAATCTCATAGAATATGGGAAGCCACTTCTTGTGCAGTCTTCCATAGCTTAAGGACAAGCCAAGTATGACTTTAAAATGGCCTATTAATATCACTACTTAGTCACAGAGTTTTAATGCAAAATCTTTTAGAAAAATCTTTACTACAGCAGTAGGAATATGTAACTTTTGCTGTTCTTAAAGATTTTAATGGATTTTTAATCTACCGATGGTAGGCTGTAAATTCAAGCTCAAAGGAAACACAAGTGCAACTCAATGGGAAGTTTTATTGGATTGCTTACAGAGAATTATAGTTATGATCAAAAGCTGAGAGCGAACAAAGGCTGAATGCCTCTCTACTCTTTTCAAGTGATTTCAATGCTTCATTTCTTCCTGTGCACCTCCTAAGCTAGAATTTAAAGGAATAAGGCACAAAGGCAGAGTTAGGTAGCACAGGAAGGAAGAAGGAAAAGCAAACTTTTATAAACTCTAGAAGTGACAAAGTGTTCCATGAATAATCAATACTTGGAGATATTTATACCTCGGCAGTAGCAGATTATCTGATGCATTTTCATTCTTTGTAATTACAAATGACAAATCTATTATGTATAGACTGAATGGAGAAATAAGATTGATCAAACAGTATCTATTCGATACTTAAAAGTGAAAAAAAAGAAGATATTATTTCCAAAACTATGGTGATTAACATTTAACATGTAGAAATATGAAAAATGGAGTGTAAATGGGAAAATCATCAGGAAATTGAGGTTTAAAAAAAAATAGAAGAAAGATGTGAACATAGGTCATGGATAACAAACAATGATAACATAGATGACCAGCATCAAAGTCAAGGCCAAAGTTCCCAGGTACTAAGTTTGAATGTCAATCAGCAGGCCATTCAGGGAGCCATAACCATTGCTGAGCAAGGAAGCAACAGAACCAAAGCTGTGACTTAGGAACACTGATGCACTTGCACTATATACAATGGCTTAGAGAAAGGAGAGGCTGGAAGTAGGAAAATGTTAACAAATTGCTGCTCATGAGAGGTGGCAATGACCCACATATTATCTTATATATGTAATTATGGAAAGCTATTTCCAAAAATGTTTTTTTGCAAAATGAAATCCCATTAGCTTCAGTGATCATGTTCGACATGCACTCCACAAGAAACATTATCTATAAGAATAGAAATCCTATCTGAAGTGTGAGGAGTAAAGATTTGTTCCCAGGATGTAGGCTCTCTATTTACCTCTCTTATTGTTTCTTTTGCTGAGAAAAAACTTTTTAGTTTGAGTAAGTCCCATTTGTTGATTCTAGTTATTAACTTTTGTGCTATGGGTGTCCTATTGAGGAATTTGGAGCCCGACCCCACAGTATGTAGATCATAGCCAACTTTTTCTTCTATCAGACGGCGTGTCTCTGATTTGATATCAAGCTCCTTGATCCATTTTGAATTAACTTTTGTGCATGGCGAGAGAAAGGGATTCAGTTTCATTTTGTTGCATATGGATTTCCAGTTTTCCCAGCACCATTTGTTGAAGATGCTCTCCTTCCTCCATTGCATGCTTTTAGCCCCTTTATCAAATATAAGGTAGTTGTAGTTTTGTGGATTGGTTTCTGTGTCCTCTATTCTGTACCATTGGTCCACCCGCCTGTTTTGGTACCAGTACCATGCTGTTTTTGTTACTATTGCTCTGTAGTATAGTTTGAAGTCTGGTATCGCTATACCGCCTGATTCACACTTCCTGCTTAGAGTTGTTTTTGCTATTCTGGGTCGTTTATTTTTCCATATGAATTTCATGATTGCTTTCTCTATTTCTACAAGAAATGCCGTTGGGATTTTGATTGGCATTGCATTAAACCTATAGAGAACTTTTGGTAATATCGCCATTTTGATGATGTTAGTTCTGCCTATCCATGAACAGGGTATATTTTTCCATCTTCTAAGATCTTCTTCTATTTCTCTCTTTAGGGTTCTGTAGTTTTCATTGTATAAGTCTTTCACCTCTTTTGTTAGGAGATAGAGCCCTAATATCCAGAGTATACAAAGAACTCAAAAAATTAGACAATAAGAGAACAAACAACCCAATCAACAAATGGGCCAAGGACCTGAACAGACACTTCTCAGAGGAGGACATACAATCAATCAACAAGTACATGAAAAAATGCTCACCATCTCTAGCAGTCAGAGAAATGCAAATCAAAACCACCCTAAGATACCATCTCACTCCAGTTAGATTGGCAGCCATTATGAAGTCAAACAACAACAAGTGCTGGCGAGGATGTGGGGAAAAGGGTACACTTGTACATTGCTGGTGGGACTGCAAATTGGTGCAGCCAATTTGGAAAGCAGTATGGAGATTTCTTGGAAAGCTGGGAATGGAGCCACCATTTGACCCAGCTATTCCCCTTCTCGGTCTATTCCCTAAAGACCTAAAAAGAGCATGCTACAGGGACACTGCTACATTGATGTTCATAGCAGCACAATTCACAATAGCAAGACTGTGGAACCAACCTAGATGCCCTTCAATAGATGAATGGATAAAAAAAATGTGGCATTTATACACAATGGAGTATTACTCTGCATTAAAAAATGACAATATCATAGAATTTACAGGGAAATGGATGGCATTAGAGCAGATTATGCTAAGTGAAGCTAGCCAATCCCTAAAAAACAAATGCCAAATGTCTTCTTTGATATAAGGAGAGTAACTAAGAACAGAGTAGGGTCGAAGAGCATGAGAAGAATTTTAATATTAAACATGGATGAGAGGTGGGAGGGAAAGGTAGAGAGAAGGGAAATTGCATGGAAATGGAAGGAGACTCTCAGAGTTATACAAAAGTACATACAAGAGGAAGTGAGGGGAAAGGGAAAAATAATACAAGGGGGACAAATGAATGTCAGTAGAGGGGGCAGAGAGAGAAGAGGGGAGGGGAGGGGAGGGGAGGGGGGGTAGTAGAGGATAGGAAAGGCAGCAGAACACAACAGACACTAGTATGGCAATATGTAAATCAATGGATGTGTAACTGATGTAATTCTGCAATCTGTATATGGGGTAAAAATGGGAGCTCATAACCCACTTGAATCAAAGTGTGAAATATGATATATCAAGAACTATGTAATGTTTTGAACAGCCAACAATAAAAAATTAAAAAAAAAAAGAATAGAAATCCTAAATTGATTGTCCACTCCAAATCAGCCACCACATCCCATCTCATTTTTGCTACAATAACTTCTTTCCACATGTGTATCAAAGCTTCCTCAAACTCATAAGCAATTATTATGAGTTATCTGAATAGTCTAGGCTTGGGAATGGCTACTAGGATCTGAACTCTTATGCTAGCATAAGAGTTGGCATCCAAAGTCTCTCACTACCTTCCCTCTGCTGAAATATGTGATAAGAGTATAACAGAGATATCTGCCTGTTCTCCAATATTTTGAAGGCCTAAAATCCAGGGACTCATCTATATACCTTATTTGATTTTAAATTCAGATACTTAAAACTCTGTGGAATTCTCCCCAAATCCCAGGAAAGAGCTCTTTCTAATATTCAAATAACAATATTCAGGATATGCAATCTTTAGTTGTGTTGTTGATTTGGTGATTTCAAGTACCATCTCTAACAATGGCTCTGCCAGGGGTATATACTGAGAATGGATAGTCTCCAGAGAATCACTGCAGTAGGAGTTCTCAAGCCTTAGCCAGGATGTCTCCTTTGAACATCCAATTCTTCCCCAACAGAAGTCTAACTCTGCCTTCAAAATGAGATCTTTGTAATCTAGAGAATGCAGCACATCAGAATCCATTATTCCATAAATAGCTGATTTTTTTAATCTCCAGATTCTATTTCTCATCCTTAGTCCCCTCATTTCATTTTTCAAGTAAAGTAATATTGAACTTGCTTTCCTGTCCACCCTATATGTTATTTTCTTCATATAAATTTGTGTGAAGAATCTTATGTATATATGCTGTATAAAATCATGAAATCAAGACTCTGCTCAAATATTAAGACATACTGATACAAATTCCAATACTGAAACACATTCCAAATACTACAGGAACCAATAGCAGATACCCAACAGCTCTTCCAATAGGGTAAGAATGGTTAACAAATGTGTGTTAATTCAAAAGAGGAAATTTAGGCAATGATATATTACCTTTCAAGCCTTTGTTTCCTTTCAAGTAGGCAATGGAAAATTTTTTTTAAAAGCTAACAACTGTTCTAGTCATAATTTTTTTTTAATCAAAAGATGAAAACTTTAGCTGGATATCAAAACAATCAGCATTGAAAATGCAAAGTTGGACCTCAGTTTCAGGAAACCAGGCAGCATTGTGAAAATGCAAAAATACCCAGAAGTTGAACTGGGACAGAATTTATCAAAGAAAGAAGGGCCTAGGCTTTCATTTCCAAAGTCCAGGAGGCCATTTGTAGAATGCAATTCGACAGAGAAGACAGGGATTATCTAGCCTCTGATTCATAAAGTCCTATTAGGAAAAAGAAACCAAAGAATTCATATGAAACTTCCCTTTGGAGAAAGACTCTCTGTTGCCCTTTTCCTATATCACTGGGAATGTGCCAAGATGGGAAAAAGGCAGCTTAGACATTCAAGCCCCAGTGACATTGTTAGTAACATCATGTGACCCTCTAGGTACTATCTGGTCTCTATGGTTCAAAATGTTTGGGGCCATTACTGATAGCAATAGATAGATTCTTAGATAGATAAGATTTTTCTTTAATTGATTTGAGGACCAAAGAATATTTTATACATCACCAAGAAAACTACTCTGGTAATTAAGGTTTGACAAACCATGGACTTAAGATGCATCCTGATTTTATATATTAAAATATGGTAAAATTGGGCTGGAGATATAGCTCAGTTGGTAGAGTGCTTGCCTCACATGCACAAGGCCCTGGGTTCAATCCCCAGCACCACACACACAAAAAAAAGTGTGAAAAAAATATGGTAAAATATATCACAAATCAAAGAGTTACAATGTCACCATTTTTACACAGATTACAGAAACTCCAAGTGGAAAAAAACTGATGACCAGATGAAAACAGAAACAAGTATGGTAGGAAAAACCCTTCCTTTGATTGAGATAAAAGTGAAGAGAGAAGAGAATGAGGATCATGTTCTCTAGAACTGGTATGAATTCTCTTACTCTGCCTATATGAGTGGGATAAGTGGTAGCCATGAGAACAACTTAGGACAAGAATGTCAAAGAAGCTGAAATTGATCTGAGTTGCTTCGTCGTCTGCCCCAAATCCAGGCAAGCTACATAGCTCCAGGCAGTCAGAATCTGACATAGAACATTCATATTTTGCTCCCTTATTGAGTTTGCACTTAGTTTCCAGGATTTTTACTTCAGTTTCTCTGTCATCAGATTTTTAATCTTGGTTGAGAATTTAGACTCCTGGGCCAGTCTGCTGCTTCCACCAAGTCTCCCTGATCATCCTCAAGGTATTATCAGTTTGATTGCTGCTGACTCCCTGCAGAAATTTCCAGCAACAGTGCTCCACCCTGTTCCCCGGAATACTCCCTACTGCCAACAGCAAGATATGCAGTGCCTCACAGAACATTTTCCTTCTGTGAGGTGATTTGATGCCTTTGTGTATGAGCTTCCTTGTATGGCTAAGATCTACTCCCATGTCCTTGTGTGTGATTTTCTCCAACGCTCAATTGTCAACCAAATGTAGTCCCAGTTACAATGAGCCCTCATTCTGTCAGGTACAGATATTTTTAGATACCAAGAGATTAAAAGGAAGGACTAAAGTCTTTCATTTATTTATCTTCTATGCCATATATATGGTAAATAGATGGGTTAGAGGAGAGTCGAAGTATCCAGCATCAGGAGAATTTTCAGAGGTTGTGACACTGGGGAGATGGAAGCTCACTCATACAGAACTCAGAACAGGTTCTGTCTGAAGCCAAGATTCCTGGAAAGCTGGGAGAAGTCATTTATAATTAAGGATTATATATAAAACCAATCTGATGAAAGACATTGTTAGTGAGAAGGTACTTTATTATGGTGGAGTTTAGAATTTAGCTTACAAGGTAAAGTTTTTTTCCACCATTTAGTTAAAAATGTTTACATGCATAGGTCTAATATATTAAGATTCATCAATGAAAAGACTGAGACAGGGAAGCTAAGCAACTCAGCCACTTGGAAAGGGTAGAGTTTGTAAGAGCCAGAATTAAACAACAGCTCCTGTGATTCATGGGCTTATGCCTTTCCTACATAGAGTACTGTTGCCAGGACTGCTTTTAAGATTAACAGATAAAATTTATGCTTGGGTTAGGACAAAATACTTTGGATTTTGTTTAATCATTTTTTGTTGTTGTTGAATAAATAACAAAAATACTAAAAAAAAAAAAAAAAAAAAAAAAAAAAATCGCCTTCGACCTAATAGGAATATAATAGGATAAATACTTGGTACAATGTTTTTTGGACCAGATGAAGTATCTCCTATAGCAATACATCCAATATAGTTCTTTTAATATGGTTGGCATCGAAAAAATGTTGATTTGATAAAATTTTATCTTTATGTAGATTACAAAAATGATCCTTAGTGAAATATATAACTCAAAACATGGCCATCAAAATTATGACTTATCAAAATATTGCTCTTAAAATCAGAGATATATCCTTCTGCTTTATAATTCCAAATTTAAAGTGTTTATCAATTGATAAACAATGAGAAGAAAAGACTGACATTTAACATGGAAACGAACCATGTCATTCTTGGGTTCAAATGGAACTTTACCAGTTTTTAATTGTAAATGAACTCACACTCTGCTAGACTTCTGTGATCCCTCATCATACCCAGCAACTGTCTTTCATTCATCTTCTCTACCCTCCAGAGTCTTGCTCCAAGGCAAAGGAACACAGGTACTGCTAAACCCTATCCCATAGATGAGATCATGTCTATGCCATTATCTGGTGTTCCTCCTGCCATTTATTTCATTTTACTTATTTCTTTATGTATGTCTCTGAAAGAAAAATAAATAAAGGCATACAGAATAAAAGTATGAAACACATTATTAATGTAGGCTAAAATAATGTACATTTAACAAAATCCAGCTCTGGTTTTAAAAAAGATTGAAAGCACACCACAGCTTAAAGCCAAAGAAGGGTGCACACACAAAAATCTACAGCTCCATATATCCAAGCAATGACAACACTAAAATCCCCCAAACAAACAAACAAACAAACAAAAGCAGAACCTGCAGGAAGACATTAGGAAGCAGAATGTAATTACCCGATTTGGAAACTGACCAGGACACTGTGGTTAAAATGCGTCTTGCTACAAAGGTTCTGAGGAATCTTTAATGACTACAAATGGTCAGGAACTCATGTCCACACCTCATCTGAGAGACGATGACAACCAGCAGTAAGTCCTCTGTGCCACTAACCCGGGAACTGGGCCGATTCTGACCAAGAGAATAAAGGGCCACCTACAGAAATTGCAGCAACATTTGCTACCCTTGGCTGCTTTTGCAAGATAGTCTGCATGAAGCAACTTTCTTAAATATCTCAAGTATCACTGCCACATCTTAATGTAAATATGTAGTGATATCATTCCTCATTTCTAAAAAGAATTATAACCAATGCTTCTGCAATCTCCTTGAGTAAAAATTATTAAATCCCAGTCTTTGGCTAATTTTGAGTAATGAATGTGCTGGTATCAGTGAGGCATAAGATGGCCATTGTTTAATCTATGTATGCTTACTATCAAACTAACTTATTTTTGCCTTTTATATTTTTTTAAGAAACTGACTCCAGTGCAGTAATTAAAATACATTACAGTTGTGCAAGTGAAATTTGGAAAACTGCCAACGTTTTCAAGAACTTATAATTTTCTTTTTCAGAGGAAAAAGTAGTTTTGACATCTTTGTGCAAAACAATCACTAACAGTTACTTACAATTTCAGGAAAATCACTGTTTTAATCATGACCTTTCAGCTGTCCTTGATTGAAAAAAAATTGGCCACCTACAGAAATAATTCTGTTGGGCCCTCATCTCTCTACTGATTGATGGCCTCATGTGGCTCTACATGTTCACAATTATAAATAAAACTATATAAATGTGGCAGAGCTTAGCTTCCCTCTAACTGGATAATAATAAAACAGTTCTAATTGACAATAAAAGGGATTTTCTTTAAGTGACATCTTTGCCATGTACCTGTATCAAAATCAAATGGTACATTTTTCTCTGATTAAATGTGTATTCTTTTGGTCACCATTCATTCCAACCATTAATTTAGCATCCATTGTGTAAAGGGCACGGTATTACACTCTGTTGGGGGTGATGGGATGTGGATAAAACAGCTTCTGAATTTAGAGAACCTACTATCTGATGCAGTACTCAACCAGCTAACATATAATAAATATGGAACCCATATTTACGTCTGCATGTGTATGCATATGAATAAAAACTAGGTTTGGATAAATATATTGCTATAAGAATATATACTTATACTTATGAACAACATATCAACATATATTTGGATTTATGTGAATACATGTATGTCACACCAGAAGTCTTTTTATGAAAATATTTGAAGTCCTAACATGTTAGTACATGAGTTTTCAATGGAAATGAAACAAAGCCTCATTCTACTAGTTAAAGGTTTCCCACCTACTGTACAAGCAACAAAAATAGAACTGGCATTCAGGACTCCACTAGAAGTTTATTGAAGCTCTGTGAGATTTGAAAGCTTTTAGGAGTTCAACATAAATCATTCAATATACCAAAAAAAAAAAAAAAGACTTAAAAAGATTTCCCCTTTGTATTCAATTTCTATGAGTGATCTCCAATTTACAGCCTTATGCTCGACCCAGAAATTGAATTAATCAATACAATTATCTTTTAGAAATCCCTTTTGTCAACTGCAGTAGTCCGTGGACAAGAAAGGAAGAATGAGAATTCTTGAATTGTAATCTGGGTGGCAAGATGCAGCAATACTGAAGGACTGACATTAGAAATGGGTACAGTACAGGCTTCAATGCTGTTTTGAAGGATTACAAAAACTAAGTGATCCTTTTCCCAAAACCAAAAATCAATTATCCACTAATTGTAGTCTAAAATAAACTATTTCACAGAAAACAATACTAGAAAAATATTTATAGGATCAATTTTTGATCTGAATAATATATAGGATTTGCATTTACAATGGCATGATAAAATAACTTTGTACAAAAGATCAGTACCATTGAGTTAATATTCCTGTTCATTATGATACTGTCAAGTACCTTACTGAAATATTTATAGATCATGGATACTAATGAAAACATTATCCCATGGAAATCTATGCTAAGTCTTTTATTTTGAATAAATTAACTTGTATTTTTGGAAATCATCAAATTATTCATAATAATCAACTTTAAAAATTTCAGCTCACTCTGTTTCTGAAATTTTTTAGTAATATTCAAACCAGAGAAAGGTGAAACAATTCCTCAGCTACTTTAGGATCCAAGAATACTTTCATATGACATGGTCAAGTAATTAGAAAAAAAAGTTTTTTATATTAATTAGTCTTATAATGCATATTTCCTTTGTTCATGTAAACATCTTTCACAAATTTAACATTAAAAATGGAAAAGATCTCAATATCCCTACCTACTTCATTAAAAAACAGTTATTCAATTTAAAAATGGAAGCTTGGGACCTAAGTGACTCAAAGAGATATCTATCTAATCTATACTCATCAAGTCTAAACCCAATGATTGCCCAAATCTCCTCTTATGGAACTAAGAGTTGACAAGAATATATAGAATTTTTTGAACTTGACAAATCTGAAAATTCTTGCTAAAAAGAATTAAACTAACCAACAACTTCAATCAACTAGTAAAGGCACTGATGTTAAGGATTTACAACCTAATACTAATAGGAAATATCCTGGAACACATACAGTTTTTCTATTTGCTTGTATATTCTGCATACATAAAACTACTAATAAGTATTTATTTGGTTTGTGCCCAGATTTGTGCTACCTGCTGTGAAGCACATGGTCCTTATACATAAAGCATTTGAAGATCAAGTTTTGATCCAAATAATATATAGAAATCACATTTACAATGGTATGATAAAATAACTTTGTACAAAATGAGAGTAATATTGAGTTAATATTCCTGTTCATTATCATACTGTAAAGTACCTTATTGAAATAACACTCCATGGAAAGTGTTATTTAACATTTTCTAAATGGAGAAATAGGTGGTAGAGGAGATAAAGGTAAGTTTTTATTTAAAAAGGGTTTATCATGTAAAGAACCGACACACTTTATATTTTATTATAATCTTCAACCAAACTTTTCCCTCTCTTATGGCTTAAATGTCACACTCTGCTTTATAAGCAAACTTTAGGATACAAAGAAATAAATAAGTTAATGGAATTTTACTCTGTTGAAGTTGAAAACATACTGCTTCTTACAGAAAATATTCTGATTAACAATTGTGGTTTAAATGAATGACCTTTTCCACTTGGATAATTATTTTTTCTTTGCAAGCAGACCTTTGGGATGTGATAGCTACAGTTTGAATCTTTTTTTTAAATTATTTTTTGTTCTTTTTAGTAATACATGACAGTAGAATGTATTTTGAAATATCATATAGACATGGAGTATAACTTTCCATTCTTGTGGTTGTGTATGATGTGGAGTTACACTGGTGTGTACTCCTATATGAACATAGGAAAGTTATGTCCGGTTCATCCTGTCTTTCCTGTTCTCATCCCCTATGCACATGCTCCCTTCTCTTCATTGCCCTTTGTCTAATCCAATGAAATTCTGTTATTCCTCCTTACCCTCCTTATTGTGCATTAGCATCCACATATCAGAGAGAACATTCACCCTTTGGTTTTTCAGAATTGGTTTATTTCTACAGTTTGAATCTTAAGCATCACCCAAAGTTTCATGTAGTAAAGGTGTGGTCCCCAGCTTGGCACCATTGGGAGCTGGTGGAGCCAAGGGACTGGGGTTGTGGCTCAGTGGTAGAGCACTTGCCTTGCATGTGTGAGGCCCCTGGGTTAGATCCTCAGCACCATATATAAATAAACAAATAAAATAAAGGTCTCGCGTCCATCTACAACTAAAAACAATATTCCTCCCGCCCCCCAAAAAGAGGTGGAGCCTAGTGTAAGGTCTTGAGTTCATTGGAGGTTGAAGGGGATGGTGAGATCCTAAGCTCCTCCCCCTTTTTCTCTTCACTTGTTTGCCATGAGCTGAGGGGTTTTGGTCCTTTGTGCACTCCCCTACAGCCCAAGCTGTCCTAAAAGCAATAGGTCTTCCTGATAATGGACTGGAACCTCCAAACCTACGAGACAAACAAACCTCTTCATAAGTTTATTACCTCAGTATCTATTACATTAGCAGAAAGATGACTGGCCCAGCCGTACCCATGCTACAACCTCATTTTCACAAAATACAGATACAGTCTGTAGTTGTTTATCTGGCTCTCTCTACTTGTCAGGTTTTTTTTTTTTTTTTTTTTTTTTTGGGGGGGGGGGTGTTCTTGGATCTTTTATTTTGGACATTAATAAAAACTTCTAAATCCATGTGAACTCACTGGGAGCTCCATGAGGGCAGAGTCTCTGTCTTTTCTGCTTAGCATTGGGACCTCAGCATAAGGATGTATGAAATAATACCACCATATGTTTATGTCCTCATTCCAGGTATAGCCTTTCTCATTTGGGTCCCAAGGAACCAGAGGGAGTAATCCTGTGCTTTGACATATGGAAAATCACTGTTGCCACTAAAAATTTTGAATGTTTCCAACATTTCTCATTTAAGGAGAAGGAAGGCTCCTAAGAGGAAGAGACTTTAAATGCTAATTCAGTCACCCTGAACTCTGACTCTCACAGGGCAAATCCACAGTGGAGAAGGTGGGGTGGGATGGGAATAAGAGAAAGCCTTTATGTTTAGGCTCGAAGCAAAAAGAGGTCTTTTGGCCTGCTGCCCTCATGGCATTCAGTGAAACAGCAGCCTGCTCACATCCATGGGAAACTGAAATAGAGAGAGAAGAATGCAGCCATGCCTGCACAGAGGGTCAAGGTCAGAGAAGCTGTGCTGTCCCCTCTTCATCCCAATGCTATGAGTTAGCTGTGGGACAACATTGATGGCCTGATGAGCTCCCACTGAGGACTGCAGTGAGGGGATCCCGACCTGAGCCCCAGCACGGCTGTTATGACTGAGGTCACACAAGACGCCAGCAGGGACAAATGCTATGACTGGAGACTGTGCTAGGACTATGTTACAACTCATCTGCCCCAGAGCAAGATAGGTGAGGGCTGAAAAGTAGACAGCACTTCTCACCTTCCCTCTCATCCTTGAGCAGTTAAGCATATCAATATCCATGTTCCAGCACCAAAATGTCGGAGTAATTACTTCCTGACCCACAATTAAAGCATGCTGCAATTTTCAGTCATAACAGCCAATTCTCTCTGAGTCATACATTGAACCAATTAAACTTAGAATCTCTATGTCTGAACGGATGACTTCTAATGAAAAGGGTGAAAGCTCCTGCCCTGCACATCCAATCATATCTCTGTTTGGTAAATCAGGGGGAGAAGTTCAACTGAATGGCTTGGAAAAGAGCCCATCCCAGCAGATTGTGCTGGGTAGAAATAACACTAGTCTGTCTAGGTAAGATCAGTGCCAATGGTTCCAACTAAAATTAGAAAAAAGGAGACAGTACCTTGGCTCATGCTTATGTTGGAGACAAGACTCTAACTCCTGCTAAAGCCAAATGATGGCAATTCAATTCCTGCCTGCCAGTTGCAAATCCCTACACTACCACTGCTGCACTATCGAAAGACACTTGCAATCCAGTGCATCTAACAAGAGAGGTGATTTCTTAGATTAGTCACTTTGTGGGTTACAGCTCCAGTGCTGGTAAGTCAAAGGTATGCATGCATTTTTTTCTAAGAGGTCATTTCTAAACTATAGGCAGATAGCTGAGAAAAAAATAATCAATAGATCATTATTAATTTAACATCAAGAAAGGATATTATGCATTTATTAATTTTAGAATGTAAAGCCAAAACACCAACAAAATCCAAGGAATAAATGACCCAACTCCTTTAAAAAACATCATCAAAAGTCCCACAACACTTTTACTGCATTTCAATAAATACAGTTTTGCTCTAATCTCATATGTGTCATGAGGCACCATGCCATGGTGGAAAGAAAACTGGGCCAGGAATCAGGATACTTTGTCTGGCTCTGTCATTTATTAACTGTGTAAAATGACATAAAAATTTAACCTCTCTAGGTTTTGGTTTCTTGTCTACGAAATCAGTGACTTAGATAAGCATTATCCCAGGTTTTAGATTCTGCATTGCTCCATCATTAGTGATTTAATTTTAAATTGGGTATGATGTTTAAGACACATATTGAGTGCAAGGCTTTCATAAATTCTGGGTATGGTAGTCAAATATACATACATATATTAAGGACAAAGGACTCTGATTCTCTGATTCTAATGTGAAAGAATTAGTTTTTTGAAAAAATTTGATCCACTCTGCCATAGCAATACAAATGCTCCCAAATATGAGCAATATTCAGATGTCTTTGCAAATACTAAAACCTTTTGGGCAAAGCCATATAAAGACTCTGACATCATACAAATTATTCTTTGGAGGAAAGCATGCACTGTTTCTTCGCAGAAGGAATGCTTCACTAATGTCCCTGAGTAATTCAGGTGCTGGATGAGACAATACACTCAGAAGATTCACCCCAAGGTCTCTGCTACATTTAAAAACTATCTTCATTCTACCTAAGTAAGGTAATTTTACTATTGCCCCTATCACCACCTTTGAGATTCTCAAACAATCCACGGAATTTTATTCAAATCATCCTTAGGCTCAAATTGCTAATTGGTATTTCAGTGGTGTGCCAAAACTGGTTGCTGCTCAATCCTTTGGATTTGCTCTTTTCCACTGGTACCCTACTGGAGAACTGGACCTCGAGGCTACCTGGTTAGTGCTGTACTATCAGAGAACCATCTGCATGAAAGATAATTCAGAACATGAACATGATCAATGAGATAACCTCTCCCCTGTCTGCTGGCTGCTGGAGTTATGGTTTTACTTCTGATGCTAACTCTGTGATTCTGGGCAAGTCCCACAATTTTTCTGTTAAATGCTATTGATACTGACACTTCTTGAGTATGTGCACTGTAAAAATTATATATTACCACGTCTGGCGAAATGTTTCCACTCCATATTGTGCACTAGTATGGAAAGAAAAATTTATATTTTATCCTATTTTAAGTCTCAGACCCCTTGAATAACTGATGGATTCAGTTAATTTGTGTCCTTCCCTTTTGGGGGAAAAAGTACACCTGAATAATCTTATACATAGAAATTTCATGCAATTTTAGGGAGTTCCCTGACACTAGTAGGAGGTTCATGAACTGAACTCAAGTGAACACCATGATCTACAATATAAATCCTTTGTCTATAATTTACTAGAATATGAATTTGTATTCTGACCATGAGTTTCCTCATCTATAAAAGACATGTAGAAAACAGGTAATCTGAGTTTCCTTATCTATAACATATAGGTCAACTTCTGTGCCTACAATCTGATAACTATTCTGAACATGAAAGTTTTTAACCATTAATTTATGTGAAAACAAGTTTGTGGTACAAAGAACTCTGTGCAACTCAAAATTGCTATTGATCCTTTACCCTCCTTCTTTAATGTTGTCAGAAAGTACTAATGAGTGCGATCCCCACATCACCGGTTCCATCAAGATATGGGAGGTGTGAATCCTGACCTTGCTTCTAACTTCATCTGATTCTAAAATTGACTGTACCCCTTATTTCCTAGAAAGCTTCTGTTTGATTACTGATATCTTTACACATGGCCATGAAGTCAATACTTTAGCTCTGCTTTCCCTCATGGAAATATTTTTTTTTTTAACTTGGGGTTTTACATTGACCAGGATACACTTGGTTCTTCATTGGCACTAAATCTTGATTTTCCCATGAATGATTCTTAAAACTATTGTTTTTGGGCTTTACACACCACATCCCTGCTCTCCTCCATTGGTGTGAATAATGAGAAACCATCTTGCTAAGATCCTTATTCCTATTTTATTGGAAAATAGACTAGCAAAATATAAAAGTATAGTAAGTACCCTCGAGGCTTACACAGTGTGTGACAGAGACAGTTAACAGAATAAGACCCAGTTCACAATGGTATATATCTGCCACACTATTGCATTTTTTTTTCTTCCTAAAGTCTAGAGATAGCACCTTCATGTATATAAGAAACTATCTCCTTTATGATAATATAGATAATACATGCATATATCTTACTTAAGGCATACATTTTAATTTTTACTTTTTAATTTAACATTCCATTTTGCAATAATTTCAAACTTAACAAAAAAATTCAAAAATAGTATAACGAGCTCCCACATATCCTTCACCCAGCTTCCCCTCACATTAACATTTTATAGATCAAAGCCAAGGGATCCATGCTGGTACCATACTATTAGCTGATCTAAACTCTTGCTGAAATTTTGGTAACTGTCCCACTGATGTCCTTTTCCTGGATCATATTTTGTTGTCATCTTAGTGTCTTTCCATCTGAGATAACTGTTCAGTCTTTCTTTGTTTTTCATGACCTTTAAAATTTTTAAGAGTACTATCCAGTTATTTGTAGTATGTCCTTCAATTTGGGTTGTCTAGTACTTCTCATGCAAATGCATGTTATGCATTTTTAATAAGAACATGACAGATATTAGTTTTTATTCCTTTCTCAGTGGATTATCTGAAAGACACATGATGCTGATATATCTCATTACTGGTAATGTTAACTTTGATCATGTTTTAGCTTGTGTCTGCTAGGTTTTCTTATGAAGTTACTACTTTCCCTTTTGTAACTAGTAATTATTTTCACAGAAGATATTCTGACTTTATGTAAATATATTTATCATATTTTTATCCACTAATTTAGCATTCATTTGATGATTCTTACCTGAAACAATTACTAATTTAGTAGTAAACCAAACAATAATTCTTCTATTTCCATCATTTCTTCTATATTTATAAAGAGGTATTTTACTATTTAAAAAGAACTTTCCTTTATCTCTCATTTATTGATTCATTTTTCATAATACTATGGGCTGTATTGAATATAATCCATTACTAGCATTATTTTCTTGCTCAAATGTCCCAGATTTGGCAATTGGGAACCACTTCAAGTTGGCTCCTGTATTCCTTCAACATGTTTCTATCAGCTTTTATGTCCTTCCTTTCTTTTTGGCACCACAAGATGTTCCATCTTCTCAGCATGTACTCTTCTGGCTCAAGCCTTGGAATCATCCGTTTCTACAAGAATTCTTGGTTTCTTTTAATGGTGAATGGTATTTAGAAACCAAGATCTAGGTACCAGGTATGCTCATCATTATTGGGTTGTAATTGCTTCTAGGCCTTCTCAAAAGATAGAGTTAGAAATATATAGATGCATACACATGTAGCCCTATTTCTTTATTGGTGAATAGGTGTACCTGTGATATATACTTTTTTTTTCTTATTAATAACTCAAACCCTACAAGTGAACTTGTAGGGTTCACTCTAGTCATTTTTCCTCCTTGAACATTGAGAAACATGACTCTCATTTTCTTCAACCCAGGGATACACTGGAAACACTTTGAGAAATGCTAAATCTCACATCTGTATAAAGAAGAATCATTAACACATATTTTATGAGAAACAAATATTCTAATTAGAGTAAAACAATTATTTTTGTTTGTTTGTTTGTTTATTTTTTCCTTAATCTAGAATCAAAAGTACAATCACTGGTAAAGTTACTTGAGTTACTTCTTTTTTTCTCACCTCTTTCCTTTGTAATTTCTATGAATACAGTGAAGTTTGCATGAGTGTGTATCTCACATGGGGATCTCTAAACACTCCAGTTCATTTTATATGTTTTTTGATTATGACAAACATTTACACAATTCTATAAAGCAGAATTAAGCAAAAATAAATAAATAAATAAACTTTAAAAATACATCCAGCTAATTGTGATTCTCCATCATCTTTCCTATCTTATTTCCATTCTCTCCATTCCCATTTTCTAGGCCCAACCCTTGCCATCATCAACTTCATGAATATAGTTTATTTTTTTTGCTTCTGAAGCACGTACGTGTGTATATTTATCATATGTATGTATATATATATATATATATATATATGCATATGTGTGTATATTTTTTTTCACTTTTCTCTTTTTTTCACTTAATATAGCACCAAAATAATTAAATCTGTTTTGTTTTTCTTTTTCTCACTGCTTGCAAAAATGCCATAATGTATTCAGCTATTCCTCTCAACAAGAAGATTGGGATAGTTCTTAATAGTTTACAATTATAAACAATGCCACAAATGAATAACCTAGGGCTTATAATTTTCATCTTGTTGAATGTGTATCTTCAGAATGAGCTCCAAGAAGTAAGATTATTGGCAAAGGGTTAAGTGTCCATGCAGACTGTTAGATATCAACAATTCTTCTCCAAAAGTCTTGTGCCAGTTTATATTCCAATAGCAATGTATGAAAATAAAGTCTATGTTTTTAACTCTCCCCCAAATTATTTTAGCAAAGATGCTGAGCACCCATTGAGTGGTTAATTAATATTTACCTCCTCTCACGGCCTATAGATGTTGTCTAAGCAAATATACTAACAATAAGCGGAAAACTTCTATAAATGTGAAAGGCAAAGAAATAACAAGGATCTGAGAAACACACTCTTAGAAGAAAATTAGTTGGCTTCTGTTACCCCAGCTCAGAATGAAAATGTGCTTAGTGCCTTAACAATTTAACAAGAAGATTCTATAGTATTTTTTCCCACAGCCAATATTAAGCTCAACTTTCTTTCTGTCCCTAAGATCCTTACCCATTTTACAGTAAGTGGCATGAAGGAACTTCAGTCATCTACTTACATATCTGTGTTACATTAGACTTTTTTCATTTTGAAGTGTCAACCATATATCAATCGATAAAATTTTCCAAACTCCCAGCATAATGCTCAACATGTAGCTTTCTCTGATAGAATTTTGTTAATGACTTAAGATAAAAATGAACATTTTCTGAATACCAGACACCATCCCAAAAGTTTTCCATGTATCATTTCTTTGCGCCTTCATAACAATCACATAAGGTTGGTTGTTTTATTATCTCTATTTTGTAGCCAAGGAAACAAAAGCTTAGAGAAAGCAAACTTCTTGCCTGATAGACTATTAAAAAAAAAAAAATTGGAATTTGAACTGAGGACTACCTCATCCCAAAGTGCATGCCGCCACATTGTTCCCCACCTAATGGCAGAGGGAAATAGGAACCTTCCTCTCACAGTGCCTAAGGTAAGGCCAGAGTGAATTCTATATATAGGATTTCATTAATAATGTGTCACTCTTAAGAAGGAAAGAAAAGGTGGTGGTTTTAATGGTTTCCAAATAAACTTAAAAGCTTTCTGAGTTTTTTACCACTTGGCAAACCAAACCTTGGCTCTTCTGATACATACACACATTTATTATACCCTAGTGACTGTGGTTTATGTACAAGCATCCTATTAAAAGAGTTTTTAAAAGACCAAAATGTGATTTCCTTTCTGACAGCAAAGGAAAAATATAAAGATGTTCTTTGCCCTCCTGTTCTAATCTGTGTTTGGAAGTCAAGTCTGCAGTTCCCAGAACTCTATCACCAGCTTGTTACATTTCCATAAATCTGTCCAAGAATACAACACTATTCACCCCAAAAATGTAATATTAACTGTATAACACATGCACACGATACCTGGATCCAATTTGCCCTCATTTTGTATATAAGTGAAAATAAAGCACTGCTTTAACTCTTAGAAATGACAATATCACATTATTGAGATAAGTGCCACTAAATCATTATTGAAATTCTGATAGCATTTGCCTTACTGGTAAAAGAAAATTACCTGTAATGCATAGTTTAAATAATTACTTTTAAACAAAAGCTTCTTTTCTGCATTGCTTATTTATCTTTTGAGACCAACTCAGCAGTGCTATGTATTTTATTAAAATTGCCTTCAGACTGCTAATGGCAGGGCGTCTGTTAGCTCAGGAAAAGTGATGGCAGTTTGACTCCTATTCCTAATATTGGGAGTTAGTCCAGACACTTAAGAGCCAGAACTCTGCTGTGCATTTGACTATGTTATCAACACTTTACTTGCTAATGATACTAGTGACAGCATTTCAATATGATGGGTCAGACTTAAATAGGAAAGCATATAATTGTGCTTACAGAACCAAAGAAATCCCTCCTTTCAACCCCCACCCCCCCCCACACAAATCCCTTTTATCAACATATCAGTTGGTGTTAAGCTTCATGACTGGGAATTATTTGGTAAGCTTCTGCTCAATATTTTTTTCCTTCTCCACCTTCCACCTTGAATGGGGAGCCTCCATGAGCACCTGATATCTACCCGTTCAGAAAACGACAACTGAAAGGTTTCCTGTGGAGCAACTGTGTGCCAACTACCCAGCAGAAGGTCATGCTGATGACTTCCCTGTGGCTTTTATTTTCCCCAGGGAAATCCACAGCCAGGGCTGACTGCTTGCCAAATATGCTGAGTGCCACAAACCAGCAGTGCTAAGAACCCCCCATCCTTCTTGATGGGAAGCGGTAAGCAACTGTGCTGAACACCTGTGTCAGCTCCCGTTCCTGGGGACACCTCAGGCAAGCTCTCATGAAGCATTCAGGGATGGGGCTCCTCTCTTCTAACTTGCACTTCTGTCCAAAAAGTTCTCAGTAGTCATATGACAGTAGTTACGTCTGGCAGATCTTTGTAACATCAGTGTGTTTAACTACTGTTAAAGAGGATGATTCAAATGATCCACGACCTAGAAATTTTACTACATGCATCTAAAGAAAACTAGAATAGTGAGTCTTTGCTATTATTGTACAAGTAAAGGTAGTATTTTCCACCACTTCCTTTTTAAACCCACTCCAAACAACTTGAGGAAGAGGAGGCTTATTCTGAGTTGTGGATGGCATGATTCCACAGACAAGATCAAAGCCAGTCTTTCCAGTAAGAAACAGAATAATATGCCAAGTTGAACCCATGAAAATTTTATTCAGAAATGAGATGGAGGAATTGCTAGGCAACATAATAGAGTTCTTTCAATTAACAGTAAGAATATATTTATGAATGAATGAATACAAAAATGATTTTCAATAAAAAATCATTTTATTGAAAAAAAATAATTTCAAAAAAGTTCCATAATCTAAAAGTGATTATATTTTAGTGAGCCAATAAAGCCTGTGTTTAGTGCTTACTGTTCACAAGCCACTCAGGCAGGCCCTGTGCAGAAATTAGAAATAAATAAATGAGTGAATGAATAAACCAGAGCCTGCAATAGGACCAGACAGTTTGTAAAGCAGCAGAACCACAATCCAGACTTCAGTTTCTTTTCTTTTCACTGTTCCACATAATCTTCTTCCAAAGTCCATATGACATTCAGTCCCCTGGTCTTTCAGAGAGTTCCCTCAGGATGGATAGCCCTTCCTCCACTATGAAGGAAACAGTCGCCAACATGTTTCAATTCACATAGCTTCATCCTCAGTTCCATGTCAGGTTCCAGCAACACTGACCTGGAGTATTTCCTTACTATACTAATACTGGTACCTCAAATGTAAAGACTCTCAAAACAGTTCATTCCT
Source organism: Marmota flaviventris (assembly GCF_047511675.1). Lineage (NCBI taxonomy): Eukaryota > Metazoa > Chordata > Mammalia > Rodentia > Sciuridae > Marmota > Marmota flaviventris. The sequence goes on along the minus strand of NC_092500.1, from coordinate 86,656,958 downwards.
GTGCCTGAAACTGAATAAATCAATGAATGCTACTTTTTAAAAAAATTATTTATCTGTGAATGGCATAGCCTTTAATTCAGTTACTTGGGATTGAAAATCATTCTTTATCATTCTTTAACATCATCAATCCTATTGAGTCCATCTTCAGATTTTGCTCATATCTATCCCACATGTTAATATTTTAGTTCTGACTTTTTTGCCAATTTGCTTATGATTGGATTAGTCGCCCACCCTCCCTCTTACAGCCTCTCTCCTTTTATCAACCTCATGTTAACATCACATTAAGTAACTAATTTAAGGTACAGCCCTAAACACCACCTCATTTTTTCCGAAACAAATATTTTAAGTGGCTTTCCAAGTCTTGTTGAGCTAAGGCAAACATTTAGCATAGAGATTCAAAATCCTTTCTGAACTGGGCCCAGTTTACAGTCACTTTTGTATACTGTCAACAGAATCCAAACTAACTCAAACCCAATGAGGCTCTCAAAAAACTAGAACCTTAAATTCATACTTGACAATCTTCCCAGTGTACACATCTGATGAGCAAAATCATATGCATTCTGAAAGGCTCAATCCAACCACTAGATGACTATGGAACTTTCTGTTTTCTATGAACCCTGAGTTCCTCACCTTTTACCTGTGCAGTCCTTTTATACCCTTTCAACAATGTATGTCACATTATGATCATTTGGTTACAGCTCTTCAAATCAAATTTATTTAGTACATCCTATGAGCAAAAACAGTTTGAAAGAATATTAGGAAGACACACTCATTTTCTGTGAGAAGCAAAAGGAACAGAATCTTCCAAAACAAAGTGGGGTTGGTGGGGATTCATTCATACAGTTGAAGGACCCTGAGGACCCAATAAAATAATGACTAAAAAGTACCATTAGATTTAGGGAGATAGAGGTTACTGATAACCCGAGCAATATAGGGTCTGATATAAGTTGAGGAAGAGTAAAAAGGAGAAAAAGATGAAAACAGCTATAACTGAAGAAATAAGTAAGATTAGAAGAAAGATTTTAGTTATTCAAAATGGAGAAGTTGAGTATATTTTAAAAATTGAAGTTCCCAGATAAGAAGGAGAAGTTGAAAAAGCTGGAGAGGAGGATGAGTTTCCTGAGTGACCTGAAGAAGTGGGATTAAGCATGGGTGGAAGGACTGGTGCTCATGAGAGATGGAGAATCTGCATGGAGATCTGAGGCAGATGGGTCTAGAGTCACTCCAGACTCAAGGGCAATTTTCAGTGTGTGTGAAGTAGAGGCCAGCATAACCTCTCCAAAAGATGATGTCAAAAAACACTTTATTTATTTATTTTTTACATTCTCAGTTTAACATTAAAAGTATTTTTATTCCTACGACCAATAAGGGAAGAATTTAGAATAGACAAGAATTTTCTGGAAAATGATACTAAATATTCATAAACAGAGAAATGTGTGTGTTTGTGTGTGTGTATGTATGTGTATATATCTATATGAAATATATAATTTTCCATAACAGAAATCTATAGAAATAGAAATGCATAATTTTCAGTAATTTACATAATTAGCTAAAACTTTAATAAGTTTCTAATATACAGATTTAAAACTTTTGAAAACAATTTTAAAAAAACTTCTTTGGTGGTTTAAAACTGCTGAGACAAAAATGCTTAAAGAAGCAACTTTCACATTCCAAATTCCAGTTACTACTTTGATTCATCACACAATAGGAATGATAATGGTATAAATGAGAACTCTTCTTCCTATCAGTAATATCTTCTCTAAGCTGATAATTTTTTCTGAAAATAAACATGGAAATTTTCCTCTATGACTATGAAATAGTGCCCTTATTTTATCATTTGTATGATAAACAGTTACTCCCTAATATATACCACTCCTTATAAATAATAATAAAATAATAAAACCAATTTCTATTCCTTACCTATGGATATAATGGCTTAACAAATGTAAAGGAAATACAGAGATGGAGTAACACTGCTCATTTGGTATATTCAGTCATTTGGTAACAAACACAGGGCCTAAGTCACACAACTAAAAAGTTTCAGAGCTGCTTCCAGAATACATGCTCTCTAATTCCTACCAAATTATTTGTCGTTGTTTTTAAACTACTCAATGTTTCCTCCTAACAAATAATCTATGGACCATATGATAACAAAAATATAACATAATTTTAAAATCTTCCCTTGCAAATAGAAGATAAATTTCCGTACTGGTTTGTGGATTTAACACCAAGCTATATACTTTTGGTTGACATTATAAATGGCAAACAAATGAGAAATTCAGGTGAGCAAAGCAACTCATCAAATGCACACAATTTTTAAATACATATAATTATCATTAATATCCCTATTATGAAACAACTTATTATAAAAAGCCAAATAACATAATAAATTCTAAGGAATTTCAAAAGTTTTGCAAATTAAGGATATGGGAAAGGAAAAGATGGCTGTACTAATCTAACATTAGTTCCTTGAACACAATTATCAGTCAATATTTTGATTAGAAACTGTTGCCCTGATTGTGAACTTAAGCATGTTTTGATTTATAATTTATGTTCTGTCTATAAAGAGAAATTTTAAAACTGTTGTATACAAAAAATAGGTCAGAAAAATGCTTAAGACATGTGACTTAGCATGCCTCTCCTCTGCTAGAATCCCTTTAATTCTAAGGGACAGTTCCATCTCAGGGAGAATAATAGTCAAGACCCTATTGCGGTCTACCAGCCTCTTCATGGAGGCATATCACTGTCCCCAGGTTCATCTCCCACCTGTCTGCTCCTCACTCTCTTCCAACCTTGACTCCTTGCCATTTCTTCAACACCGCAAGTCACACCTCACATTTGCTCTCCCATTAAATCTCCCCCCCACTTTATCTAAAAGGCTCCCTCTCTCATCCCATTCATCAAAGAGGCCTTCCTTAGTGTATCTGAAATAGTCTCCCTGTGTTCCTTATTTAGCCTGCATTATTTTCCTTGTTTAGTATTTAGCCACATTGACATTTATATCAAAATCTTCACTTTATTCTTTCTTTCACTGGAATTGAATCCCTACAAGAGTAGAACTTTCCTTATGTGAATAAATGAATGAATGAATAATCATCTTTTTGTCTAGGAAAATTTTTCCAGAAATGACTTTTGAAAAAAAAAATTAAACTCTTAATTTTTTTCAAATATCAGTACAATCCAAAGCAAAACAGTAGAATCAATTATATTCTTTATGCAATTATAAATCGATGAAGGTGGCAAATCAGAGGGTGCTTGTATGTACATGCAAAATGTACACAGTACGGTTTGCATTCCATGATCATGAGAATAATGTAGTTGGTCTGCAATACATCAAGAATCGATTTAGCTGTTACTAGAGTTTCCTATGACACTGGGTGGTAATTTAGGTGTGTAGAATAAGTGGACTGAACTGAGGATCTTTCTACCTCTTCAGACTTTAGTGATCCATGAGATGTTTGTCTCCACCTTCTTCATTTTGCTTCCACAGGAAAATCTCAAACAACAACTATATCTAAGGGCCATATTTACATAACAGCTGAATGCCAAGCACTCTTACCACTTTGGGCTTCAGTCTATTTGGTTTTAATGTTTAGTTCAGTGATATTTATAAACTTAAAAATTTGAGATGCTTATTATCAGAAAACTCTTTATGAAAGTATCCCTCAGAAGTGGTTCTCAACTCTGCAAGAATCAGCACAAACCCACTTACAAACCTAGTTGCATGGGAAAATCATTTTGAACACAGTTTTTTTCAAACTTCTTACCTACTTGAAGAGTAGACTTGAGCATCCGCAGTACATCAAGATATACTTGAAATTATATTTCCTTTAACTAAAGGGTAATATTCGGTCAAGGTACATGCCAACAAAATGTGTCTCATCCCTGATACTAATGCTAAAAAGTAACAAAGGCTGGGGAGCATCCATGCAGAAGAGTTTTAAGCCCACATTCTATTTAAGTGAATCATTTACATGAAGTCCAATCAGACTGAAGGACAAAGGCACTGATCTCTGTGTGAGGAAAACTGTATGACCTACACATAGTTTCTATACAGGAGACCTGAATGTCGAGGAGCTAAGACAAACTTTGGGGAGTTACAGAAGTGGTAATGCTGGAGAATAGCAGAGAGGAAGAGATTCCCCAAGTCTTCTGTAAGTAGCCAGGCAATAGTATTGAGAGTTGAAATCACTGTTTAAGACAACAGAGAGAACCAGGAGATAAATGAAAAGTCATCATACATACTCCAGGTATCACCCAGGGCAAAGGGCAACATGGCCTCCACTCACTGAGGAGAGCTGCCATCTTCTCCCAATAACTTGCTCCTGGGAGACCCTTCAACTTCAGGGTCTGTGTATACAGAAATTGTCTCAAATTTTAAGTAAGCCTTATTTTATACATGACAGTCAACATTCAGCAGCTAAAATTATTGTTAGCAAACAGATGGACTATAAAGAGTGTCAAGAGATTTTCGAGGTGAGCCTTAGTGCAAAGAATACAGCAGGTAAAAAAAAAGGAAATTTGGTTTTATAACCCAACTGCCCTCCCACTGCAATCACTCACTATGGATGGTTGATATATTTTAAGAATTTGATTATGGGAAATTCATCAGTCTTCAATTTAAAACAGCTTATATAAGGTTTAACAGAAATCAAGGTATCTATATATATATATTATTAAGTTAAATGTTTTCTCCTATTTTTAAAAGTTTATTTAAATAATTTTGCATATTTAAATCCTAAAAAGAGGATACCCAAAGGCTGGACTTATGATATAAGAGTGTGAGTCACGTTTTGCCAAACTCCAGACATCCCAAGTAAGCACATATAAGAAATACAACTTGCAAGAGATTTAAGAACTGTAGAATTTATGCCAAAATAAAAACCAACAAATAAAAATGACAGTTTTCTGACCTGTTGAGTCTTCCAGTCCAATATCTCCCACTCCTGGTGTCCTTGGTATTATCTACTTCTTGCAATGCTAAAAAAAAAGAAAAAAAGAAGGGATATTAAAGTCAATCCAAAATTTGCCAATGAAAAAATTAAACATCACAAAGAGAGTTGAAGAAGACTTTTACTACAAAAATTTAGAAGACATATTAATTTGACAACAAAATGGTTTGTTTATTAGACTAGATTCATTGCCATACAGCGTCACTCATAGGACTGTGCCAGTTAATTTTTGATGAATGAATAACCAAACAACAACAACAAAAAACAAACATTCATTTACGTCTTTTCTTGAATATTTTTATTTGTTCTTTCTATATATACATGACAGTAGAGTGTATTTTGATATATTATACATACATGGAGTATATAACTTATTCTAATTAGAATCCCATTTTTGTGGTTGTAAAACCAAACATTTATTAATGACATTTCAAACTATACGGAGGGTTGAAATATAAAAATATGAGCTAGACAGTCTGAATTCACAGTAATTAAATCATTTAATTTTTTATATTATTGAGTTATGTGCATGTCTCTGTGTATATACATGTATGCAATCATACACATATGTATGTAGCCTATGGTGATCCTGCGGTTAATTTTATTGAGATAGTCAACTACAACCATTGTCATAGTCCATGACAGTCAACTTGAAATTATTCTTAAAATACAGAATTATATGTAGCTTTAGGGAAAGCATTCTAATGAGCACTAAAATTTATTAAATTCGTATCTACTTGCATTTAGCAAAGCATGGCGTTAAGTTGTACTAGGATGCTAGGTATAAGAACAAACAGTTCAAACTCATTGGATAATTTTAGGTTGAAAACAACACTAGAAAAAAAGCAAAATAAAAACAGAAACACCATTTTTATATTCCATCATTTTTCATCACATGTAGATTTCATTGTCATGAAAATAGAACTTAGTCGTTAGTCCCATAAAGAAAGCAAAGTGTTTTTGAAAATTTATCTAACCTCCTGAAGGTGTATTATTTCCAATAGGAATGATAGTACTCTAAGCTTATTGTGACTCCAAAAAATCCAAAATGTTTTCAACATATATAACTTGTTAATATTTTATTATTTATTTGTGAATGTACAATAATTATTTTCAGGCCAAGTTCATCCGTTAGTCTTCACTTTTCAAGCTTGCCCCCTAAGACTAGATCCCATGATTTCAAGAGTTTAAGCATTTATTAATGGTATTTGGAATTATCAAATAGGCTTCTCAAATTTGAACAAATAATTTATCAAATAGGCTTCTCAAATTTGAACAAATAATAATAAACATTTTTTTTTTGCCCTAAGCTGGCCCTATATTCTCAACCAGATTACATGTTCAGCATTTTTTTAAAGAGAGAGAGAATTTTTTAATATTTATTATTATTATTATTATTATTAGTTTTTGGTGAACACAACATCTCTGTTTGTATGTGGTGCTGAGGACGGAACCTGGGCCGCACGCATGCCAGGCGAGAATGAAGCAGCATTTCTTCCAAAGGAAAAGCTGTATGGTGGAGGTGTTGTGGTTCTCTTTCTAGAAGAGTGGTAAAGAATGCTGAGAGACAGAACTACTGTCTCCCTACATGAACTATGTGAACAGGGATAGTCTTTGCCATGATTGAGGTATTTTAAATTAACTAAACTCAAAAGATGTTAAACAACAGAGTGATTTATGTAAACCTATAACTCTTTAATAAAAAGTCTTTAGGTTCAGCTTGTAGCCTCCCTTACCTTTCATATCTGACTGACCATTAACTACTTATAAACTGTGGCCCCTCCTCCTCTCCATTTCCACAGCTCTGGCCCTGCCCCAGGTTTTTGGTCTTCTCTCACATTGACCATCCTGACTATTGTGAGCAAGCCCTTTCTCCTTACTGAGTCTCCTCGCTCCAGGCTTGAACCCTATACAATAAGCAACTTGAGTACTTCTACATTCTTCTCTGCTTCCTCTTCCTTAAGACTCAACAAAATTCTATCTTCTCAGCAAAACCTCCTCTCTCCAAGTCATACTGAGGAATTTCCCATTTCACATAATGTATCAATGTAGGTTAGCATATGGATGGAAATATTCAATTATAAATTATGTTAAAATGGCACACATTTTTATTGTAATATGAGATGCTGGAAAGGTGTATTGAAAAGGGACCTCTCACATATGGCTGGAGGAAGATCCAAATAGTTTAAATTTTAAAAATACATATGTTGGTCATATATACAAGCCAATGTACATATTCATATGTAATTTAATTTCTGAGATACATATAGGAAAATAATTTTAAAAATAAGAAAACCTTATATACAACCATATTCACCTCAAAATTATTGATAATATAAATTATTGATAGTATAAAAAAGGAATAAGCTGAAAATGGCTATCAATAGGGTATTAGAGAAATAAATAATAGTTTCCCTATTAATGTGTCAAGAAAAATGAGGCTTAGTAAGAAGCAGAGCACAAATTAGAACACAGAGTCCTGTGTGTTCCCTGTCCAAAAGTTCCTAAACACTAATTTTGCTCTAAAACATTAGTGTTCTAAAATATTAATTTTGGCTAATAGGCAAAGAATCTGTAATTTATATAATCAACACACAAACACAATATAGAAAAGATTCAAAGGATGAATGCCCAAATATTACGATGTTAATTTTATAACTACAGGAATCTCCTGCTTTCTTCTTTTGCTAATCTCCATTTTCTAAATATTTTTCCAATAAATTATATCTTTTATAATAATAAAAGGCTATAAAATAAAATATATGCACAAATTATATGCTATTATTGAAGTGTGGAAAAAACAAAATTAAGTTTTGCAAAGGATCTGAGTAGATACCTGGTACCCTCATCACCTAGTCTCCCCCTACAGCCCACAGACCTCTACTGGGCCAGCCTGTCTAGATCTACTTCCTATGTGTTATCAAAAGTCTTCTTTAAATCCTATATACTGGACATTTTATCTATACTGGCTTTTTATTTCACAATCACCCTATGAAGTGGATGTTATTAATGCAACCTAACAAATTGCCCAGGTAGTGAACAGTTAGGTGGGGGCACTTAACCACTGAGCTACATCCCACCCCTTCTTTATTTTTTATTTTGAGACAGGGTCTCACTAAGTTGCTGAGGGTGACTTGAAACTCTCAATCTTCCTGCCTTAACTTCCTAAGCAGCTGGGATTACAGGTGTGTGCCACTGCACCTGGCCAGAGCTGGGATTTGCACCCAGAACTGCTTAACTTCAAAATCAATTTTCCTTCCAATAGATCTCTTCAAAATATGCCTCTGTATCATTTCCACGTTTTGTTTTCTAGTATAATATATTAAAGTAATTGTTACTACTCTGAAAACGAGCTTCTCAGGGCACAGTAGAAAAACTATGTAAAGTGACGGCCTCCCTTACCCCATCTGTCACCTCCTCTCCTCCATTTTCTTTTCTTACATATAGCACTTACCATTTCTAAAACTAGTTTGTTTTGTGACTTTGCCTATTTTGTCCATTGCTTTACCTCTAGCACCTAAAACATAGCCTGACTTAAAATAGGAGTTGAATAAATACTTAAAATAAAAATGTATTTGTGAGAATATGTGCAAATCCTTCTCTTTACTACATAAGTCCCTCTTAAATCTACTAGTTTCTCAGCTTAAAAATCTGTACTTGAGACAGGAGGATCATGAGTTCAAAGCAAGCCTCAGCAAAAGCCAGGTGCTAAGCAACTCAGTGGGACCCTGTCTCTAAATAAAATACAAAATAGGGCTGGGGATGTGACTCAGTGGTTGAGTGTCCCTGGATTGCCCTAGTCCTCCCCCAAAAGAAAAATCTATACATCTTCCTGAGAAGTACTTACTTCAGATACTTACTGAGAATCTAGTATATCCCAGATACTGTTCTAAGCAATGTGATCATAGCAAGGAAGAAAACAGACAAAAATCTTTCATGCTGGTGAGTAAAGAAAGACATGAATACAATCCAATGTGTAGATGGCAATAAGTACTTTGAAAACAAACAAAACAACTTGTGGTTAGGCCTCTGAGAGAAGAATCTTCAATTTTAAGTAGGGTAAAAGGAAAGGAAAATACCTGGGTGAGGAGGTAAACGTGTAAGATGTATAAACTGAGAGATAAACTTTTCAGGCAAGGGAACAGCATGATAGCTTGATTACCTTCTCAGAGTGGTTGCAGTACAGTAATGGGAGAGTAACAGGAAGTAAGACTGGAAAAGTGGGGACACAGACTGTGTAAGAACTCGTGGGTCATTATAAGGATGCAAGCTTTTGTACATAGGAAAATTAGAGGTCATTGTAAAGGCTTGAACAAAAGCAGGAAACCATATGACCAGTTTTAATAGGTTCAGTATTCCTCAATGAATTTGTTCTTGACATTTTAGGTGGGCCAACTCCCTTTGTTCCAACCATTCAAGGCAATCAGTTAGGTTATCTAGAGCTACAATAGTAGTGATGAGTTCAGACATAAATAAATAAATAAATAAATATTTATTTATTTGTAAGTGATTTGCCAATGGATTAGACAGAGTTGTGAGAGAGACAACTAGGGTGCATCTTGGGTATCTGGAATGAACAAACAGAGGATGGAACTGTTCTTCACTAAAATTGTGAAGGCCAAATGTGAGTGAATTAGATTTGATGGGGAAAGCAAGTATTGAGCCGAAGCTTATTAAGAACTGCTATGCAGGGTCTGGAGGGTGAATGTCAGTGGGAAAATGTGTGTTTAGGATGCATGATGCCCTGGGATCAATCTCTAGCACCAAACAAACAAGCAAGCAAACAATATACCCTACCATATGAAAGAAGATTTGTCTATATTTTATTTCAGAATGTAGTAAAATGAGGTATTGGGCATGAGTTCTGAACTGAAGGATTTTAACATATAGCACTTTTAGGAGGGACTGTTTTACAGAAATAAACATCAGATAAATAAATGCACAAATATTACTGATAACTAATGGTAAATCTATTAGCCCTTATAAGCAATACATTAAGAGAAGTTATGCAATTAGTAAGAAAAGCTTTTTTTTTATTATATAACTTAAAGGGAAAATTCTAATCAAGGAGTTTCAAACAATAAATGGTATGTAGACAGGCAGGCTTTTAGTTAAAATCACACCATGCCCATACTGCTTGGATAGACATCCCACCGTGAGAGCAGATGCAGTGTTGGGAAAACAGTGGGTGATACGACCGTCCTACAGCTCATACCAACTAAGTATCCCCACTTTCGACTGTGCAAAGTCAATTGGTCAATAGATGCAACCTTTTCTACATCCACGAGTAATTTAAGGTTGGAGGAAAAGCCCTCTCCAGATATTACTTAGACACACTTCCATGGGCAGAGCTGAGTCATTCTTCCATGGACAGAAGAAATCATTTGAATCATCAAAATATACTGATTGATATAAATATACAGTTTACAGTCCCTAGGAGGATGTGTCCATTTGCATTGCTGCTACAAGTTTTTTCCTAGTGGTAACGTTCTGCCTGCTCTTGTGAATACACAGCAGCATTTTGAACAGTGACACTCATTCCCTGAACATGAGGCTTCCTCCAAAATGTGTTGAATAAACAAACCCATAATCAGAAGACCCTAATTATCTTTGAACCTAGATCACACTGGTGACCATTCTATCTCAATCTTTCCTATGAATATCCCCCCATGAGTAGATACAGGTGAGGGATTTACATTCCAAAGAAGACCCTGCACACAAACACTCATCACTGTACTTCCTTTGGAAAAAATGTCCTCATTTTCCAGACAGACTTGGCCTATTGTCAGAGACCCTCTTTCTACAGCATTAGTGGAAGAGACCTGGTTATAATTCTTCAGTCGGGTTGCATCTCCAATCACCAGTTAGCTAAAGGACTTAGGAGGTCTCTGCAAAGGTGGTCGCCTGCACTACAGTGGGGAGGAATGAGATAAAGATGCAACCAGGGTAGACAGATGCCCCACTGGCTTCCATTGTTGTTGCGCTGGAAGGACAGAGTGTGTCATAATGAATTACCATTAATTTGAGCCAGCAGTACTGTTAGATTGAGCCCAGCAACCCAGGATGACAAACAGCGCCTGCAAGATCATCTAATGAGGGGACAAGGCTGCTTCAGTCCTGCCGCTTCACTCAATTAGTGGACAAGGCTTTTAATGCCGCTCTGCGCAAGTAAAGCAATTTTGATTACTTAGAGCTAAGTCTCCATTTAGAATGTTTCAGAAGCTGAAACAGTTTTTTTTTCTTTTAAAATATAATTTATCTAGAGAGTATTTGAATGGTAATAAGCTATTTTAAAGCCAATCACATTATTCCTTATTTTTGCTTAAGTAATACTGAAATATATTTTTTAAAAGTTCAAATGATAAAATTTACTCTAGCAAATGAAATGTAAATAAGGTAGCAAATGATTAAGGATATTCTGAGGGTGTGTGTGTGTGTGTGTGTGTGTGCGCGCGTGTGTGTATGCAGGCACTGTGTGTCTCTGTGCCAGAATTGCAGTTGGTGAATTTCACTTCATCAGCCAACATTATCAGGAGGGTTGCATATTTATTCTATAGATCCACATTTTTTAAAAATTCCAGATCTTGCCTACTTTGGCTGGGAGTACTTACATTTCCTAGTTTGGGATATAGGGAACTTATGGTTCTACTTCATCTTTTTCTTCACTATGTCACTGCATGAAGAAAAGTACAGATAAGTGCAGTGGTACAACTCTAATTAATCATGATCATTGCCATATAACTAAAACCTGACCAGAACAGAGGCCATTCGGCTTAGCATATTCCTTTTCTTGCCATTAGAAACACACTGGGTGCTTAGTGTATACACAGCATTCTCCCAGTCTATCATCTAGCTTTCTATCTATTCAGTGTGTTTAATTCGCAGGCTGCTTGCCCTGTGTGAAATTCTTTGAAATTTTGCCTATTTAATTAGAAGGTCATGGATAAAAGGAAATACTCAAGTGTTAGACACACAGTAGGTGCCAATAAATTTTGGCTAAGTCAAACATAAATTCTACACAGATAAGGAAAATCTACCTCATTATTACGCACTCCTACCTCCTTCCCCCTTTCCTTCCCTCAGGTGAAGGGGACTGTCAGAATCAAAAATTGAGAACACGAATCTATACCTGTATATTCCCCATCACCAAAATCAGCTTTCCTGGCAGTAATTTTTTTTTGAAGCCTATTGTTTAGAGGTGGCCCAACACAATCCAATTTTTAAATGACACACATCATTATTTTATTTTTTACAAGTGTTTAAGAACGTGACCAGAGTTGTCCAGAACAGGAGACAGGAGAAAGCTTTCAAACTTTAATACTTTGAGGGCCCTAGAAAATCCATTAGTTGAAGAAAATTAACAATTTCCAGAAGAATTTTCCCCCTTTTTCAGTAGTCATGTTTCATTTTCTTAAAACAATTTTAATAACTACTACTTTCCTGCCTCCAAAAAGGGTTAACTCCAAAAGCATGTTTTACTCAGAGAGCTAGTTACATATTAGAAAAATAAAAGAAAGGGACATTATTGACAGAGTCAGTGTAATAAATAAGAATCAAAGGGAAAAAAAAACTATGTGGCTCATTAGGAAGCAAGTAATATTTCCTATAATATGTTATATGATTTTAATAAATATAATGACTTAGAAACAGGCAACTAATTTGAACAGACTCTGCATTCCCTTCTCCCAAGATTATGTGATAAGAAATCACATCACTGATTTAAATTATGATTGTAAAAATAGAGAAAACAATTAATAGTTCCATTTTATTCTTCTTTCTTGCCATAGTAATTGTAAGAAAGAAGGAGATGAAATTCTTGTTAGTTACAGGAACACAAGAAATATAAAATTTAAGGATTAAATTTGGCAGGCTATTACCAGTAATATATACAAATCAGTAGGAATCAATCTCTTAAACGCTTCACTTACTTTACTTCTTTTGGTCCTTTAGTAGACTACTGGCCTGAAGTACCATCAATGATTACCATTTGGCTTTTCATCCATGACAGTTAGTATTTAACATTATATATATTGTCCAATTTTTCTTGGTTAAATTTTATTTTTTTTGTGTATGTATACTGTGGATTTAATTCCCTTGTATTTCTTCTATTTATTCTCACCCACACATTAGAAATAATCATTTTCATTAATTCTGGCCTATCTTTCCTGTATTTCTTTCTGTAAATATAACCAAATATTCATATTTATTCTTATTTGCCTTTCTATGCAAAAGATAGTACTCTGTATAAATTCTTTGAAGTTTTCTCTCCCCCACCCCACCCAATTTCCACCTAGCAATGTACCCTAGAAATATCTCCACATCTCCATGAAAGAAATTAGAAATCTTTCTCATTACTTTTTATAATTCCATGATATTTCATTGTAGGGATACACTTTAATTTATTCAACAGGTTTTTATGCAGATGAGTATTTAGGTTATTTCCACTATTTTGAAATTGCAAGTAATGTTACAATTAATAATCTGCATGAACATACCTTTTCTTTGTTGTTTTTGTTTGCTTGTTTGTGGTTTGGGGAATGAACCACATGCCTAATGAGTCAAAACAAGCACTCAACCACTGAGTTACATCCCCAGTCTTGCATGAGTATCTCTAAAGCTCACCATATAATCCTCAGTAAACCACTGGTTTATCTGTGATATCAGCTGCCTTGTATCTCTGATATAGACAAAATACAGGATTAGGAAACCTGAATTACTTCTTTTGCTTTCACTAGAATTCACATTTATTCCTAGTTTTGAATATAGATTAATGTGTGCAGAGTATTTATACTCTTGATTGACAGTAATGGAGAGAATACATATTTTAAGGGTTTTCTAAACATTTCTTCATTTCATAAAACACTTTCAAAACCCTCAATCTCACCCACTGGAAGATCTGAAATCCTAAGAGAAATAAAATATTCTCCTATCTAGAAATGTCTTGGTAGCTAGGAATAACCTTCAACATTCATCAAGCTTAGAGCTCATAATAGGGACTTTAAAACAGTGAATGAATGAATCTCCTGAATCCAACAGAAGTCTGACCTAAAAGCTTAGGAAGAAGAACTTCCAGCAAATATAAACCTGAGTAGACCTTGGAAGCAGCCAGGTATGTTTAGCAATGAGTTTATTTCTACTTTTCTGAACATGCAACAGCCTATAGATAAGCCAAGGCCATCTGTCCTGCCTTTGTTAAGCCAAGGGCAGGCATGAAGCCTGGTTTGTGTCTTGATAACAATAACACATTCCCTTCTGTGGTTGTAACCTCTTTGTCAGCTTTACTTTGCTGCAACAAATACCTGAGATAATCAGCTTATAAAGAGAAAATGTCTGACTCACAGTTTTTAAAGTTTCAGCCTATAGTCAGTGGGCCCCACTGCTTTGGGGTCTTTGGCGAGGCAGCACATCCTGGCAGATGCATGTGGCAACACTGTTCATCTCATGGTCAGAAATAAAAGAAGAAGAGCAAGAGACCAGGTTCCCATAATCCCCTCTGAGGGCACGACCTCAGTATCCTAAAACCTGCCCCAGTTCTTAAAATTTCCACCACCACCTCCCATAGTGCTACCCTGGGACCAACCCTTTAACACATGGGCATTTGCAGGACAGTGGACATCCAAACTATAGCAAAATCCTTCCAGGAATGATGATTAAGGCCTTTGAGCAAAGAGTAGAGATAAACAGCAAGCCCTGAGGAATCTGTCAGCACCAAGAGGGTCACTAGACAAGGCCAATGGGACATAAGGCTCCTGAAGAAAGAAAGGAAGAGGAGAGAAAACAGAATTGGTTTTGTTAGGGTTTGCCAGAAATAAGTCTGAGAAATCTCTGTGGGACCCAAGGAGGGAGGTAAAATTTACCTTTCCTTAGACTATTGTTGATTTTTCCCCTTAGTCTTGGAGTGGACTGAAATAGATCTGATACTCAGAGGAAAGCTCTGAAAGTCTAATAAAGAATATGAAATAGGTGAATGCTTTTGCACCAATTTGAATGATATTTAATATCAGGCTTTAAAAAATTCATTTGTATCACTTATAATACAAATATCTGATTCACCTGTGTTCATTTGTTGGAGGAAGAAACCTGGGGCGTGGATGGCCTCCTAAGCAGAACATCATTGCTAATATGTGCATTTTGCTGCGTCACCATCTGATTATCACACACAGGGGATTAATCGAAGCACCTCACTTGAAGGTGGAAAAGATCTTTGCTAAGGGCAGATGATTCAGCACAGAATCTTCTGATGAGTACTGTCATTTCCAATTCTTTTTAGAAGTAGGTAGAGCATAACTGATAAATAAAATGCAAGCACATATTACATTTATTTATTAATAAGCCACATGCTTCATTTTAGTTTCTATAGTCATAATCATCCATTTTCCCCCAAAATTGCCCTGTCACATAATAATATGTACATATACCAAACACATTTCATATTGAAAAGGCATCCCAGAGAGATGAGGTGTGGATGGCGTGAAGGGTGGATGTGGGGAGCCGAATGGGTACAGATGCCTCCCTGACAAAGAGAAGGGCATATGGCTTCCTTCCTCCCTGGCGAGCCTGGGTCTCAGAGAGAGCTCTAGATTTCCCTGTGATAAGCTCCTGCTTGCGAGCTCCACTGGGAAGATATTTTGTATGCCACAGAAAACCAAGATGTTTGCATTCCCACCAATCCAGGGATAAGGCATTTTCCTCATGCAGACACAAAACATACAGTATATGAATGTTTAATGGAGGCTAAAACTGGGAGAGGAACAGAAAACAAGAACAGAGCAGGTTAAAAAAATATCTGGTTTCTCTCTATCAAAATACTAATTAAAATTCATGTTCATGGGGATGATTATACATATGTTTTTGAACTAAAAGTCTAACCTGGCACTATTTTTTGGCCTTATTTTTGTGACAACATTTTTGTCCATATGGCATGAAGTGAATCATTTTACATCTTTTTTTAAGCTCTATGTGTTTTTCTTGTTGTCTATTCCCTCTTCTCCCACCACACACACACTGGCAGCCGCTACCAAGTTACCAAATGCCAACTCAACCCTGCAAGCTGGCTGCATGGAGCTATATAGTACTGGCATTTTCTTTTTCTTTGCAGAAATATTCTCTCTCTATGTGTATGTCTGTCTCTGTCTGTCTGTCTCTCTCTCTCTCTCTCACACACACACACACATGTACACACACACACCACGTACAGACCACTGAGGCACTCTGAATATTTCTCCTTCATTTTCCCAGCAATCTGTCCCCTGCTCTGGCTTCTGCCTGGTTCTGGTGTGTGCAGTGTGGCTGCTGGCCTGCTGTGGAGGACCACACTAGCCTCTCTGGTGCCTCACCCCAGCTTTCTTTCTCTATAGCACTCTGAGAATTAGTGGTTTGCTTAAGAACTGCTATAAATTAATGGTTAATTGAGTCCATGTAATTAGTTACAGCAAAGTGCAAAAATCATGATGGTACAGTGTCTGTCCCCACCCCTAGCCCTTTGTAAAATCATAATAATCCATGTTTCTGCTTTTGCAGACGGGAAAGTTCCTTATCTGCAGTGCAGCCACACGTCCTGACTGCTTGGGTCTTGGCTGGCACATGATTTGTACACGTGCTGCCTCCACCAGCATCAGGCACTGCTGAGTTTGTGTGGAAGGGCAGCAACTCCACCTAACAAATGTAACTTTAACAACAGTAAAACAACCTAATAGCTTAGCATGCCAGGGGGCTAATGTGGCGGGCCATTTACTGCTGCACTAAATAGCCCCGGTTTGATTCTCATTGCCAAGTGTCGAACTGAGAATTGTAAGGCAGGAGTAGCTCCTAATTCATTAGATAAAGGGGGTCATTGCTCATAGGGCTTGGGAGATGTAGAAAGATAAGAAATTGAACAAGCTATTCCTTTTTCAAATGCCATCAAAACCTGGGCTACCTGCGGTCCGGAGAAAGCAGTCACTGAAACATGAGGGCTTTCTGTTCTTGGCACTCAGGTGCCAACTTCTCACTCATCATACGTGTGCTTTATTCCACAATGTTCAGCTGGAAATAAGCTAGAGGGGGAAGGGATCCTAACACTGAGACCTGTTATTTATTATTTGTAAATCATGTTGACACCTTTGGAACAAAAGCAACATCACAAAGAAAAAGTATGAGTTAGCCCATGCTGTAAAATGAGCCACTACCAAAATGTCCCTGCCAGCTATGCTGCCTCATGAGCCCTGAAAAAGTTGTTGTGGATAGTTGTGACCTGGCTAATAGGCTGGGCAGGAGAGAGACCACTAGCAATAAAAAGAGAACAAAATTCTTGTTAACATGGCTACATCTCATAATATTGTGTGTCTTTCTTTTGCCTTTTTATTTCCATTGTTGACAGTTATAACCTGTCCTGAATGGTCATTATAAAGTTATGTAGACAAAATAGTTCACCTATCTGTTTAATAGAAGAGAGAAATAATCAAAATGTCAAATGAGATCCCTAAAATGGGACATCTTTATTTCCTGAACATTAGCCCTAAAACAACTGATTTCTCTAATTCCTGCCATCACTCAGATTGGCCTTGAATTACCTCCCAATAGGCCTCCCATGTGCTTCTAGATGAGAGTGTGTAATGGGGGATCTGTTAATTAACTAGAAGCAAAGTTGCGCGGTGGGGATCAAACACTGGATACGTCCTAAAACTCCCACAGAGAAGATGAAATGCAGCGCAAACTTTAAAGACTTCCCGTCATTAGCTGAGACCTTGCTGCTCCTGGCCCAGACCCCTCCTGTTTCAGAGAACAATGAGGACAATGATGGCAGAAATGAAATAGTGCAGCCAGGAACAAAGGGACTGGCTATTTACCAGTAGAAAAAGAAAGAAAGGGGGAGGGGGAGAGAAAGGGAGAACTTTCTTTCTCTGTGGGTCCTGTCTACTTTTAATTAATTTATGACTGCCAGGGAATTATACAGAGAGCACACCCAGGCATGACTGTACCCTAAGCACAGGGTTAATACTAGGAACATCTACCTTTTACTCCCAGGAAAAGTGCAACCCTCTAGAGGGAAAGGGTAGCTGAGGAAGGAGTGAAGACAGGATGGAAGGAGTGACAAAGAACCACCATGGGACTGAACTTACTCTGAGCATCAGGGTTCACACTGGAGGATGATCAAAACAAAAGAAAACAAAGCAACTCTGTTCCAAGAGGAACATAGCCTCTCAGATCAGTCCTCCATCACTAGCACACAGGAACTGAGCTCCAACACAAAGCTCAAATCTTGCAATTTTCGAGGTCTCCACTTTATATTTAGGTATAAATATACCTAAACAGTGTATCAATAGCGAAAGTACATAGTCATGATAGTGACATTGTTCCTTCCTGTTTCTTGATAAATTAGAATAATTATACTGAAAATACAATAAACCAAGGAATAACAAATCCAAACTACTGAAGGACTTAGTCCTCATTTTGTATTCTGATTTTGTAGAATTCAAATCAGCAGCTTTTCTATATATCTAAAGTGCAAGGCTTCAAAAGGATTAGGAGAGTACTTTATTGAACCAAAGAGGTATACAGAGAGAAGCTTTGTCCTTCCTGGCTGCATGTTGAATCTCTTGCTTTGAGATGGACCATCCTTATCCCCAGAATAAGGGGAGCCATTATTTAGGGAGCCCAATGGCTCTGCTTTTGTTCTTCAAGTGTTAAACATGGCCACACTAGAGTTATTTTATTTTTTATTGGCACATAATAATTGTATGTATTTATGGGTACAATCTGATGTTTCAATACATGCACACATGGAACAATGATCAATGTTCATCACCTTAAACATTTGTGATTTCTTTGTGGTGGGAACATTCAAAATTTTCTCTGCTGCTATTTTAAAATATAAAATACATTACTCTGAAATACAGAGCAACACTGTGCTATGGAACACCAGAAGTGACTCCTTCCATCTAACTATGACATTGAACCTGTTGACTCGCCTCTCTCTATCTCGGCGTCTCTGTTACCTATCCTAGTTTCTGGTAACGACTGAATTATTTTATTTTTAGAAGCTCTAACACAAGATTCACTTTTCTTTTTCAAATCATATGTTTAGAACCATCAGTGGAAGTTCTGCAAATGGATGAAACAAGCAAATCTCTCAGGATTATGTTTTGTGACTGATTTACTTACTTCTCACCTATCAAGTATGAAAGGTTTAGATTTTAATAAGCTCAACCACAAACTCAACTCTAAGGAAAAGAAAATCTTAAGCATATAGTTCAACCAACTAAAAATACTATATAATCAAAAGGGAGTTAGAGGTCAGAGGTTTACCATTAGCCACTTGTACAGTCTAACTAGTATTAAAAATAAACTCCACAATGAACTGAAAGGCACACTGTCAATTATTGAGAATCTTATCTAGTGTCTCTACACATAAAATCACAAAGAGTAAGGTATTCCTCATGCGTTTTATGATTGATATGACTATGCCATCTACCAATGATAATATGGTAGAACGGCAAAGTGGCATGATAGGTTAGGACTGAAAGATTCTAAAGTTACATTTCTGACATCTAAAAACCAAGTGTGTGTCTTAGAAAACATTATTTATTCTCTTTGGTCTAGTTTCCATGGGGATAATACTTCTGATTACACCACAGGGCTGTTTTGAGTGTCGAATGATATAACATATGTCCAAGTATTTAAAAAAAAACACCAATTTACTTTCAATCTGACTGTCCTCTGCGGTTCCTAGAACAGTTCTAGGTCCAAAATGAAAGGTATTTAGGACCTAAGAATCTACAATGGTGTTACCAGCAACTCCATCGGGATTTTGTAATTCTCTTCAAACTTCCTGAACAAGTTTATAAATCAGTCTAGGAAAAATTACATTCTATAATCCATCCCAGATTGCTACTTTCTGCTTTTCATACATATTGTGTTTCTAATTTTTTTCCTAAGTACAACAATAGCTTATAAGCAAGATTAAATCATGTTTTCCTAATGTAGTAATGGCTTACCTCTTTTCTACTTAATTCAATAATTTTTATCTGTCTAGTTACACAACATTATAATTATGCAATACTCCCCAAATGCTTAATTTTGTTTGCTAATTTTCCAGTTTTGGTGATAATTTGAAGATATTCAGAAATTTCCTTTGCATTAAACAAAAGTTATATAGGTAGTGGCAAGTCAATATAACAAAGAAGAATAATAAGTCAGGGCCATATTCACAGCAGAAAAATAAGAGGGAAAATTCTTGATACAAAGAGAAATCTAGTAGTACTTAATATCAATCCCTTTAGGATTTAGATAATCGGAAATTTATAAGCTAAATCTGTTCCAAAAAGAAGAAAAAATCCCTGAGGGAAGAATCACTATCATTTAGAACATGATTGATAGAGAAGTGACAGAAAGGCAGGCCAAATATCACTAATTCCTGATTCTTAGAATGACTCAATAAGAGTAAAACCAACTGATTTAATTAATAATTTTTTAAACATAATTTTTTTTAAAATATAGGTGGACACAATATTTTATTTTTATGTGGTGCTGAGGATCGAACCCAGTGCCTCACGCATGGTAGGCAAGTACTCTACCTCTGAGCCACAACCCCAGCCCAAATTAATAATTTAACTGGTGAAATATTTTTTACTAGGCAAAAACACAGAACACCTGGCCTTGATGGCCCCTGTAATAATCTTGAGAAGTAGCTGTATACCAGTTCTGATATTCTGTACAGCCTATGTAATATTGAACATTTTTAAAAAACTATTCTCAAGTATTTATAAATTGAGAGAATCTATATAACATTCCTGCTTCTGACACTTTTTTTTTTTGAACTTCAAAAGCTCTGTCAATGCTGTGACCACCCTCCCACTGGTGGTAAGCAGAAATGGCCCATGTGACACAGACTCATACTCTTGGGCTCACCCTAGTCCTCACCCGTTCTGCTTGGCTCCTACATTCAGCTAAGTTTTTGACACCTGAAATTTCAGAGTAGGCTTTAAGGGAATGTAATAGTAAAATATTCAGAATTTTTTTCTCAGAACACAGATTTCACAGCTGTTCCTCTTATGCCTACCCTCATTACGAAAGACAAAGATGTGAAAACCAATAGAAAAATACAGGATAACAGTCACACAACAGAAATGAATAAATGAATAATGTTTAAAATCAATTCACAGATAATGGGATAAGGATAAAAATTTCGTAGCCAATATCATGTAAGTAACAATGAAAATAAATACAGTGAGAAAAATTAATCAACAGTAAAAATGATATGTTGTATACAATTATGAAAACAAAACCAAAATGAAGAAAGATTAGTAAGCCAAAAAGCAAACCACAAAAAATCAGATTAATATGGTAAAACAATAATACATTAAGGAAATGGAGGTAAAATTTAAAGAACTGAGTAAGCCAAAGAATAACTGTGAAATATGGTTAATGGAAAAAGTTAAATTTAAGTTGGTAATTCAGAGTCCAAGGTTTAACATTCTCTTGCATAAGCAAACTCTAATCTTTGAACTGAGTTAGCTTTGGAGAAGCAGCCCATCTCCCACAAGGTTGTCCTTCTAAACCTGGGTTTTCTTGAAGGGATCACCTAGTTGGTAAGGTTTGAGAGTTCTCTAAATTTGGGACATTCAAAATAAGAGTGCAATAGATAGAACTGTCATCTTTGCTATTTGTTCCCATTTGGATATGGTGCAGCCAGCACAAGGAGAGCCTATATGCATATTTGGCATTAAATAACCAGATAGGTTTTTAAATAGATCCCTGGAAAGAACAAGCTGGAGAATATAAACCTTCTTTGCCAATATGCTCAAGTACGAACAGATCAAAGATTGGAATTTATGTTAGGACTTTTATTTAGGAAAAACGCACTCAAAAGAATAAAGGGAAGGCACATCTTGCTTTCCAAAGTATCCAGAACAATCTTCAGGGAAATTTTCTTTGTTTCATGGGCTTTTTGACTCATATCTAATTTTGGCTATCCAAATCTAAGCATGGAAGCTGAGGCCAACTTCCTCATACTTCCTATTGTGCTGGGGCCGTTTCTGCCTACTGTTCTATAGTGTGTGCTCAGGAAACCGAAGATAATTTTAGTATCAGTTCAAGGGGCCATACCAGAGGGCCTGTAATATTTGACCATATGATAAGGCAAATCTTTCACAAAATAACATTTGAGAATTTTTACAGTGTCTCACGAATATGAAAAATTACACATATCTGAATTTCTGAAGTTACTAACACTCACCACAGAGGCAACATTAACACACATACACACAAAATTCCAGTCAACAGAATACATAGTTCTCTAAAATATATCACATATTTACCTAGTGTTTCAGAGAAAAAAAGGCTAAAGATAATAATCTTTCTGATAGCTTACAGTTATGATCAGGAATATCACAATGGTACATGGAAAGATTACCAAGGTTTATCAATGGTTCTATACAGGGGTCGGGTAGGGTGGGTAGGGTGGATGGGTATTCTCCTGCCTCTGGGGGATCTTTCATAGTCAAAGAAAATGTTTTCACTCCTGTAGTGGGGGTGAGATGACAGTGCCACCAGCCTCTAGTGGACACAAGTCAGGATTGCCTTAGACCATCTAAAAGTGCACAGGTCAACTCTTCCCCTGACTCACAAATGTTTCACCCCTACCTCCTAAGAATTATCCAACTCAAAAGGTTAACAGTGCTGAGTATCACCAGGCCCACAGTACACCACACTATGTGAAATTTGTCTGTTGTGCTGGCAGTACTTGCATGTAATTTTTATGATCTGTTTTGTGCTTTTTTTAATTCTTTTAACCTCCTCCTTCTGTACTATCTCCCTCTAGATTCAGATGGCCCCTCATCTTTCCGACTTGCTCTAGTATTCTGCTGTGGGCTTGGAAAACATTATTTTCAATCTTCATACAACCATATAGCCTATGAAAGATGATTTGAAAGCTATCTGAGTAAAGCTTGGCAGTTCAGAGGCATAGATTAAATAATTTTATATTTTCTAAGCTTATTTTTGGTTCATATTTATTCCAATTACTTAAGTACGCCAGACTTCAAGTATCGGCAGAAGAATTTCTGGTTTATTCAAAACTAAAGAACCAACAAACAAATGAGAAACATCTAAAACAGAAAACAACAGCAACCTACATTAATGTGTACTCTATTAATACAAGATTAATAATATCTTGAAAAGGCTGAACTCATATGTGTTTTCTACACCAAGTGATCAAATTATTATACCCAGATAGATCTCAGAAACAAGACCTGGAAGAAGAAGGGCAGAATGTTTATCTTTTTACAGGAGTACCCTTAATTATGTGTGTTTAATTTTTATGTATTTCATTATAACTTGAGATTTATGCTGGTGTTTTCATATATTAATGATACATAATTTTCATCTATAAGTTTGCATAGTCAAATTTGGCATTTTATGTATTCAAGATAAGATACAATTGATTTTTTTAAAAATAAGGCTGCTTATTTACATGACTTTCCTTTAATTTAATCAAACATTAAGTAATTTAATCTAGGAATAGTTAAGTAACAGTGATTGATCAGATTATGAAATAATTGGTGCTTGCTGTTCTTCTCATAGCTGTAGTCTATGTCCTTAGCACTAAGAGGCACTGCTTGGAGATCCAATCCAATCAATTAATCAACCAAACCAACTACCCACTAATTTCATTAACTTTATGGCAAAAGGAGTTAGCACCTATAAAGTTAGATAAAATTTAGAATTTTGATAGGAAAACATTTTGAATTCCAGGTTGCTGCAGGCTAGTAGGGAAAAAATTGGGCCAGGAGACACAAAGAACTCAATTCTGATTCTGATTGAATTCTGCCACCTTAATACTGAGTGTTTGATGGACTTGACATTCACAGGACTATTTGGTTATAGTTTCCTCATCTTCCAACTGCTTTAAAGTCAGTAGTGAAAACCAGAAGGAATAAGCAAGAAGCAGAACTGAATAAGTTCCCAAAGCAGATAACTGACAATAGGACATTTTATCAGACACTAGTTCTTTTTTGGAAGTTTGACAGCCTTTCACCATAGAGAATCTAGTCTGTGTTATGTAACTTATTCAGGTACAATGTCCTGAGGGTGCTGAAACTGATGTAAGTCATAAACAATGGGGAGTTTCATGAAAGTTCAGCCCCAGTTCCCCCACCATAGGTCAGTATATAAAACTAAAAAAAATAAAAATAAAAATAATGCAGATCCAGAATGATCAGCAAGTCCTCTGAAGCCTAAAACAGGGCATCGGTTGGAAAGGGATCGAGAAACTTTGTCAAAGTCTTGTGATCATCCAAAGTACAAACATCTACTGGAAAATGAGAAGCTGACAAGGAACTGTTTATTTTCATCAGAAAGTAATGTAATAACTTCAGTATAGAACTCCTGGTGGCTTATGTATGTTCTGACTTTATCAGAGGTTACTGGGTATGAGCAAATGTTTTAATTCCAGTTTTCCACTGAACCATCTGAATAGTAGCTGTTGAGGGCAAAGGTCTGTTAACTCTTTCTGAGGCAGAATTCCCACAGCTGCCCTGGGTCCTCTTCATCCAAAGTTTGGGGCATTATACCCGGATAGTGTGAAAGTTGGTGTTTTCATTTTATGGTATTGGGGACTGAATGAGACCACTGAGCTACATCCACAGCTCCTTACAATTTTTCTTTTAAAAAGCTGGCTATTGTACTATGATGTGGAACAAAATGATCCTTAATTATCTAACTTTAATTGGTCAATATCAAAGTTGTCAATAAATCCAATTTAATGCATGTATATAAATTATGGGATACTAATGATAAACATTCTAAGAAATCAGAAGTTAAAGTCTATTTTGTAATTTCCTTCAAACTAACTTAAAATCTGAATAATGCTGGAACTCTTATTATTTTTTTTCATAAGTAACCTGACAAGAAAAAAATGTAACAATTATTAAACATTTGAAATAGTCAAGTTTTATTCTTCAAAACGTGAATAATATACTTATATTCATTTTGACACTGAGTTCATACCACCTAATGACACTGAGGATATACTATATTATACAATAATCTATTTCATACGTAAATTCTTATTTAGACAGTTAGCCAAAAAAATCATTCTGAGTTAACTTTGCCTGTTATTTACAATGAAATCTCCGTAGCATATTAAGCAGAAAGGATGATCTAGCAACTTACACATAATAATTAAAGTCAAGTGATTTGAAAAAAAGTAAAGTTAGAAATGGTTGTATTTCATTAAAAGAAGCACTTTAGATTAAAATGATAATCAGAATGTATCAAAAAATAAGCCTATCTTAAATCTCATGTAGGATAACAAAGACATCACAGGTATATATACTTAAATGAAAACAAAACATCCCTACATGTTTAAAATGAAGGAATGCCGTTTGCCTCTTCTTTCATACTTCCTTGTCCCTCATTTCTCTTCTATTCTTACTTGATCTCTGCTGGGTTAGTGCTGTCCTATATACACATTGTACTACTGAGGACAGTGGCAGTTTCTGAGAATGCAAAGCGAAATTCCCAGGACTGGAAAAAAGAATGGAATGGCAAGTACCTCCTCTAGGTTTCCCCGGACCTCCTCATGACCTGGGGGGACCACTATGCCACAGTAACTGAAATGCAATGCAGAAATCCTCCTATTAGCAACCTCAGCTAGAGAAGAGCACAACCCCCATGATCCTGAGTACCAAAAGAGGGAGGGGGCAAGTGGAAAGGATCAACTTTCTTTTTAGACCCTTTCTAGGTTAAGAAAAAAAAAATTAAGTGTAATCAATAGCCATGATACCAATACATAAATCTCTAGAAAAATGTAAAGTTCCTGGAAGAAGAAATCACAGATGAGGACACTTTCTGAGTAAAATAGTACACCTTTGCCTCCCAGGGTGGATTAATCAAGATGCAGAGGGAGGCCAGGAGAAAGAGAAGGAAAGAAGCTAAGCTCTCTGTTAGATCCTTTACAGAAAACTCCTGCCATGCATGATATGTTCTGTGGCATGAACCACCTACCTGAACTCTCAATTTCTACCTTCTTTTCCGTCCTCTTAGAGCCTACATATTTTACATTGTTCAAACCCCAAACCTAGCTTTACTCACAATAGGATTCTTATTCCCACATTGCACATGGTGTACGAACACATGCTCTGAAGTGGGACTTCTGCCCACCCCCCACCTTCCAGGTTACAGTGGAAAGGCTTAATCACATGCTTGCTGCCTGTCCCCAATGTTCTTTCATTTCCCAATTGTTCACTGGCACGTAGGCCACAAGAGCAAACAAAGCTTTGACAAATGAACAGATTTGCTTTTTTACTTACAAGCATCTGTTGATATATTAACTACAATAGAAATAACCAAATTTCAGTCAGGGTGAAAGAAAAAGGTAAAAACCTTCAGAATCCCAACATGATCATTATTCAATATTGCACTTCAATTATTGTTCAGAAGAGGTTCTGAGTGGAATAAAAATGGCAAGTGAATGACTGCACTCTACAGAAAGGGAGACTCCTACCACATAATCACTGCCGTAATTGATAAAACTATTTATAAATGTTTAGAGTATGGATGCTGCAATGATTCTGACTGAAACAAAAAAGAAGACAGTTATCAAAGACAGTACTAAATTTTCTCAGTGATGATAATAAAGTAAAACATAATGCCACAAAAATATCAAATTTTATCATTGGCAAAAGATTTAAGTTTTATATTATTGCTCCAACTGCATATTCTAATACATTTTTTTCCCCAGACTTAATCTCGGCCTGGTGTGCCTCATTTTTATAGGACTTCTGAAACTAGAAATCACCAGCATGGGGAGAGACTATTAAAGGCAGAGGTGTCTCCTATAAGCACAACATGTGACCAGGTAATATTGTCTGGATTAGCAGCTTTACAGCCTAACTAAGCCCTGGAGCTACAATTATCTGGTTGCATTAAACTGAAATCACCTGAAAAACTTCACACTGAACAAGCCCTTGGAAATGTCTAATCTGCCAGTTTACACTCAGAAGAGAAAAAAAAGTTTCCCACTAAGAAAAGTCTCAAAAACCAGTATATGGTCTGAAGACATTTTTGCAATTTATTTCCATGTCATTTCTTCACTTGCATTTAAAAAAGGAGATTTAACCTCACCATTCCCTTCCAAACCAATGTCTCAAGTATATATGTTTGATTAGGGTACAAGAGACATAAGGGATAAAACTTCATTACCACAGAGGGAATACACAGCACCAGATATGAAGCCTTATGCTAATTTTAGCAAAATGTATGTATCTTTTTATACACATAAAGTTATGGCACTATATAAAGAGATCCTTAAAAGTGACATGAACTGAAGTCCTATTTACTGCCTGGCTATTTCTTTTTAAAAGATAAAAACTACAAGTAGTGGTTTATTAATATTAAACTGTCTCCAAAATTCATTTTACTTCCACGTAGGTTTTTTCCCCCTTTAATTTGGAAGACATAGTGAAATCATGTACCCAAAATTAAAATTCTGACTTTAGAAAGAGATTTCGTTACTTAATAGCAGAACAAAGAAGCTAATCGTAGGCCCCAAATTGGAAGACTATTTTGTCTTCCTTAATACCTCACTTGTCAGTGTTTGTTTCCTCTTCTTCACTCGTCAATATGGATGCTGAAAATTCATAGTGTCAGGTTGCAACATATTCTGTCTGTAAAGCCATGTTTCCCAGAAGAACTACTTTTCTGCACAAACATTCAATGTTTAGAGATTCAGTTTTGCATTATCTTGAAGTCGAATGTCTAGATTTCCAGATAAGAAAATTAAATCCTTAAACAATTAAAGGTATTTATTTTTAAAATTTTACATGTTATTTTTTAATTGACCAACTTCCCATTCGGACAAGATGTTAGTTACCCATTTCCCTCCTCAACAAACTCAGTTTAAAAAGAAATATATATATATATATATATATATATATATATATATATTCTAAACTAATGTGTAACTTGCATATCCAAGACTAGTAAGATTGGCAGGTGAATTTCACTCCAGAACACTTACCCTCAATGGCAAGTAGAAGAAATTCACTGCAAAATGATGCAATTCCACCAAGTGGCTCTTACTATTGAATAGCATCTATGGGGAATATATTGCTTTTCATATAATCATTCTATTTTTCCATTAAATTAATATGCAATGTAAATTTTCAACTTGAGATACATACTATACAGATTTTTACTTAAAGATAGGATTTTAAAACAATATATATCTCAAGTATTCATTGATAATAGGTTACTAAATCTCTTTTCTATGACTATAGTTTCACTTAAGTATAATGGTTTATGCATGGTGTCTTGAAATAAATAGAAAGATTGATTAGATATACTTTGAATTCCCTCCCTCGATTTTTACAAATCTATAAAAGTAGACAATGCCTAAGTATGCCCGGACATTACTGGAAAGAACTTAAGGTTCATAGTAAAGATATCCATTATTTATAACTAAGTCACTTTTTGCTGTGATTAAAAATAAAGTGTGACACTAGGATATAGCAATACATTAAAAAAAACACAAAGTATTCTTGTACCAGTTAAAATGAATCTAGATTTGGCACAAAATAATTTTGACATTTATATTTAGACTGTAAACATATAAGGCTTTTGCCTGATTTGATTACAAAAGCCTCTTTGTTCCTATTTTATGATTCAACATTTCAGTGAAAATTTAAAGCAGAGTACTTTTTCAAAATTAGAACAAAATTTGGGATAACTAAAAATAATCTCTCACTCTACCTGGCCAGGATTAAGGCAGGAGGGTCCCTGAAATCAGAACGAATGTTTGTATTCAGTGAATAGCCAAAATGAATCTCAGTGAAAAACAAAAACCATCCCCTGTTTTTGCTACTGAAGTACACGGTGTTCACTGTACATTAAAGCTTCATTTCTAGTCTGCAGTATTTGGGTGACCAAAGGTATCCCTGGAGAAGACATGGGAAATTTTACCTCACTTTAAGTCCCAATGGAATCCTCAAGCTAATTAGGCTGCCATTCAAAAACTGTACATTTAAAATCCACAGCATGTAGCTCTGGCAGAGAAGTTGCCATTTGTAGGATATTGATATTCTGGATTTCCCTTCAATTTTTTTTTTTTATGTTTCTAAAATACAGTAAGTATCGGATGATTCATGAAAATTAACCAAGCACTAAAATTTGTGACTATAATTAAAGTCTTTGGGATAAATTAAGTTTTCTTACTGTATATACTTTTAATGTTTTAATGAATTTAGATACTTGGAAATATATAAGTTAAAATTAAGACAAACAGAAGGGTTTTTTAATAACCGTGTATCCCTATTTGGCTCTAAGAGTCAAAATAATTCATTATTGTTAAGATAGCAATTTATTCTTTTGGTCAGTCAGGAAACCATCAAAAGTTATTTTGCCTCTTTTGTAAAGTTATTGAAAAAATTCAAATATTTGCACAGAAAAATAAATGTCATAAAGATGGGATGAGTATTAATAAAATTTGAAAACCTTAAACTGAACTAATCGATTTGGAGTGATATACTGGTTAGAAGCTATTTTCTGATATAGGAGTGGAGAAAAAGGTTTAACCTGGTTATGGCTATAAATATTGCATCTCTTCTAAATTAAATCAATTTTCTTGATGAAACTAATTTCTTGCCTGAAAGGTATTAAAATAATTTCATTATAAAGAAGGTTTTGCTACAGTTCTGCTCATTCCCTACTGAAGCAATACTCTCTCTGTATGTGTCATGACATGCAAACCACGTGTACCAAAGATGAGAACATTTTGAAAACACTGAAAAAAATTGAATAATATGGATGATCAAGTTTCAACTTTCTACAACAACCTGATCATTACTTCTACTGTTTGCTTCTCTTCTTAAGCCATTTTATCCTATTCCATGAATGTATGTATGTATGTATGTGTGTGTGTGTGTGTGTGTGTGTGTATATATATATATACTAAAAATCACAGTAATACAAATTAAAACTTCAATGAGATACCACTTTTCAATTTCCCAAATATGTAATTTCAAAAAAAGATTATAGCCAGTGCTGATAAATGGGGGAAAAACAGATCTTCACATGAGTTAGTGAAAGCATGAGTTTGACACTTTCTGAGGGAAATTTGTCAATATGTCTAAAAATTTTAAATCTGCATGAGTTTTAGTCCAGAAATTCCACTTCTAGTAATTTATCCTATGTAAATAATCCCCTAAGTGTGCATGTATTCAAAGCATCATTTTCCAAAGCAAATAATAAGACATAAATCTAATGTGTATCATCAGAATGTTAGGAGAATAACAACATTTTAAGGAGGATGGTAGGGTCTTTCTTATAAGAGGATACAAAGTAGGAGGTTATCTCTGGGAAAATGGGATTATATAGGTTCTTGCTTTTTTCTTTATAATTGCAATGGTTTGGATATTTTAAATAACTTTTTATAATAAAAAAGGAATCAAAATTTAAAACTAGTTGTTAAATACGTAAAAACAGGTAGTCTTGTGAGAATGGAATTTAACTTGCATATCTTTTACCATAAAACACATTATACAGATAAATACATGATTTACCAAAGACATATTTCAAAGGTATATTTCTCTACTCCAATTAAGTAATAACTCTAAAATTTCCTTTATTTCATAGAGTTTATAATATTTTCTATGTAAAATGCACTTTTATGAATATCATGTACATGTAAATAATATTCCAATTTAGAGTACTATTTTCTATCTTATTTAACTGTAAGAAAATCATTAGAAGTAGGAAATGCTCAATTACAAGCTTTTCAGTAATCCAAAGAAAATTATTAACTCTGCAGCTATTATTACACATATGAACTGTATTTTCAACATACATTTGTTAAATTTAATTTTTAATTTTCTATGAATGGTCCACCTTTTTACACAACCAATCCAAGTCTTACTCTTAATGTATGGTTTGCATATAAAGTCATTCTAAAAATCCTAAATTGCCTCATGGAATAGGAATACCAAAAAACGATTTAACCAACCACTTATAAAAAGAGCAACAGGATTCTTCATTCATTTACTATACATATGGGTCTTATGTACTTTTAAATTGTATCTGTCTGTATTATTATAACAAATACGCTGAAAGTCCCTTAACATAATCCCCCAAAATAAGGTTCTGATACTAAATTAATAAAATTTTTCCATCTAAATGAATTTGTTGCTTCTAAGTAGAAACATTTTTATAACTTTGTTTATTTTTATATGGTGCTGAGGATCGAACCCAGGGCCTCACACGTACAAGGCAAGTGCTCTCTACCCCTGAACCACAACCCCAGCCCTAGAAATACTCTTAACTTTGAAACTGCCAAAAATAACAATGCTGATTCTCCCCAAACATGATCTATATATCTTGTATAATGGCACTGCAGTTGATTTGAGCTAAACAATTTTCAATTTCAAGATGTCTATGGTAATCACCTGTTATACTAAAAATATTTAGATCCTGAATGTAGGCAAATTGGTATAAGGGTGGTGGGTTGTTTTTTTTTTTTTTTTAAATCAAATCATGAGTTTCTATTTTGGGGAGTCAAAGGGTAGAACATTTACCACTCTGTTGGCTATACCTCTCTAACCTTGACCCTACATGGTTTTGCATATAATTTAGAATTCATCTGGTTAGAAGACCATAAACCAAGCCCAGGAGGGATCTGCTAAACTTGAATAAAGATGGCCTTCCAGGGGTGGAACAACAACATTTGGGGAGTAATGGAGAATACAGAAGCATGTGAAGCAAATGGAGGTAGCTATGCACTCTATCTTTTGTGTACTCCTGATGGTCTTCCTTTAGGCTCCCAAACAAAGTGTTTCCTTCTTGTGGCCCAGGGTCTGTATACTAGCTAAAGGGCCTGAGCATTCTTCCCCCACTCTTTCGGGTAGGCAAGGCTGAAGAGAACGGTTAAATATTTGGGGCTGGAGCTGTAGGAATCTTCTCAGTGCTTAGTTTCTCTCTGCAAACTATTGTTCCATCCTCCTAGGATACTGGAGAGGGTGAGATGAGTTGACACAGGTAAAACACCCATCACAGTAAAATACCCATAACAGTATCTGGGGCACAGTAAGTGACCAATAAAGGTGCGCTGTTATCATGAGTATTATTATCCACATAATTTATCAAGTTACATCTGATTCCTGGCTCAGGGAATCCTTGGATAAATGTCTGGATTAGGCCAAATCCTCCTACAAGAGGGTTCATCACTGTTCACTCTACCTTTGCAGCATTCATCACAGTCACATTTTAACATTGTTTTGTGTGATTGTTTCATTAACACTAATTTTCCTTATCACTCAGCTCTACAATGAGGGAGAACATAATGTGTGGTTGAGGAGACACAGCCCCAACACCTAGGATGGTACTTATCAAATAATAGAACTTTAATCATATTTATGAGTGGGCTATTGAATTAAAGAATAAATATAGCAAGTAGGAAATATGAAATGATTTTTAAAAAGAAAAATAAAACAAGGCAATACACTTAAGGAACTTACAAACTAGTCAAGCCCACTTGCTTGAGATTGAGAGGACAAACTGATCTGATGCACCCATACCCTGATCTTAAATTTACTCTGCATCCTAGCCAGCTAAATACAATAGGCAGATGGGGTAACACATTTGTCCAATTAAAATCTGAATCAGTGTTTTTACCAGCACAGAGGTATAGAATAATAACTATGAATATGTATGTGTATTATATGGCCCATGTATAGAATTTATACAAAAATAAGCTAATTTTTATCAAGATTAAAACCCAACCACAACTAGCAACACATTTTAGGTAATAAAATAAATGACAGAGCTATAACAAATGTAGAAGACAGAGCAGCTAAGAAAAAGATCTATGTGAATATGGAACTCAAATTTAATAAATAAAGATTTAAGCAGTAAGGAAAAAATTCTTCAGTGCATAAATATAAAAACATACATTTTAGACATTTATGTCTTAATTTTCAATAATTCTATTTATTTAAAGCAGTAAGTGGCTTCAATGTAGAATTATTTGTCAGATATTTCTGTATATTAGCTCCTCTGCTAAAAACTATACCATTGGCAGGCATAAAGTATTCATTTCAGACTTGGACAAAGTTCAGTATGGCCTTCAATATTACTCTATTGGTGTGTGTGTGTGTTTAAAATGTTTGCTTTAGCTTTATTGAACCTTATATATTTAAATTATGTTTTCTTATGTCTTTGTAGTTGTCACATCATATTGACTATCAAAAATGTCAATTTTTGCTTATTAATTTTCCTCTTGATATTCTCAAATTATTTATAGATGCTGATTTTTTAAGAGTTTTTGAAGTAAAATATTTTATGATGGCTATATCAGTCATTGTCATTCACATCAAACTTAATGTTTCAAACTAATAAAAAAGCTCAAGGAAATTAAAACAATAATTCCACCCCAATGATTATCAATCTAGCATTATACCACCTGAAGTGAAACTGTAAGAGACTAAGAGCCAGGAATACATTCTCATGTTATCAACTTGCTTTTTTTTTTTTTAATTCTGAAATTTTGGCTCTTTTTGCCTTAGTTCCTCCATATTATAAACACTGGCATGTTGGCAGCTAATCAAGTAATGATTGGAAGTGCTTAAAGCTTAAATATTCTTGGAAGAGAAGTAGTGTACAGGTGCAAAGTAAAAGAAATTTTTAAAATGTTTCCCACAAATTGAGGGGGAAAAAATCATCAAATTCTTGTTGGGCCATGTGTTTACCAAGGATAAAGTAGTTCAATACCACTGTAGGGAAATGGGCTTGCCTGAAGTTGATTCATTTCACTTATTATTATATTCTCCAAATACTTCCAAAGGCTTTGAGACAGCTTATAATGACATACAAACATAAAAAAGACCATAAGTAAACGATAAAGTGAGAGATTTGTGAAGCAGTCATCACAACAACAAGAAAACCCTAAGAACAAAAATACAAGGTTTCTACTAATTGCTTTCAAAAGAGAAATATGATAGTGGATAAAGGTCACATTTTCAAGAAAACAAACGAAAGCCTGTTTGTTAGTCAAGAGAAGCAAAATGTACCAGCACTCTTGCTGTGAAGGGCTGTCATGTTTGGAGATACCACAGAAGGGGCATTCATTCATACAAAAATATCTTTACAGAGTGACCCCTGTGCCTAGCACTGTGCTAGGGGTTAGGGACACAGGAAAGCAGAGAAACAGGCCTGCTGGGCACTCTCTTAGAGACTCCAGTTTAGTAAGGGACATTAATCAGTCGCTCACAAAAAAGACCATGCAGCCCAGACTGAGCTACTTCTGGTAGAAAAGAACATGGTAGGAGGGTGGATAATGGTTAGACTCCCTCCCTGCAAAAGTTAGACTCTGAGTGAAATGTATCCAATGACTAATAAGAGATCACTCAGCAGAGGTGGATCTGGTTAGGAAGAGAAGAGCTACTGGGAAAGGATGGGAGGGAACTCAGGCTTTGTGACTCAAAGGAAAGGAAGAGGGGCTAAAGCCCAGAGGCTTCTAAGGTATGCAGGGGCAAGTTCCACATGGGCCACATAGGCCACAGAAGCCTGCTGGCACAGTAACCCTGCAGCCACAAGGAGCTCTTGATGGCTGTGCTTTACAAAGCCAGTGACGTTTTCTATGAAGCCATTTCTCCCACTGTCTTTGAAGTTTAGGGTCTTGGAGAATTCTTTCTAGGGCTCATCTTTCAAGGTGAAGTTTCACTGAGCTTGTCAGAAAATAAATGGTTTAGAAGGAATTGTGTTAAGCCTCCTTCTTCAGGGGAGGATAAACAATGAGACTAGAACTTTCTGGAAGCACACTGTTGTGGAAGTTGAATAGGACGCTTTGTAGAAGAGAGCCTGATTTTTGGCATGTGGTGATTTTTGACTCTGGAAAGAAATCTTTTCCAGGCTCCCCCAGACCACCAGACTCTGCGAGTCAGTATTTCCAAAATAAACAAATTATAACCCTTAGGTGGCTGAACACAAAAAAGTGAAACTCACTACCCTGTTATATTTGAAAGAAGAAACAGGAAGTTCCCGTTTTTTCTTTTTCCCATTGTCACTCTCAGTCATTTTTTGACTATAGTTTGTTGGTTTTTTTCTGACTGTATAGGGCCTGTGTTTCTAGTTTTTCCTCACATTACTTTTTTATGCTTTGAGACTATTTTGTATTAAGTGAGAATTATGGTAAATAGGATGGGATCTTTTCCTTATAAGACTGAAGGAAGGTGGAGCCCAGAGAAAGGATAAAATAGAATCATATAATGGTGACCATTAGTGGAGCTAGTGGTTGAAAATGTGTCTTTAAAAAAAAATGTTGAAAAATGGCTTGCACAGATGTGTCTGTCTATTGTGCCCACACTATTGGCCAGCTCCCTGGACAGCCAGTCACATTTGTCCTGAGCAGTCCTCTTACACACCCCCATCACATTTCCTGGTACAGTAAGTACATTATAAATGCTTAGTCTTGAGTGAAATGTTTAACCTATACTAAAGAGAGGAAGGTGAATGCAAAGACATCTTTCATAGGGTTGTTACTGCCTTTCCAACCAAATTCCTTCCGGCTCGACATCCCCTTAAGAAATTACTAGTACTTGCCTTTGCTTTGTAAGTTTGATGAGACATTTTATTTTATTAGTCTATAGAGAGGAAGGGTGTCAAAGCAGAAATGTGGATACATAAGCAATGTATAACAGAAGCCCCTCTTCAAAAAACTCATACCTGTTTCAGACTTTTCCAAGGGCAGGTTTTGGGTTTGTTTCTTTTTTCTAATCTTCCATCTAATCAGACAGCAGCCTGCAACTTTCCTCATCATTACATATGGCCTATTGACAGTTGACAACAACTTTACTCATCATTACATATGGCCATTTACAGTTGACAGCTGTCACCCAGGCAAGTTCACATACGTTACTTCACAATCACATGGCATCACAAAGAGTAGGGTGAGATCCCAGTCCAACACGCCATTGATCAGCCAGTAATGAACCACTGCAGCTGGAAACCACCTTCTGGAAACTGGACGGATGTCAGACACCGTGCAGTGGACCTAGGCACAGTGCCGTTTTAAAAACTGCCAACATGTTAAAATTAAATGGTCTTTTATTTCACTCAAGATTTTCAGAGCACCTTTGTTCTGGTAGTGACTTCTGGTATAAATGCTTTTTTCTGTAATCAGGTTTATTTTCCATAAAAGGAAACGAAATGATATTAAGAAATTTAGAACAGTAACCCTGCTTCATAAGATAGTGAAGCCAGCATATCTCCATTTTGAACTTGACCAAGCACTGCCTTCAATTTCAGTGAATGAGAGCTCCGAACAGTTAGGAAACTGGTTAAATCACAAAGATAGAAGACTCCAGAAATGCATCTAGCTGCCTACTCCCCAGGTCACCTGTGGTTCCAAGATGGTAGAAGACAGTTGCTATGACTGTATGTATTGAATTGAAAGTTTGTGATGATAGAGTTTTGTTCTGTTTCAATTTTTAAAATGGGGGGGGGATATAAATCATGAGGTTTAAATGTGCCTCTATATGATCTATTCACCTACCACATTTTCTATGTACATTATTCATCGAGCATGTAAATATACTACAGTATTTATGCCTACCAATTCCAAGCAATCTTATAGAAGAGATTTTAGCTTGGACACAAATCACTTGCAGCTAGTGAATTCTAACCTTTATTACCCCAGCGAGAGACAGACTTTTGAGACACAGCCTAAACATGTCAAAAGGTTGGTTTTCCATTAATACCAGCAGGAGTAGAAAATGACACTGCAGTTGTCCTTGGAACAGAGAAGCTGACAGTTTTGCTAAAAGGTTCAGCCATTGTAGGATTTTGTTAAAAATCTAAAGGCAGCAACACTTCTCTTTGAAGTTCTAAAACATCTTGAAAATCAAAAAGCTCAACAAAGAATAACATGGACAATGGATATTTCAAAACTCTATTTTTATTTCGCTTTTAAAACATTATGCCTACTAATTTGGAGTGTCAACTCATTCAAAGGTACAAAGTAAGTTCATTAAGAATTATCACTGAATGTATCCAAATAGATTTCCAATTCAAAGGATATAAGCTAACATCTAATAAGTCTAATTTAAATGTCCCATTTTCCCCTTGGGCATTCCCAACAACTCTAATTGAAAGGCACTTAACAGAGGCAGGCCCACAATTCTGAGTATTATATACTGGCTCTCAAAGTGAAGGTCCTTTCCATACAAAATGTGAAAAATCAGATTGCAGGTCACTTGAGCTTTAATTCCTGTCATCTTTTCTAGTTAACCTTAATATCTTGATATTGCAGTAAAAACCAAGATCTAGGACTAAGTTTCCTAAAATTGACAACTTTATTATTCTGTATTAGAATATTCAAGAGAGAACTATATAGTGTTGGGTAGCACCAACAGGCTGAGTGAGATGGCTGAGACCACCAAAGACACTTTCTCCTTCCAAGATTATATAATTAAACATGCTGTCCTTCTAGCAGAATAACAGGGCTTCTTTATTATTCTTATAAATCTGGGGCTTAGGAATTTAACTTGTTTCTTTCTCCTCTAGTGTGTACTGAGACTGAGCCACTGAAGTGATATCACAGGTCAGAGATAAGACTTGCAGTGGCAGGAAGCTGCTGCATTCTGTTGGGGGCTCAGGAAACAATACCCTAAAGCATGGAGCTTTAGCACATTGAGTGGTTTACACTACAGGATACAGGAAGGTCTCAAAAGCAAGGTCTCTCTTACCTTCTCCTGTCCTCTTATCTCTCGCCTCTCTTTATGTCCCAAAGTGAGTCACAGAAATCAGAATTCCTTATCCCAGGATGAAAACTGGAACTACTTCCTCTACAATAAGCCATTAAACCTAGAGAGGTCACTCATCTCTCTTTTCTTTCTTGTCCCTTGAAGACCCTCATTCCAGAAGGTCCTGTCCCATACCCAGGGGAAAGGAATGCCACAGTGAAGCCAAGAAGAATCTAAACAGACAGGCCTTGCACCGTCTTCCCACCTGCAGGTTACTATTTGAGCATACTATTTAGTTTAATTACATTTCTTCATCAAACCTAAGCATAAAACACAGTTTTCACTGGCTCAATGGGTCTTCCCTCTGAAAGCTCCTGTGTCATATAAAACTTGTATTAAATAAAGTAGCATGCTTTTCACTTGCTAACCTTTCATTCAGGAGTATCAGCCATGATTCCTGGAATGGTATTTTAGTTAGCTTTTTGCTGCCGTTACTAAAACATCTGACCAGAACAATTTTAGGAAAGAAAAGTTTATTTGAGGGCTCACGGTTTCAGAGATTTCAATCCATAGAAGGCTGACTCCATTGCTTGGGGCTTGAGATGAAGCTGAACATCAATGGCAGAAGAGTGTGGCAGAGGATCAGAAACCAGAGAGAGAGAGAGACTCCACACTCCAAATACAAAATATATACCCCATAGCGAGGACCCTAATGAACCACTTCCTCCTGCCACAACCCACCTGCTGCCACACCCCACCTGCCTCTAGTTACCTCCCAGTTAATCACATCAGGGATTAATTCACTGATTAGGTTAAAGATATAACCCAATCATTTCTCCTCCAAACCTTCTTGCAATGTCTCACACGTGAGCTTTTGGAGACACCTCACATCTAAACCATAACAGATGCGTAAGAGAAGGTGTTACACCTTGCTGCACCTAAAACCCCTCAACCTTTAGATGACTCCCTTGATTCTCAGCAACTAAATATTTCCTACAATTAATTAAATAGCTAGCACTTATTGCCCCTTACGGTCTGATAGTCTATGTCCTACTTTAAATAGGAGAAACATTCCAGTTCTCTTTAAGAAGTCATCCCCATTCTTACTTCCCAAAATATGATGATCATCTATTTGAAAATAGCAATAACAATACATCACATTCTATCACCATCCCATACACTCCAGAATCCCAATCCAAGTTATTAAAATAATTATTCCTTTAAAAAGGAAAGAAGGGAGGGAGGGAGGAAATCACGAGACTGAGTTATAGAAGAGCACTTACCTAGCATGTGCAAGGCTCAGGATTCAATCCCCAGTAACACTAACACACACACACACACACACACACACAGCACAGATATTTGTAAATTTGTAAATATAATACTATATTATATTTGTAAATATAATACTATATTTGTAAATATAGTATTTATTTTTAATTCTACAAATGGTAATTATTTTGGCCTTTGCCAACATTACCAAATGAATGATGAAGACAGGGAAAAGAAAAGACAGACATCATCTATATGTTCTCATAAAAAAAATGAGCACATTCCCTAAAAAATAGGCTCATTTCTCAAATTCTACTGGTGAAAAAATGGCTTTCACAAACATTCCAATTGTCTCAGCCCTATGGAAAATTAGGATGATAATGAAACAAGTTAATTTCCTAAATTCCAGGTTTATACAAATAATAGCAAATACGTATGAAATTTCACCCCTTAGTATCTAAAGCTGATCGAGCTGCTGTTACGATTTGCCACACTTGCCTTCTTTTTACATGGAGAATGTGTTTGGTTTCACAGGTAATTGATAGCCTTGAGCACATGTAACTTACAATCACTGAATGAAAAGAATTTGCTTTGGTGAGTTAAAATGGAACAATTTCTCCAAAATCAAGGGAAAAGTAAAAAAAAAAAAAATTAAGGGGATTAATAGGCAAATGTTTCACCTAGTTTTGCATTTAATTTGATGTCATAAAAGCTTTAGGAACATAAAAGAGCATACCTTTTTTATTCTTTTAGGTCTGCAAGATTTTGGCTTTTGGAACATAAACAGTTAGGTGGGGAGGGAATTGTTGAATTTTGTATCTATGCTTTAAAAACAAAAAACAAAAAAAAAAACAAAAACCCGAAGGGTTGACCATAACCTGAGGCCCTAGCTCCTGCAGAGAGCCTGTTGTTATGAAAGCAAGGTGCTCCACACGATCTAATCATAGCACTAAACCTTGTTACAAGCCCTTTTACAGCTCCAATATCTGGGTTACATGGAAACACGCTGGAGAGCCTCCTTGTACTATGAAATAAATGTCATTCTGACTGGCATCCTCTCTTCCAGCAAGTAATTTCCCTCTGCTGATAAATCGATACAGCAAAAACAAATGAGAGCACACAATGGGCACAGTGAGGATTACATTTTTATTCATTTCAGAGCCCCTGCAGCCAAGTTTTTTAAGCACAATAGCAGAAAATGATGCACTTGAGCTAG
The DNA here is from genome assembly GCF_047511675.1 of Marmota flaviventris. Lineage (NCBI taxonomy): Eukaryota > Metazoa > Chordata > Mammalia > Rodentia > Sciuridae > Marmota > Marmota flaviventris. The sequence continues at coordinate 86,616,810 of NC_092500.1, read as the reverse complement.
GAAACAAGAGAGATACAGAGAGACATCGAGATAAGAAAAGAAAGACAAAAAAGAAAAAGGGAAAGAAGTGGGAACAAAGAGAAAGCCAAGAGAAAGGAGGCAAGAGCATCCCTCCCAAGCAGGGCAGACACCAACTTCTGTTTCAGATTCACAGTTTAATTCTTATTCAGCTCCTCATTGAAATGGTCCAAGAAAAACATGTACATCTTTTCTTACTTCTTTATTCTGCAATGGTGCCAATCATTTGAAAAGGCTCTATAGTCTTAACTTTTCTTTGATTGATTATTGATATCAACATAGGATCCATACATGAAACTTTTTCTAAAAAAAAATCCAGGACTAGAAATGGTAGAAAAGACATATGGATCCTTATTCATCTCTGGAAGTCCCCTTAAGTCATTTAGGCTTTCACTGTCTTTAAAGTAAAGATGGGAGGGAGGAAGTAAAAGCACAGTTACTATTATTCATAAGAGGAGTGGGAAATGCCCATATCAATATCTTAAGATTTTATAAGTCCCAAAATAATTGAAGGGGTTATCATGCAAAAGAGATGTGGCCCACATTTTATACTGAAAATTTTATGACATTTTGTCTTTTGAAGGCAAAAAATACTAGTTCATAAAACCAGGAAAACCTCAAACTGTGGAAGAGTGGTAGCATGATTTCTATTACTTGCTATAGCATTTAATTCTTCTTCAGCTAATGGAAGTAAAAATGAGAGAATTCTAAAGTCTTAATAAGGTTATATAGATTGTGTGCTATTGGAAGCCTTAAGGATCCAAATTAATTCTGGGCAAATGACTTAAATATCTGTGACTTAATTTTCTCATCTATAAAACTTGGGGTGAAGGTAATAGTAACTAACCTCCTGTTTTTGAAAGAAGCAGATTAGTATAAATAACGTGCTCATAACGGTTGCTGACTGAGTGAGGGCCACATAAAATAATGTCCATCAGCATAACTGTCATCTTCTGTTTCCCAAACTCCAGATGTTTGAAAGTTTTCAACATTTTTTGTATAGCCTGCAGGGTAACAAAACACTCACAGAACACATTTTAGTGCCACTGCCTAATACTGAACTACATAAACTATTGGTCTCCTCTGGACAGAAATTTTAAATGTCCTTAACTGTTTTTGTGATATCCCAGTCATCATACTTTCATGACAGGGAAAAAATGGAAATTTAGAATAGTCATTACTTTACACAATTACATAGATTTTGCATTTTTTCTTCGACTACCAAAGTCTAGAAGACAGTTTGTAGCTAAATACATAAGTAATATTTCCTATCATCTTTTCAATGCTAATTCTAAGTCAATGTTGAATATTTAGTCTTGATTTAACAATGGTTCAACTTAACAGTATTTTGGCTTTACCGTGGTGCAAAAGTGATAAGTGTTCAGTAGAAACCATACTGCAATGTTTTGAGGTTTTGGAGGGCCAAAAATAAGTAGTACTAGACTTTCTTGTGATGCTGGGCAGTAGCAAGGACCCTGCATTCCTAGTTAGCCACTCAATTGCTAGAGGAACAACTGACATTATATACTATAGAGTACTGGGTTGCTAAGCTATGACATTCAGCAACTTAGGTGTACTGAATACCATTTTGACTGATGATCACATTTTTAATTTATGATAGGTTTGTTGGAATGTAATCCCACCTTTTGCTGAGGAATATCTGTATTGTATTCTTAATGATACGTGTGATATTTTTTCATTTGGGCTTTTTGTCTTTTAAATGTTTAGAGTCATGCCTGTTTATAACTCCACAGTCATTCCTGATTGTCCACCCATTTTATTCTATAAGTAATAGAAAAGAAAATTATACTGGTTATTCTTCTGTATCACAGACATCAATAATAAAAGAAGAAACAAAAAAAAAAAAAAAAGCAAGGCAAAAAGAACAGTGGTAATTGCTGACCTCTGCTCACTCTCTCTTGGACCTTCAACAAACCAAAGGTGGGTTTAAGCCAAAGTCAGTTCTGCTTCGTACTATTTTTCACTATCATCTTCCCCAATGAGCCTTTTCATATATTCTCCCCTAATTGCCTCCATGAAATTCTGTAACACCAGATATATTGTATCTGTATGTGCATTTTTGTTGTCCACACAGAAAGAGTAAGTTTCCTTGGCCTACCAAGAACAAAGTTATGCCCCTTAAGTGGCAATATTATCTTAAAGAATGCATGGAATAATTCTTTTTAGGGAAAATATATAAATTTCCACATATCAGGAATATTGGGCCCAATATAACTTGAGAAGTTGAGGTTTAATGCAGTGGTAAGTTATATGGATTTGTTGTGTTGTGTTTTCAGCAAAACCTTAAGTATTAATCTCAGGCTGGATCATTCATCTTATTCTAAACCAAAACAGTACATTAAGGGTGTAAAAGATATGGTAGTTTATAAAAGAGGCCCAAGAAACTACAAGGCAGTTTAAGGACAAGAAATAAGGGAGATGGAGATTCAAGTGGAATTGTTTCCAATTAAAGCAGCTAGAGAATTAGGTAGGTGGAATGTAATTATCTGCATTGGAGTTTGGCCAGGCTTCCCCACACTTGTGGGGGGGAAAAAACCCTCTGTGATCCTTAATGAATAGATAGGTAGGTCCAAACTTAACATCTCATCCAAAAAATGGAATAAGATTTCTAAGTCCTTCTTTCCGGGAACATAAGTGGCATTCTTATTTAACGAATTTGAAATTGCCTATCAGTCCCATACTTTGACTTAAAATAATTATTTCATAAAGCAACGACTTGGGAAATGGGAGTGTTGGAGAACACTTAGTGAAACAGCTCCAGCAATCAATGAAGAAACACTGCTCACAGAAGAGGAAAGGCAAATGTGAGCATTTTAAAATTTTAAAAGTTTTTGTTAAGTCAAAGCAACATATAGGAGTCAGTTTATGTTTTGTTGGTTGCCTGAAGAAGTAAGTCTTTAAAGCAAGTTACATTTGCTCAACCTGTACAGATTCTTCCCCAATGACTGTGTTACCAAGACAGTGTAATGAAAACTGATATCCTCTTCAAGCTCAGGAAGCCAGAGATGTGTTCCCAGTGAAATGTAAGCAGGCATTATATCCTTCATCATCAGGACAGAATGAAGATGTGAACTGAATACGTGCTTGAGAAATATCATAGATTCTATTAGATGCAAAGATTGAGGTGTGAGACACCTTTTAGCTCAACTTTCATTTAAATTAAGGCTTTCCTTTCTGCAGTCTGAAGGGACTGAAAAAATCTTGTCTCTAATTTTTTTCCCCCTTTCATGACTTGACCATGAAGATGAAATCGGGTACTTTAATTACCATTCAGAGCCAAAGGCTTGCCCTTTGATATGGAAATCCCACTTGTGCACCGCCTTTTCCCGGCCCCTTCTCCTTCCAGTTGCCCAACAGGAATTTTAAGTAGCTTTGTCACCAGCTGATAGTGAAAGCTAACTGTAGCTCTTTCCTGTTAAGTTTTGCTTTAAGTTACACTAGGTTTCTTTCACCAAATTGGCAGAGCTGAGAGCTAGGAGAAGTGTGTGTGTGTGTGGGGGGGGGGGGGGGGGGGCGGGGAGAGGAGAAGGAGAAAGAAGCAGAAAAGGAAAAGTGGGGTAGAGAGAGAGAAGAGGTGTATGGGGGGGGGAGGGGGAGGGACTCTATCCATTAGAGTTGCTGAATTATAGTTTCTACCCTGGCAGCCTGAAGTGTGGCCCATCTTGCACAAAGCCTCTCACTTTAAACACACACTCACAACACAACCTATGAAAGCTGCCATGTACAGTTACCCCATTATTGTCATCTGCCTGCTGCATGACTCCCGGCTTTGCTATAATTATTAATTGCACTTGTCAACTGTCATTAATTCCTCTTTAGCATCCCTGTCTTTGAGTAATTAGACAGAACAGCCTCACTGAGCTCATTGTTTAGCATCCCTTGAAAGAGCCCACTGGGCTTTCTGTGGAAAAAACCATCAGGAACACAATGGAGCACTCCCAAGTTAACCCTTTGGAAGTGTGAATAGAAGGGAAAGGGCTTTCAGGGGTTTGGGTGGCCTGCTTTCCTTTGTGGGGACATAAAGTCATGGCCAGAAACCTTCTAAATGGAACCATATTTTCAATGTTTCTTTCCTGCAGACAAGGGGTATTTAAGTTGATTGAAAAGTCAGAGTAGGAGAAAGGCCTTAGGAAAAACAAAATTTCCTAATTAGTATCACTGAATTTTTAATCGTTTTTTTCATTTGATCTTTTGCTTTGTATTTTGGAGGAGCCAAGTTTTTAAAAAATATTTTCCTATGTTAATTATATACATTTACAAGTAATATATATATATATATATATATATATATATATATATATATATGTATGTATGTGTTTGTTACCCACAAAGATTTTTTTCAGGTGACTTTTTATTTCTCTGAAGTATAAAATCTCTAAAACAGTGGAGTTGAAGCTCCAGTTTTTACTTGAAATCTTCCTTTCAGCCTTCTACAGAAGGAGCCAGGTAATAGTGCTTTTAATTGTAAACTGGTGGCTCAGAGTACATTATTTTACTTTATTTTAAAACCCCTATATTCTGAGAACTAAGTTATGTTTGGCATAGTCCCAGAGCTTCTAATGTTCTCTGACTGTAGCTAGTCCCACTTGATAAAAGAAAAAATGGGCTCTAAGGTTTATTTTGAGTAGTAACTCTAAATGAGAAGTACTATGTTACAATTTAAAATGGCATGATGCATAAGAAAGCACTTTAAAACCATGAGATGTCATATTATGTTATCACTATTGGCTTATGAGACCAAATTCCCTTGATGGTGTTAAATTTATTTGTAATTTTACACTCCTTAGCAATTAGAAGTAGGTCAAGGCCCACTTACGCTTTTTTTTTTTTTTTTTTTTGTACTTGTAGATGGACAGAGTTGACTTTATTTATTTTTATGTGGTGCTAAGGATAAAACTCAGTGCCTCACACGTGCTAGGCAAGCCTCCGCCACAAGCTACAAGCTCCATCCCTTACCCATTTTTAATAGTAACAATGTTAGTAATATAAGAATGATCTCTTATTTGTTAAACAACTGATATAGTAAAGCTTCTTGATCAGGGTATTGGATCAAAAAGAAAAATCATTAAAAAAATTCTCTTAAAGAAAATTAATGTGTGTAGAGTTGTGAAAAATAAACTCAAGTAAATCTGTTTACTGGGAATTATTAGAGCTATTTCCTATACTATCTTAGCTACAAGGTATTTTCAGATACTAAGTGAGTACTTTTTTGCAATAACAACATTTACTGAAACCTAGATATGTGTTCTATGTACTTTCATATACATTAATTCATTTAATGCTTAAATCTCTACGAAATAGGTACTATTACCTCAATTTCAGAGATGGGAAAACTGAGCAAAAAGTTGTTACAGATGTTGTCCAAGATTGCACAGCTAGAGAATGAAAGTCAAGGACTGCTGAGCCCAAAGGTCCCACTCTTAACTACTCTTCTAGAACATCTCTCCAGGAGCCAAACTACTGCTATGGAGGCTTACATTCAATAGGTCACAGAACTAGATTTTTACTGGCGTTTCTTAAAGGAAATAGGTAAATGTTTCTGAAGTGCTTATCATAAAAGTACGATATTTAAAAAGTGCTGGACATCTTAGGAACTTGGCATTTGATATATTCAATATGAAACCTGTATGTATGAGATAAAGGGTGCGAGAGAAAATAGGCGCTTTGCAAATGTGGTGGGTTATTCAAGCTCTCCTTTGGTACTGTTATTGCAGCATTTAAATAGTTGGTTAAGATGAACCCCCACACACACACACCCTACATACATACACTCTGAGCTATTAATGTAACTAGTTTATTGAGAATTTACCTTATACCCAGTCTGTTCTAAGTATGTAAAGCACTGAGGAAAACATAAAAGTATAAATTATGACTCTTAAATAAAAGGCATTTTTAGATGAACTGAGGACAGAATTTTAAAAACCAGACAATTAACATACTACAAAGTGCTAAATGGAATACAATTAATGAAATGGATTAAACGAAACAGCTAAGATCAATGACAAGCAGTTACAGGTAGGAAAATTTTGACTTGTTGAAAAAACAAATTTGTAAGAGTTCAATGTGCCCAACAATGAGTCAGGCTGGCTCACTAAATAATAAATATCCAGCACTGAAAATACTGAAGTTTGGTGACAGTCTTTAAAGATTTGTGTGAGAGAATTTTTAATTTTTTTCTTCAGGAGGTATAAGTTGACCAGTCTAAGTCCTCTCTAGTGTCATCTTGCACAACTTAGATTCCATACTTCCATAAAATTAAATAAAATCTTAGCAAGGGAATATTGTGTTTGTTCTTTTTTTTTTTTTTTTTTTTTTTTTTTTTGATTCTTTTAGTTGTAGATGGGTACAAGACCTTTATTTTATTTATTTATTTTTATGTGAAGCTGAGGATCCAACCCAGTGCCTCACACATACTAGGTAATTACTCTACCACGGAGCCACAACCCAAGCCCTTGTGTTTTTTCTTTCTTCTTAAAGAAATTTGGCATTTTATTTTAAAGATTAAAAGTTTTGATGAGGGTAAAAAATAATAATTTTAGATAGAATTATAGGCCCAAAGACAGACATGTAGAAATAGCACACACTTGTGGGAAAGACAAGTTAAAAAGGCTTGCCTGATTGACAGAGGGGTAATTTGTGTGACCAGGAGTGGGTACAGGTGGTATGAGGGGAAGGGGAAGAAAGGAATAGATATGCCCTGAATCAGAGGGGAAACAAAACAAAACAAAACAAAAGAGCCTACTCCAGAGGGCAGGATGAAGAACTTTTTTCATTGATTGGAGGTGGAGAGATGGGGTTGACTGAGGAGGAACATGATGGAGGAAGGACGAATCAGGAGACAGAGTATGGTACTAAGTTATATGGGGACTAGAGCCTCATTTTTAGTACTGTCCAACCTTGGGTAAATTATATGACCTTGTTCTAATTCAGCATCCATATCATAGGATTATTATGGTGGTTAACAGAATTAATCATAAAAAACATTTACAAAAGGGCTGGGGATGTGGCTCTAGCTGTAGCGCGCTCGCCTGGCATGCGTGCAGCCCGGGTTCGATCCTCAGCACCACATACAAACCAAGATGTTGTGTCCGCTGAAAACTGAAAAATAAATATTAAAAAAAAAAAAAAATTCTCTCTCTCTCTCTCTCTCTCTCTCAAAAAAAAAAAAAAAACATTTACAAAAGTGTTCAGGACATAATGAGTGCTCAATAAATGTTAGCTATAGTTATAATTACAATATAAGTATTGCTAACCAGTACATTTTAATAGATGTCTAGTAGTTATAAAAATTATGGTAGAGGGGAAGAGAGATTACTTAGGATGGTAAACTTGTCTAACAGAGCTGCTCTGAAGTAGAACAGACTTCTTTAAGTGGTTAATTATTTTGTTTATAACAAGGAGTGGAAATCTATCACATTGTGACCTAGCTTTGTGCAAGGAATGAGAAGTTGGATCATTTGCCTCGTAACAATTTTCTTATTCTAAAGTGCTAGACTTCTAACTGATTAAGAGTAACGTTGCCAGGCTCAGTGGCACATACCTGTAACCCCAGCAGCTTAGGATGCCGAGGCAGGAGGATTGCAAGTTCAATGCCAGTCTCAGCAAAAATGAGGCACTAAGCAACTCAGTGAGACCCTGTCTCTAAATAAAAACAAAATAGGGCTGGGGATGTGGCTCAGTGGTCAAGTGCCCCTGAGTTCATTCCCAGGTACCTTAAAAAAAAATCTTGCAAGTTAATAGGAAATTGATAATTTTCAGTCTCTGGAGGCAAAAATGGTCTAGATTCAAATGCTCCCTGTGTCATTTCATTCCACTTGATTAAGCATGAACAAGTCATTTTAATTGTCATATGACTCAATTTGCCCTACTGCAAAATGAAGACAACAACAATACTTACACTGTAGGTTTGTTTTGAGGGCTAAATAAATTGATGCACATAAATTGCTTATAAAATGCATATAAGTGTTCAATATCATGTTAATTATACCTTTGTCATTGATTTAAAATGTAGAATGTGAAAGAATAGAAAACACTAAATTTTTACAAAAATAGCTGCTATATGTCTAAAGCAAGAGAACATTTTAAAACCCTTTTCATACTTTCAGTGTTCACCTTTGCAGTGTTTCAATCGATGGAACTGAAATTTTCAGCAGAAAAGTTAGCTGAAGGACTCAGCCTGAACAATTTTTAAGTACATGAGCCATTAAGGACTCTGTAGTGAAGAATCATTCAACTGAATTTGTATGACTTGGATTTACCATTGCTATAAATACTCTCATTTAAAGCATTTACAATTTCTATTGGGAAGCTTACATTATATTTTATTTTTGGTTTCTTGAATACCAGAACCCACTCCCATTCCCACCCCTCCCCCACCTCCAAACCCACACCACACCACATATCATAGAAATCACTGTGGCTGTAGACACAGTATATGCTCAATATTGACACTTCCCCTACGGGAAAAAAAGAAAATCAATGACATCTTAGTATTTATCAAATTAGAGAAGATTATGCATAAACTCTTCAGGTTGAATTTGATGACCTGAAATTTGCAGACTTATGGGTCACTACTGCGCTATCATTTCTGAGTCAAATTGAATGACACAGTTTCTTCAGTCTCTTTACCTTCATTCCTGCTGTCTCAGTTTTCTAGTTTCCAAAATTCAAAGCCCAATGCAAATACCGTTCTCAAAGTTTTTTGGATTTCCACTTCTCCACAGCCTTTGTCTCCTCCATCTCCCTTCTGATACATGAAAAAAAGCTTCCCTTCTGATACATGAAATATTGTAGAAACCATCAATTGAAAATAAAAACAAGGGGAGTGGTGGTAGGATGCCAAATAGATTCCATAAATGTTTTAGCTTCAGTTATACAGACTTTCAGTTTGTCACTAAGAATTTTAATAATGAATAGCAAACAGGATAGTGATTAGTTATATAACTTAGAGGCATGCTTAGATAAAAAATAGAGCAACTTCCCAGGGATAACATAACTGGTAAGAGGAGTCAGGAATTTCTTCCAAGTAGTCCTCTAGGGTACATACTGTAGGTTGCAGTGAAACATTTTTGCCACACAGATCATAGCAGGCATAATGAATTTTATGAGACTCTTCTTACAACAGCCCTCAATTAAGGGAAAGATTATACCACACTAAAGCAGAGGTCTTAAAACCCTGTATTTGGGGTCATTAGAAGACATGTGGGGACATATCTTTTTGCATCTCTGATTAAGTTTATTAATAGATCTCAGAACACATCAAAGGAACTACATATCCCTCCAAACCTCATCCCTAAATATTGTTTGTCACTTTTGAGGTTCTTCTGCATGTTGTGGGGTAATAAATTCAAGATTATTATCACTGAGAGAGTGGAGTTCAGGATACCCAGAAAGACCAAACATTAAAGCAAATTCCTGAGATTAAGCTAGTGGCAAATGGACTCCATGTTGAGATAAATGAGATGGCTAACAAGGATAACCTCAGCATGTTGAGTATCACAAGTAAGCTGCTGACCTTTGCTTTCTACCTTTAACTGGGGGGACTTACCAATTTTCACCACCTCACCTCCACCTATACCTCAGGACTTTGTAACATTTTTTAGGCTAAGGATCCCATTTTACATATTGTTGTGATCACTGAAACAACTAGCATCATGCCTGGCACACTAATGGCATGCCTCTGCTGCACAGGAATGTCCCTGCCTCTTTCTTTTCCATCCAACTCTTAAAACAACTTCTGATAAAACACTGGAGTGGATGGGAGATGGTAGGGTCCATAAAGGGATGCCATTCATAGACCAGGAGCACATCATGCACTGTTTCCAAAACATCTCATAAAGACATCACCAAAAGGAAGATGTTCAATACAGAATGTGTTAAACTTTGCTTCTGTACACTTCAGGTATTCCATCCAAGGAGAATCAAAACATGTGGTTAAAACTGAGAAAGCAGAATAAGGACTCAGTTAATGAGTACCTAGAGGTCACTGTGCCTTCAACATCCATATTTTTTGTGTGTGGAGGTGGGGAATACTGGGGATAGAAGAACCCAGGGGCACTTGACCACTGAGCCACATCCCCATCCCTATTTTGTATTTTATTTAGAGAGTTGCTCAGTGCCTCACTTTTTGCTGAGACTGGCTTTGAACTTGTGATCCTCCTGCCTCAGTCTCCTGGGCCACTGGGAAGATAGGGGAGTGTTACCGCGCTGGGCCAGTATCCATGTTTAACTAGACAAACCTGCACAGCAATATTTGTGCAGCATCTCTACTTTCACAGAACTCCCTTTTCAAACTACAACTTCCCCCAAAGAAGGCTTAAGTCAGATTTCAGCTCTGGTCACTTTCCTGTGCAGTCCTACTTTCTACTAGTTGTGCTTCCCTAACCCTCTTGAAGTTGCAGGTCCTAATTCCAAGAGTTACTGGGTTGGAAAAGAGCTTCTGGGCAAATGATGTCATTCCAAAAACTTTTTACACCAGAAATAGTAGCTGGATTATTTCTGCCTCACAAATACTCTTGAGGCCTTATTTTAAATGTAATTTAGGTATTCTCACATGAGAGTTTTTTGTTTATACGTAACAGTATTCTTAAAATAAAAGGTTTCCATAAAGAAGTAAATAAAGATAATAAAATAAGTTTATAAAAGGTTAAATTTGTTTTAAGCTCATCCAACTCAAAAGACTAGTTTACCTTACTATTCTTGGCCACAGCATTAGCCATCTTAATATTTGTTTTTTAAAAGCCAATCAACACATTGTGTTCCTTTGAGTTTCTAAGCACTACTACTCCTTTCTAAAATTGCTAAACATGATTTTTTTTAAAACATGTTTGCTATTGAAAATTTTTTCTTATTCCTACGGCATAATTATTGGCCTATAAATTCTAATACCAGTACAGATAAGGTTTAAAAGTAAAAAAAAAGAAGAAGAAGAAGAAGTTCATGCACAAAAATTCACTTATTTAGAGTATTCATGTGAAGTATGTTTGACAAAGAAGAACACAGAATTCATTTTGGAAATGAGTTTCCTTTAGACCAAAATAGGTGAGTTCATTTGAAAAATATTTTAAATACACTTTATTTTAATAAATTGCTTCATCTTCTTGATAATCTCATTGAAATAATCACTTTTTTCTCATTAAGGTATTTGGTTATAAAAGTGAGAAATGCAGGAGAACTGAGATACATCTGTAAATACACATATATGCTCCAGACATTGAGTAGATGTTTCATTAAAAAGAGAAAGGTAGCCAGGTGCAGTGCAATCCCCATAGGCTCTGGAGAATCATGAGTTCAAAGCCAGCTTCAGCAAAAGCAAGGCACTAAGCAAGTCAGTGAGACCCTGTCTCTAAATAAAATACAAAATAGGGCTGGGGATATGGCTCAATGGTGGAGTGTCCCTGAGTTAAATCCCTGGTAGCCAAAAGGAAAAAAAAAAAAAAGAGAGAGAGAGAAAGGTAACCACAGAAAAAGTACAAAAGTGGTAAAGGAATTTAAGTTGATGGTTTTTCAAAGTTGAACATCATAAGGCAGAATGACATCTACTGTCTATTACAGAGCATCCATAATTTATTTTTAAAGTAGTCTACAAATTTTAACTCTGAATTACTATTCACAGTGATGCTGGGACCATGAGGAATTTAAATAAAAGAAAAAGTTGGTATAACATGAAGAACTACTCAACTGTCAGATACAAGGCGACTGCAAAGCATTCTACAAGTGGTAAGTCCCCCAGTTTACCATGGGATTTTCTGAGCAAATGCTGGATTCACTTTGGTGGGAGGGTTATAGCACCTCTTCTCACCATGCTGACTTCTTTTTAAATGTGTTGAAAATTTCAAGAAACATTTTGTTTCTTTAGATTTTTTTTCCTAATTAAAAAATAAAATTAGAAGAATTTAGATATCTTTATATCATAATCTATTTATACAGAAAATTCTCTTGTCAGAAGAACTATGTAAAGATGACTACATCTATGTTTAAGACGTAAAAATAACCTGCATTTTTCTAAAATGAAAGTCATATATGCTATCTGTGTTCATATGTGACCAGTGAAACTCCACATCATGTACAACCACAAGAATGGGATCCTATTTAGAACAGGTTATACTCCATGTATGCATAATATGTCAAAATACACTCTATGGTCATGTATATATAAAAAGAACAAAGTAAAAAAAAAAGAAAGTCATATGTGTTCCTTAAAGAAAGTTAACCATAACACTCAACACTAAATAAGAAATATTTTGGAGTAGAGCTCAGCAATAACCTGGGATGCATGAAGCCCTGTCTTCAATCACTAGCAAGGCAAAAAAAAAAAAAGAAAGAAAGAAAAAGAAGAGGAATTTAAAAGACAGTCATACTATCCCAATCTAGGTAAAGCCTTTAAGCATTTTCTATGTACTCTTTCAGGATTTTTGCTATATGTATGATATATACCCATAGGTGTGTATGTCTGTGTGTGCACGCATAAATGCACACTCATGCAACAAATACTTCTTGAATTTTTACTATAATCCAGGTACTAATTTCCTGCACCATTATAATATTATTCTTTTTAAAAAGAGAGAGAGAGAATTTTTTAATATTTATTTTTTAGTTTTCAGTGGACACATCATCTTTTATTTTATTTTTATGTGGTGCTGAGGATCAAACCCAGCACCCGCGCATGCCAGGCAAGCGCACTACCACTTGAGCCACGTCTCCATCCCATAATATTATTTTAAATGAACCTTTTAAATATTACTTCCTTATAGCTGCATAAATAAGTGAAATATAGTATAAGCATATATTAATATTTAGCAAATAATTATTCAATACTGAATTTAACATTTGTTTAATATTGGACTTAACATATTATATAATAGTTAGAAAAGTTAAATATTGGAATTTGATACATGTTTTTAAAATATTTGCTAAATGTTAATGAAGATTTATATGCTACATAAATATACATACACATACATTTATTTCACACATATTATGCAGATTTCTAAAAGCACAAGCATCAACACTAGCAGACTCTGTGTACTATGTAAACTGAGTACTTTGTAAAATGACCCTGGCGCAGTGAAACCATTGACCCTCCTAGCTGCAGGGAGAGGACTCATCTCACTGCAATCGTTTCAGCATCATTTATTGTAGCATTTTCAATCTTTGCCAATTTGCTAAATGAACTATGATCTCATGCTTGATCTGCATTACTTGATAACTTATAAAATCAAACACTTTATGTTTATTCCCCATTTGATTTCCTCCTCTTATTAACTAAACATTTATATTATTCTCTACTTTTCTATTACTTTGTACACCATTTAATTGCCCATGTTGAGCATACAAAATTGCCATTAGTTGAGCAGTTTTAAAAAAACTTAGTAATTTATAGCCTTCACCTCATATCCTGTGAATATATTTCTCAGTTCCTCATTTATCTGTTACTCTTTTCATTTAAGATACAAAGAAGTGCTAGACTACATATCCACACCTGGATTCCCAGCTATTTGGGAGGCTGAGGAATGAGGATTGCAAGATAGAGGCCAGTCTCTACAAATTGTCAAATTCTTTCTCAAAAAACAAACAAACAAAAAATGAATAAAGGACTGGGGATGTAGCTTAGCTGTAGAGTAGCCCCAGGTTCAACCTCCAGTACTGGGCTGGGGGGAAGGAGGAAAGAAAGGAAGAAGATTTTTACATTTCATGTCATCAAATGTATCAAAATTTTTATTTTGTGAATAATACCGTTGGTGCAATTCTTTAAAAGAACATCTTATCTACACCCCCACTTGTGTTCATTGACACTATCTATCTCTTGGGTTTTTTTTTTTCTGTTAAGAATTTAAATATTTAATCCAACTAGAATTTGTATCAATGATGACAGGAATTTTTTTAAATACTTACAAAATTATCTTTAAAGCATTCTTTTTATAGATTGAAATGCCTGAAAAGATACTTGTATAAAAAAAAAAAAACTACCATGTTAAGAGGGGAATTCCTAAGTAGAGATCAAACATCATGTTTATACTATGTTATGGATTATCATATTATAAAATACAAATGACTTACAAAATATATCTCTTTTTTATAAATTAAAAGATGTATAGATAAGGGCATTATTTAAGATGAAAACTATTGTGGTTCATAGTTGCTCAAAAATTAGGAAATATTTATTAAATACATTTCATAATAAATCTCAGCAGTTCAACTTTACTTACTTACAAAAAAATGCATTTTTAATAGAACAACTCTGGGCAAAACTTCTTCCACTGAGGTGTATAATCTAGCTTTCTACATTCCAACTTTGCAAAAATGACTATTGAGACAGGTTGGGTTTGAGGTTTTTTGTTTAAATTATTATTGTTAGAATTGCTTCCTTATTGCTTTCTATTCTAAAGAAAGACACAAAAATAAGCAATTGTTTGCTCACATACATTGTCTTAAAGAATTCTAGTCAATATTTCATGGATTGCTGTAACCCCAGCAACTCAGGAGTCTGAGGCAGGAGGATCTCAAGTTTGAGGCTTGCCTCAGCAACTTATTGAGACTCTGCCTCAAAACCAAATAAGAACAGGGCTGGGGTGTGAATTAATAGTAGACAGCCTCTGGGTTCATTTCCCAGTGGTGGAGGGGGTGGAAATCCAGGTGTCATTTTATTTGAAGGAAAAATCTTAATTATAAATAATTGCTCAACAGGAAAACAATGCCTAACCAGTTGTTATTAAATTACTAAGACTCATTTTGTCATCTGACTTTTAAAAAGCATTAAGATAATTTTTCTACAACTTTTCCCCCACCCTACTGCATATTGAACCCAGAGCCTCACACATGCTCTACCACTGAGCTGCCTCTCCAGCCCATTTTATTTTGAGAAAGAGTCTGGCTGAATTGCCCATGTTGGCCTCAGTCTTGTGATCCTCCTGCCTTAGCCTCCTGAGTAGCTGGAATTGCAGGCATGTGGCACTACACCGAGTTTATCAGTACTGTTTATCCTGAAGAAGTTGGAAGCCATACCCAAAGAATTTTACATAAACCATTCTTTTCTGCCAGGCAACGTAGTGTCTTTGGGTTGCTTAAAGTGGATGAGTATTGGCTCCTCAATAACAATAGCTGTTCCAAGATCAGTACAGTGGAGCATCTCTGCCATAACTGCATTACATTATTTAAGTTGATGTACATTTTGAAATGAACTCTGTGATTCAAATTGTGCTAATAAGATTCTGCCAGTGAATTATGTGTGCATACACAAAAACACCCAGAAAATAAGGCTAATAATTATATGCTAACTTATTCAAATGGATATTAAATATTTTTATGTAAAGTATGAAGACAATCAGGTACAATCAGGCATTTAAATAAATAATTTTTGTTGAGAAAAAATTGTAAGGGTAGAGTACCATTAGATTTAAATTCTTTTAGAATGCTTTTAATGGTGTTTTACAGATGATATTTCATTAACTTGAGAAAACTAAGCTTGAGTATATGTCAAAAAGCAGTCTTCTTCAAGACAAGTGCACAAGAAATGATCTGCAATGATTCTCTCAAAAAAGAGAATGAGCTATAGAAACAGAATAGAAATTTTATTCCATTCAGAAAATGTATGATCACATAATGAGTTATTACTTAAGAAATGAAGGATTCAAATGCAAAGACTATACTTTTGATATCAATTCTGTCATATGTTACCAAAGAAATGTGGATGAAGAACAGGATAATTATTTGCACAGGTATATGGCATTAGAATCCTGTGTCTATACTGAAAATTGATGCCTTTTTCTTTCATTCTTTTCTTTTTTTTTTTTTTTGTCCAATAATAACCAAGGTTTTCATTTCAGAGGGTCATTGGATTTGGCCATGGTCTTTCAATCTTGTTAATTATTATGTGTTCATAGTAATGCACATTTTTATCTACAGGTGGCAGACCTTTTTAAAATCAACTTCAATCATATTCAGTATTTTGTTTTGGTGCTTTTTTTTTAACTGCCACCCACATTAAAATGTAAGAGTGTGCTGTTCAGAGTTCTCATTAATGTTACACAATTTAGATGATAGATTTGTCAACAAAGTGGCTCATTCTCAAAGGCCATTGAACCCTGTCGGGATAAATGCCTTAAAAATTGTATATTGCAGGATAATCTTTAATTATACAGAACTCACTTGACAATTTACAGTATATTGGGATTATTTTCCTTTTTCAGGCAATAAAGCATTTTACTTTCTAGATTAGGGTGACTGAGGGAAAAAAAAAAAACTGATTGGATTTGATAAATAGTTAAAGCAAAGAGCTCCCTTATTTGCAAGTAAAAGAGAAAGGTGACCAAAAGCCATGTACAAATAACAGCCACTTAGGATCACAAATTATTAACTGGCTAAATGGTTAAAGCAAATAACTATAAATGCAGTGACATTTTGAAAGAATGTTAACTCAGAAGGAGATAAGCAAAACAAAAATAGCTGCAACCAGTAGTATAACTAACCACTCTTCTCAATTTACCTCCACAAAATCTTGGATTTACAATAACTACGTGAAGTTGCTTATTTTTGTCATATTGTTTTGGTTAATGCAGTACCTAAGCTGTTTGTGTGTTTCTCTGTTTGGTTTGGTTTTTTTTTTTTTTTTCTTGTGTGTGTGTGTGTGTGTGTGTTACCAGGGATTGAACCCAGGGACACTTTGCCACTGAGCGACATTCCCAGCCCTTTCTTTGTATTTTATTTAGAGACAGGGTCTCACTGAGTTGCTTAGGGTCTTACTAAATTTCTGAAGCTGGCATTGAACTTGTGATCCTCCTGCCTCAGCCTCCTGAGCTGCCGGGATTACAGGTGTGCGCTGCTGTGCCTGGCCATAAGCTGGTTTCCTATTAAGCCTTTTTGTGAACATTATTGATTTAACACAGAGAACTATTTTAAAATACATATAAATAAAATATTCATAACTTTATACTCTTAAATTATTTTTCTTGTGCTCAGTCTAATGGTATTCTATAGTATCATTTATCATGTTTCTTTGAAAAAGAACCTTTGGAAAATATTAATACCTATTTTACTACTTAATTATCCTTCATTTTCAATGTGGAAAATTCTTTAAGAGTCTCTTATTTTACCCAATTTTGAAAGCTACATCAGTTTAATTTAAAACACTTGCAACACAATTCTCTCATCTGAAAATATGGCATACCACTAAAGAAATAAAGAAACAAATATAAACTTATCATAATTATTTGCTATATTATTTTAATATTTATTATGAAATATGTACAGAATAGATGCAGTTTAAGAAAAAGTAATAAAGCCCACACCCATGTAACCATCCCACAGGATACTACTGGCATTCTTCCTTGGATCAGAAACAGCTCCTGACCCAAATACCCCCTTCCACAACCTGCCTCACTCAACTTCCATCCTCATTCCTAGAGAACAGCACTGCCCAGTTTTTATAGTAGTTCTTTAATTTTCTTTATAATTTTACTATCTACAATGATCGTTGAATAATATAATTTAGTTTTTCTGGAATCATCCTGTCTATATTCTGAGTGTCCTGATTTTTCCAGCAAATATGGATGGGTGCACTAAGATTCCTCCATTTTCATCACATCAAATTTCATTGTTTGGCTGTTCTATAATTTTCCGTTCTTGTTGACGGCAAATGTTTCTAGCTTCTTGGCAAACACAAATTATTTCTCCAGTGTACATTCTTTTACATGTCTCCTGATCCATATATGCACTTATTTCTCCAAGAAATTTATCAGAATTGCTATTACACGAGCAGGGACTATGAATTTCAGCTTTACTAGACCCTACATCCAAAAGTGGTTGCTGAAATTCACATTGCAACAAGCACTGTGGAATGCTCCCGTGGTCTGTGCTCTGGCCAGTGCTTGCACTGCTAGACAGTTCAGATGTCTCCACTCTGAAGCACATGTAGTCCCAACTCATTAAGAGTTTTATTTGTATTTTCCTGACCACTGCTGAAATTAAGTACTTTTTCATATGTTGGACATTTATACTTACAGACTATTTGGATTTCTTCCCCCCCCTTTTTTTCTACTAAATAGTGTGAATATTTATGTTAGTACAGAATTATTTTACTCATGTATTTATTTATTTTGGTACCTGGGGTGAACCCAGAGGCACTTAACCACTGAGCCACATCCCTAGCCCTTTTTATTTTTTTATTTTAAGACAGATTCTGGCTAACTTGTATAAGGCCTTGCTAAGATGCTGAGGCCTTCTTTGAACTTGGAATCCTCCTGCATCAGCCTCCTGAGCCACCATGGCGTGTTCCACCATGCCCAACTCTGATTTGTAGTTTTAAAAAATGTATTCTGGGTATCACCTTTGTGGATGACATTTTACAAATTAAGCCCACCACTCCATGTCCTGTTTTTTCAATCTTTTTATGATGCTTTCTGAAAAACAAACATAACAAATGTAGGATGTATGATTTTATGGCCTAAGGGAGTAGAAACCAGGAGTAGTTACACTTTTAGAGTCTATTATGAAAGATATATTGTTTTGGTTCTTACTCTTAGGATTTTTGTTTTGTTTTGTTTTGAGAGAGAGAGAGAGAGAGAAATTTTTTTTAATATTTATTTTTTAGTTTTCAGTGGACACAACATCTTTATTTTATTTTTATGTGGTGCTGAGAATGGAACCCAGTGCCCCGTGCATGCCAGGCGAGCGCGCTACCGCTTGAGCCACTTCCAAGCTCAACTCTTAGGTTTTTGAACAACTAAAATTGTTCTTTTTTTAAGAGATGAGGATCTCACTATGTTGCCTGGGGTGGCTCTGGAATCCTGTGCTCAAGCCATCCTCTTGCCTTGGTCTCCTGAGCAGGTGGACTACAGAATGTGCCATCACAGCTGGGGGTGGGGAGGGGCGTGGGTAAAAGTGACTTCTTTAATGTGGGAGATAGAAATATAATTTCATGTTTTAAAAACACAGAAAATCAATTTTCACAATACCCATGTATTTAAAAGTTTGTTATTTCTCTAATACTTTGAAGTTTCTCTATTATTACAAGTTTCTATACTGGCAAGATCCTGTTGGTGGGATTTCCATTTTTTTCATTTGTTTATATGTCTATCCCTCCAGTGAAACCATACATTCTGAATTAATAAAGCTGCATAATATCTGTAGAAAAAAAAATCCTCTTACTCATTCCCCCTCCCCTCCCCTCCCCTCTCCCTTCCCCCCCTCCTCTCCCCACCCCTCTCCTTCCCTTCCCTTCCCTCTTTCTTTCATACTGAGGATTCAATTTAGGGCCTTATACATACTGGACAAATGCTCTACCACTGAACTACCACCAGCCCAGCCCTCATTCCTACTTTTTAAAGAATATCTGACTATTTAGGGTCTTTGCATTTTGGAATCACCTTGTTACATTACACACATAAGCTTAAACAACATAAAAATTCCTACAACAAGCAAGATAAAACAGTCAATTGACATTATGATTGTATCAGCATTATATGTAAAAGTCAATTTGAAAGTAAGGAACATCTTTATAAGATTGGCTCTCTCCGTCTATAAACATGGTACATCTCATCATTTATTTTGACCTTTGAAAACATTGCTTAATAAAGTTTCACCATATTCCTCATAGAGATCCTACATGTCTCTTATTATTGGAAACTAGGTAAAATTTGGCACTGATATGTAGAAACACAGTTGATTTCTGTATATTGCCAGGTATATACATATACAAAGAAATTAATATCATTCGCCAATAATAATAGCTGATTTTTTCTTTTTTAATCCTAATAACTTTCTTTATTTTGCTTTACTCAGTGGCTACAACTTCCAGGAAAAAAATAATAATAGGAGTGCTAGCAAACAGGCTTCTCTTGTTTTTAATCACAGAAGGAATGCTTTCAACATCTGTTTCTTAGAAACATTTTGTGCTAGAGGTATTTTATATCACAGTAAGGAAGTTCCTCCTTGTTTTCAGTTTTCTAAGGATTTTTTAAGTACTAGAAATATATGTATTCAATTTTATCAAATGCTTTTTCTGCATTTATCAAAATTATCGTGTATTCCTTTAGTCTGTATTACATTTTTATGTTAACAAGTACTCTGGAATAGACCATTTGGTTATGATAAGTGATTCTTTTTATATATGGCTGAAGTGGGTTTGTCAATACCTTGTTGAGGATTTTCCATTTATAATCTTGAGAGAAATGGCCTGTCAATGACCTTTTTCATACTGTTCTTGTCAGGTTTGACATCAAGATTACACGATCTTTATAAAATGAGTGGGAATTGTTACCTCTTCTGTTTCGTGAAATACCTTATATAAAATTAGACTTATTTTTTATCTGGATCTGAAATTTCTTGATTACTAAATAAAATTGTATCTGTCGTTATAAAATTATTCAGTTTCTCTATTCATTTTTCATTTAATCTTGCCAAGTTATATTTTTCTAGGAATTTTTTCATTCATTCAAATCTTCATATTATAAAGTTATTACTATTATTGACTCTTTAATATCTACACATCTGGCATGATGCTGACATTTTCCATCCTAATACTGATAATTTGCCCTTTTGTTATTTGCTTTCTTGTACAGTCTAATCAAAGGTTTGATAACTTTATCTTTTCCATCAATTTTGATTTTCTTAGTTTTCTCTGTTCCATGCTAGCTTCCCACTTTGATAATTTTGTTCTTACTTTAATTTCTTCTTTCTAGTACTATGACTTCTTTTCCTTTTTATAACTTTTTAAACGTTGATGTAATATTTGTACATATTTGTGAGTTATAGGCCAGTAATCCATTATATGCATACATGTGTAATATATGTATAATGATTAAAGAAGAGTGGTTAGCATTTCTTTCTCCTCTAATATTTATCATTTCTATGTGGTGGGATATTACTTCTTAGATGAATTCTTGGCCTACAAATTTTTATTCTTTATTTTTCTAATAGTTATAAATTTCCTAGTAGAAACTTCTTATGGGCATTCTACAATTTATCTACATATATAGGATGTTCATTATTGTTTTGTCTAAAATATTTCTAATTTCCTTTTTGATTCTTTTAAATTGTGAAATGTTATTTCTACCTCTAGTTGTGTTATTCATTTATACCTCGATTTTATTGTGGCAATATTTTGAAACCTTGAAAAAATACTATTGAGACTTACTTTATTAAAATATGCATTGATTTAGAATATGGCCGATTTTTGTTATTGTCTTACATGTGCTTGTAAAAAATGTCAGCTTTATAGTTTTATGCAAAGTTCCACATATGTTCATGAGGTCAAGTTTCTTAACTTTCCCTTTCAACTTAAATCTTCTTTCCGTCCATGTTATCATCTAAACTACTAGGAGAAGTGAGTTAATATCACTGCAATTGTTGATTTTTTAATTTATCTTTGCTGTTCTGTCATTTTTTCCTTAATATATTTTGAGGTTATGCTATTATGGGCATTTTAAATTTTAAATTTTTCTACCATCCTACTGAATTGAAACTTCAATCATTTATAAAGTGACTACCTCCAGTAATGGTTTGGGTTTTAAAGTCTATTTTGCTTAGTGGACTTTAAATTGCACCAGTATCTATATATTATTTTCAAGTTCTGTTGTTTTCTGTTGTTATTTACCTTTTATATATGAGGAATCTGAGGTATAGTGGTTAAGAAATGAACCTAAGGGTACAAGTGGTAGAGTCAGATAAACCCAAATAGCCTGTCTCCAATGTCTATGTTCCTAAATATCATGCATCTCCTTTATAGTCTTAAAGTCTGCTTAGGCTCCATAGTAGGGGGAAATGCTCTCAATCTAATTTCTACAAAGAATTTCTCATAGATTATTATCCAATTGTTATTTTTTCCTTGCATAAATTTTCTTGTAATATTCTAAGTAGAATACAAGACACTTTTTAAAAAAGAAAGAAAATATTCTTAATCTATAACTGCATTACTCAACCTCTTTCACTTATACACAAGGAAAAGGTGTCCGTAAAGTTTTGCTTTTTGTCTTTGAAATAAATATATGCACCAGAAATCTTTATGTGCTTGTACCAACACACAGCCCAAAAGAGCCTGCCAGTCTGCAACGTCATGGAGAGTTCTACATGGTTGTACAGTTCTACTAAGGAAAGCTCATTCCAACTAGACCTCAAGAGAGGATGTGAACTGGACTGCTTCATCTCTCCTTAAATAAACACAAAAATAGTATCTTAACAAAAGAAGCACTAAGCAACTGCTTTATCTCTCCTTGAATAAACACAAATATAGTATCTTTTTTGTAAAGAGAGAGAGAGAGAGAGAGAGAGAGAGAGAGAATTTTTTTTAGTATTTATTTTTTTTTTTTAGTTTTCAGCAGACACAACATCTTTGTTTTTGTATGTGGTGCTGAGGATCGAACCCAGGCCGCCCACATGCCAGGCGGGCACGCTACCGCTTGAGCCACATCCCCAGCCCACAAATATAGTATCTTAACAAAAAGAAGCACTAAGCAACTATGTAATCATTCTGGGATCCCATTGCTTGCATATTTCCTAAGTATTAATATTTTATTCAATAATATTTGTAATAATAAATTTTAACCCATGAGAAAATTTAAAATTTCTCAGGATTTCATGATCCTGAGCTAATTTTAACTGATGTACTTTCAACTTTTATGTCAATTTTGACATGTTTATATATGTTCATGTAAGTGTATATACATATTCACAAACCTAGAAATGCACTGTAACCTTACAGCAGACTCTAACTTGCTTCATTTAATGTAACATCATATATAAGTTTGTGTGTTTTTAAAAATTCTTTTAAAATATTTTATTTGCTGCATAATATTCTATATGTATACCCAGATTTATCTAATAACTGCTCTCTTGCTGAATGGTTTGGTCAATCTCAAATTCTTTCCCCTATAAACACATAAAATGAACATGTTTATATTAATTTTGTCTTCTTTTTAAATTATTTCATTAACTTAGATTCTTCAAAGTGAAATTGTGAGACACAGCTAGTTAGGCCCTAATATTCATTCTCTTGTTCTTCTGCTGTATTAACAGTGGTATCTGCAGGCTGATAGGGTGTGACTGGAGGGAGTAGGTCCCTGGGGGTGCCTTTTAGCAGAGCTCTCTCTGTTTCTAGATCATCATGTTAGCAGCTTCCCTCCACCACATTCTTTCACCGTGACATTCCGCCTTGCCTTGAGCCCCAACAAATGAAGCTGGTTAAATATGGACTAAGAACTCTGAAACTGTGAGCCCTCAAATAAACTTTCCTCCTATAACATTGTTCTTGTCAGGTCTTTTAGTCACAGCAGCAAAAAAGCTGATGGAAAAAATATGGAAGTGAACTAAAAGGGGTGTGGCATCTTTCAAATGATGTCCTTATTGGGAGGACACATGCTCTTTTCTTACTAAAAGTTCCTTCCTGTTCTTGGAATATGGGCATTATTGCTGGAATATCAGTTCTGGATATTCCAAAACACACTAGGCAAAACTCATATGATCAAAGTAGCAGTAAGAGATGAAGGTCCAAGGTCCCTGAAGTCTGCAAACACTTGCTCAGCTGTGAAAAAGCTTTGTAGACTTGACTTAAGAGAAATTCAAGTTTCTCATTTCCACATGGTTATTTTGGATTCCTTGCACCCAAATGTTTTCGAAAGTAAGAGTAGAAGTGTTTCACAGGATGCTTTGGAAATATTTCAGCAATGGGCAAATAGCAATGGGCAAATCACTTCTGGGAAATATAATGAGTCCCCAGTATTATTGAAAGTACCCATTGCCCCATGCTCTTAATATTGTATTATAATTACAAGCTACTTTTTGCCAGTAAGATAGTAATTGGTTATAACTTTGTATTTCTTTTATTTGTTTTTGCACTGAATAATTAATTTCTCATAAATTATTTGTTCTTATATCTTGTTTTTGTTTTGTTTTGTTTTTTGTTTATTTGTTTGTTGGTACCAAGGATTTAACACAGGGGCACGGTACCACTGAGCCACATCCCCAGCTCTTTTTGTTTTTAAGACAGGGTCATCGAAATAAATTGCTTAGGGCCTCTTTAAATTGTTGAAGCTGGCCTTGAACTTGTGATCCTTCTATTGCAGCCTCCAGAGTCACTGGGATTATAGGCATGTGCCCTTACACCTGGCTATCATGTTACCTTTTAAATTAAGATATTCGTATCTTTCTTATGTAACAACTCTTTACATTTGATATCTGCCATATTTGTCAGAAGTATTAGTGGCAATTTGTCATTTGTCTTTTAACTGTATTTATCCTAGTGTTTTTACTTGTAGAACTACGGAATTTTTATATGGTAGTTATTCATTTGTGATTTATTCCACTTTTGCTAGCATAAAAGTCCATTATTAAAAACTATCTTTCTTATATATTATTTCACTTTCTATACATATATGGAGACTGATTTCCAAACATTTTAATCATTATTTAAAAATTTAACTATTTATGTTCACAAATGTACCTTGAAGCGCTAGAGACCTAAATCTGAACTACTAAAAAAAATAATAATAAGTCCTAGGTCACTATGCAAGAAGATCTCTTTTTCATGATTTGTTTTTAGTTGTGAACAGAAGGAGATTTCCACTAGAGATGATCCTCTTCCGAACAGCAGAACTCCTTACTTCCAGCTTTTCTTGCTGTTATCCACATGACTGTGAGTCAGCCAAAGGATTTTAAAAGGATTTTCAACTCTAGGTCTGTGGTCAGACTTTCAGTTCGTGCTCCCAGAAGGATAAAGTTTTGGAAAAGACAAACAAGCATTTCATACGTGCACACACACATAGATGCCCATGAAACTTTTCCGCAAGCATATTGGCAAATATTTGTTTGGTCTCAGAAAAATTTCACTTTTGTTTGTGTTTACGGAAACATACCCTGGAATACTTAATAGTCTATGAAAATTTTTCTAAAATGTGTGACCGACCCATTGTGACCCAAAATATTTCTTTGCAGCAATAACAAAAAAAGGAGCAACAAATGTTTTGTAAAACATTTTTTCAGTGGAAAAAAGAAACTTTGGCAACTTCAAGAAAAGTGTGTGTCATTGAAAAAATGAAAAGAAAAGAAATGTTGCTATCATTTTCCAGTGTAGAGACATTACCTACATAATGAGTCTCAAAATTATAATTATAAAGCCAGTTGACAACTGAATATAAAAGACTGTGTAGTATATTTTTATATGCATAAGTTTCGTACATTTTTACTTATAAAGTAAAAATAAGACAAGGCATATAAAGTTCCATTTTCATGAAGTAGCAAATGCAGCAATCACTTTTTAAAGGTACATATTATATTTTTTCTGAGCATACCTTTTTCTTTCCCAGTACAGTACCACAAATCCCTGTTCAGCTTTCAGAATCTTGTAAACTGATTCAAACAGGAATCGTGTCATCAGCAAGAAGAATGCTGAAAAAATAAAAGTAGACCATTAACAGTGTTTCATTTATTAAATATATATTCATATATGTAAATTATACAAACTATAAATATAGATTTACAGATATCATCATAATAAAATTATGATTTATGAAAGAAAAGGCCTTACCTTTCTATTATAAATTTGCCAGAATTAATGTAAAAATGCTTATGTACATGTTATATCATATACAGATATGCTAATCTTCTCAGAACTTGTTCCTCTGGTCTAATTTTAATGAACATATCCTGCAGATACTTCAGGATGGGCTATACTAAGGTAGATTCTTATTTCTTGGAATTATTTATGAGAAGTCTTCAGGTATCTTCTGAGGTCCCTTCCTTGACAACAGGAACACTTTACACAGTCCTTGTTCAGCTCTTTCTCCATGCATCCCCAACTATTGATCACTATGATGCCATTGCTCAGTTCACCTTCAGAAATACTGCCTTACACTGTCTTGAAGAAATACAATTCTGACTTTGTTACCAATTTACCAACTCAGGATAAAAGTGGTCCCTGTCAATCAGTTGAAATTCCCAAAAATCAGACTCATGAAAACAGGGAACCCATCTGTGGTGGGTTCTGGATTGGTCCCTCCTCCAATGTCAATTCAATTCAAGGAAAATTGAGAGATATTTCAATGTTCATTTTTAAAGCATCACTGATTATTACATTTCAATCACACGATTTATAGTATTTGAACAGTTTTACTATCACACTATATGTTCCTGGAACATGACTGGTATATGGGGGATTTTATTCAATCAGAACTTTAGTTAATAAGCACAGAATTCCAAAAGTCAGCATGAACACAAGGAAGAATTCACATTACTTCATTAGTTTACTAACTATTCCATTGGAAAGTATTCCAAAATGAGAAAATGTATCATTAAAAACACCAAACATCAATAATTATGCAGCTAAAGTAAAATAGAGGCTGTCTAAAAAGTGAGCAAATTCAAAAATCCACAATTTTTAATTTAAAATTTTTTACTAAAAAAACTGTCAAACGGGCTGTGGCTGTGGTTCAGTGGTAGAGCATTTGCCTGGCACATGTCAGGTACAGGGTCCAATCCTCATCACCATATAAAAATAAAATAAAAGTATTGTGTCCACCTACAACTAAATATATATATATATATATATATATATATATATATATATATATATATATATATCCTCAAACCTCAAACTCCACTTTTTTTCAGTTCAATGAAATGTCACATTTGACCAAATGCACAGACTATCATAATTGATGTGTCAGAAATTTTGTCACATTATGTACATAGGTAATAGAAATTCACAGGTGGTGATTTTTACCCACAAGAGGGAGCCTATATGTTTACATTTTCGTCCCAGAATTTAAAAAAACAAATTAAAATATAAAATTCTAAAAATGTTTATTGATACCTGCATCATTATGTCAGGTCAAGTTTTGAGAAAATTGGATCATATTTGACATATTTTTCTAAGTCAGAAATAACAGTACGTCAGAAGATTAGAGAGATAATTAGAAATTCAAAAAATTTCCTACCTATTTTGTTATTTGTTTTATTCACAGAAATGAAGATGTAGTTGCCAAAGCAAGTCTAAGAGAAAACTCCTTTTAGGTGTTAGTAACATTTGTTTTGTAAAATTGACTAGAATTATTATGAGCACTCTGCACCCAAATTTAATTACATAGTAAGGAAATGACATTTCAGTCATCCTCTTATTAGAAAAGTTTTATATAAACCAATAATTTTCTATGCTTTTATGGAACAGAAAACACCTACTTAAAAAATTTTTTAAGATCACCATTCTCTCTAATATCACTTAAAACTTGCTTAGGAAATGTGATAATGAGCATAATATCATAATGAACTTTCCTTTCTTATGTGTGAGAAGTATCTTTTTTTCTTAAAACAAACAAAAAACCTAAGGTCAATTCCCTTCTATCCTATAACCTTGTAAGCAATGTCTTAAGGTGCTAAGACTCTGTGTATAAATAAATGTACTCTGAGTTTTGAAAAAAAAAATCAAATGAACTCATCTTTAAAAACTATCTCCTTAAAAAAATTGCCATCTATAAAATAATTTTGGCAACTCATACCAACCTAGAGTGATCTGTTCTATCACACTCAGAGACACGGAAATAATGGAGTTGAAAGGGGTCTTGTGACCCTTTGAAACTGTAGGGAAGATGGATGGCAAGAATTCTGTCCCCTCCCAGGATCCTCGGCTCAGTTCCTAGAAAGTATCATATGACATGGCAGGGAGCTGACGAAGAAGGGGTTAATCACCGCTGCTGATCTTCCTTCTGGAATTCCAAGCTACCCATTAAATCATTGTTTTTTTCTTCCCACTAGGGACGGTGAATCTAATGGACCCAAAATCAATACCTTATAAATGACATAAAAAATATATTCATTTTATGGACTAATGTACCCTGGTGTCTGAATCCTATTTACACCCTGTGCTTTAAAAAGGAACAACAGACCCATTTCTGCCAGTAAAAGGTTACTCAGTCACGCTAGTGACATGCTGCAGAATGCACTGTCATACTAAAGTGCAGCAGGAGGGAAAGATTGGTGGCTGCAAAACCACTATTGTGGAAACTTTAAACATGGTGTGGTGAACTTGTGTTAGGAAACACCACTAGAGAGGAGCATGCAGGTAGCTTCAAAGACTTGAGCCATGTTCTGTGGTGACTTTACATGTCTCTGACTCATCCTCCTGCTTTATAACTTATGTATATTACTTGGAGTTTTTAGTTTATCAAGTATGGCATGATAAATCTAAAACCATGCCTATAATCCCAGTGGCTTCAAATTCTTGGTTTAGTCTCTTCATTCAAATTCTACAATGATTTTCAAAACTGGATTAAAAATACTAATCGGCAGAAAAGCTCACTAAAGTACCAAAGGGACCTTAGCCAAATAGACATAGTGTGAGATCTAGTCATTTGAAACCACAGGCAGAGGCAATCTCTGCCAAGACAGAGGGTACTTCATTTATCAGATACCACAGGGAGTCACCGAAACAGGTGACTATATGTTTGTGTTTATCAATTGAGAAAATGTTGATGAGAAAGTTTTACATTTACACAATATTCTCCAAATTCAGCCTCACCTTGAAAGCCAATTGTATCACTCAGAAAGTATTATGCTTAGGTTTTAAAAATCAATCCTAACTTATACTAAATTTAGTTTGAAAACACCTTATTCTGCCTTCAATATTTTTAAGATATCAGATGAAGAACGACCCTATAAAGCACAAGGATGCCTTCAATGCCAAGATAAAAGTAAGGCAAAGATGGTGCTAAAGAGTTAGAGAGGGGAGAAAAGGAAAGAAAACTAACAGCTAAAGGAAGATCTTCTTGAAAATTCCCACCAGACTTAAGTTTTTGTTACAGTAGATACAAATCTAAATAGAGAATAATGAATAAAGAAAAGCAACTTTAAAACAGAGACTTCTTGAGAGAATTCTAGCAACAGGTCGGCATGAGATTTTCTGTTCAGTTTTGGCTTGACATCCATATAGTTATAAAATTACAAAAAAAAAAAATACTGTTGTTCTTTATTCCATTTGCCAACCAGAGTCATTTATCCCCTATTAGATAAAGTATAATAGACTCTACGGAAGGGGTCATTGGCCTTCCATTTAATGATATTGCCAGCCCCAATCTGCATTTTCCCGGCAATGTCCCTCAACACGGAATAAATGGCTGATCTCTTCACAATAACAGCTGATTTCTATTTATTAAGCTAAAAAGGTCACCATTTTCTACGGCTGGGCCGCCCTGCACTATTGATAATTTTATGCATAAACAAATGGCAAATTTGTGCCACATAAATATGCATTAGCAATTACTTTTTCCTCGGGCAACGCTCACCGCATGCAAATGTGTACCTCGCTGGTAGCTTTTGTTTTAGCTCTTGAACAGTGAAACAAAAGAGCACAATAAACAATTTTTAAATTGCCAATCAATAAGCAATGCAAATGCAAAGGTAAATGGCAAGGAACTTGCTCAGAAACAACAAAAGTGAGCGAAGAGGGGGATGGTGGAAGGATTTTCTTTTTCATATTATTTCATTTCTTTCTCATTTATAATGAAAAGGCTAAAGTACTCTTGACACAGAACAGCTAGCTAGGCTGGTACCAAAGCAGATGCCAGATGGGGAAAGGAGGAAATATACACATGTTGAGTAAACACACACACACACTAAAAAGAGGGTAAAGGAAAAACTGTGTTCCTATGTGTGATTTCAGAGACATCACCTTGTCAGATTTCTGATTTCCAATTTCAGAGATTCAAAGAAGTTTCAGTTTCAGCGATTCAGAAGAATTTTAAAACTAGGAGGAGCTACAGAGATATATAACCACTGCACTTTGCTCTGCTGCTTTTCAATAACATCAGCCACGAGGAATACACATTGCTAATAAATAGCATACTATTAAAAACACAAGAAAAGGGGATAAATGAGAACCAGGCACAGTGGCCTATAATCCCACTGGCTCAGAAGGCTGAGGCAGGAGGATCGAGAGTTCAAAGCCAGCCTCAGCAAAAGCGAGTAACTCAGTGAGACCCTGTCTCTAAATACAAAATAGGGTCGGGGACGTGGCTCAGTGGTCAAGTGCCCCTGAGTTCAGTCTCTGGTACCAAAAAAAGAAAAAGGGGTAGATGAGAAATATTTAAGTAGGAAGCAAAAAGCACCTGCAAGCATCGCCACTTCCTCATACTACAAAATGTTCAGGATCAAATACCTGATCTCAGGAAAATTTAAGAATGATGTCCAGGCACTGGATAAAAAGATAAAGGAAAGAGACAACAGGTATAAGAAATGTAGGACACAAAGAGTTCCCTAATTTGAAAATAGGAACAAATGATAGCTCAAGATAAAAGCTGACTGTTTTGTCAAGAATGAACCTTAAGAGATTTTCTTTTTTTTTTTTTTTGATAACGCTGTGTTCCATGCACTTTTCTAAGGGCTTTGCACTTATATCTATCCCACTTCATCTTCGCAAATCTCCACAGATTGGTATTATCACTGCTTCTCCCATGTACAGCACAAGAGATATGAGGACTCTGAGAAACTTAACCAGTTAATGAAAAACAAGGCCAGATCTGTGCTTTGACCCTGTCTGATGCCTACACCTGCAAGCATCACCACTTGAAATACTGCCATCCACTCCTAAAAGCCACCCATGTTGATCCTACTGAGAAATCTCTCCCTAAATATGCTCATGGATTTGCCTTTGCATAAATAAGTCAAACTATATTTGAAAAATTTAAATTCAGGGCTTATGCAAGTATCAAGTTATTAAAATACCTTAGCCTTTATAAGATAGACAAACGGTAATTTGCACGTTAGTATGGCTATATCTTAATACATTGGTGCATGTACATGGAGAACATGCCATGTTCTCAAAAATTATTTGAGGACAGAAAAAAACACTTTGGAATCCCCATCTTGATCATAATATGATTATAGGTTTTACTGTTACACAAATGATTAATTTAATAAGTTTTCATCACAAGCTGGTTAAATTAAATACATAAAGTATTTAAAGACTAAATATAAACAGGCAAACCTGGAAATCTAAAACCTGTATGCCCCTCTGTTGTACTCAGAACCAACTGGTTTCACAGGACTTTAGACATGTACAACGGAAGTCAAGCTTCTTCAAAGAAGATCATGATACTTCTTTTAGCAATATTTCCACCAGACTTGGAAGGCTAGGGATATGGATAATACCTTTATGAGAATAAGTACAAGATGGCCCTTTGGAGTGCTGTTCAGATATGTGTCACCTGCCTGCTATACATAAAGGTCCTCAAAAAGACTATAGTTTTCTTAGTTAGAAGATCATTACATCTAATACTAAACCCCATCTTCTTCATAGTTAAATAGTTTTAAGAATCAGTTTACAATTACTAGAGATGAATTATAATAAAGATAAAGATTATAATAAAGATTCTCTTATATATTAATTCAAATAATTACATACTGTCCTATTTTTTTTTTAATTTTCAGTCTTCATGACTGAACATACAATAGACTTGAGTATAGTTTACTATCACCCAATATGTGCCTAAAGCCATTACTTTTTAAGAGGCCAAGTTTAATTATCATTCCTTGTCCAACTTCAAACTACATAAAGTAAGGACTTCAAACTAAAACCATATATATTGTAATTAAGTGCAGTTTATCCAAAATTTATAAATACTTGTAGCCTCTACTACATAGAAAGTATGTAAATGGAAATGCACAGGAAATATGTGAAAACCAAGATGTGTTATACAGACAATGCAGTAACAGAAGGCTACATGTGGGATTCCCAGTCAGAGGCTGAGTCAAACTATCACATTATTTATCCCCAGTCACCCCTCCTTTTTTGAGTGCAGGAGATTGAACCCAGAGATTTGTATGTGCTATACATGTGCTCTAACACTGAGATACACTTCCGGCACCCCCATCCCAGTTTTTATAGCAGCAAAATTTGAAGGATCCAGAAAGTCACAGAAATCAACAGGACATTCCAGTGAGAACTTGGTATAGATGGCAGGAGGAGAGCCAATGCCTCATTTGCCCTGGGTGAGGGGCTGACAGCTTCTCTGTCTTCACTCCTGTCTCTCCCAATCCCCTGCTCCACTGATCCTGATTCAGATCCACTTCTGTGGGCCAAGTTTCCTAGCTCCTTTGCAATCATCTTCCAAGTATATTCAGCCACTGGCAGGCAACTAACTGATCAAGGTTTAAAGGTACCTGGGAAGGGTGCAGATAAAGGAGGCTGTACAGATATGCAGGTTATGTCTCAATCTTCTTTTCACTTACTTAAATCGATTCTATACAATTAGAAACCCGTTCAAAAATAGAGATACTACTAAAGGAAATCTCCATTAGCCATCTCCAAGGCTCAACATCTGTCAACCTTCTGCTCTTTGAATTTCTCCCCTCCCTTTCCTGGCAGTGCAGGTATGTCAGTGGTGAAGCCAAGTAGCAGCTCCATTTCTTACTGGTTCTACCTCCTGCCCGACAACCCCCCATGGTTCCAGCTTCTACCCAGGTAACTGGTAACTCTGGCTGCTCCATGGTAGGAACTTCCTGCTGTTCCTGACTCCTAGCTTACTCTATTAACATTTTTTTATTGTCAATGTATCACAATTTTCCAATATTATACACTACCTTTTAAAAAATAGAGTGGAGTCTCTCTTCCTGCTTGGACCCAGACCATAGAGTGCTTATTTTATTTTATTTTTTATCATCTATTGGAAGAATCTCATTTATCCCTTATTCACAGGTCCCATGAAGTAGCTTAAGGCTTCATAAAGTAGGAGACCCTTTCAGCAACATGGACTCCAAGATGCAGGTCCAGTATTTGCCATTCTTTAAATGTGGTGCCCCATATAGAACACACACAAAGTTTTCACATGCAGCCTATTGTATACAACCACAATCTATTTCTATTCTATACCTTTTATCATCTGCTTATTGACATACTTTTAAAAAATGATTTGTCTTAATATATGGGTTAGTGAAAGAGCAACAGAGACCTTCTGCTCCTGGAAACTCTACCTCAGTGACTAACATCAGGGAAATGTGCCCAGGCTATTTTAAGGAGGTAGCTCAATCTGGCATGAAAATACATTTTTCCAATGGTAAATGGCAGAGACTGGTTAACAAAGTTTATGTCTTAGACAAGACATGTTTAACATGTAGGCATTTGTTTATTCATAACAATACATGACCTTCTGATGTTAGGAATAAACACACACACATCATAAAAATGACTGATGTTCAATGGCTCTCACAAAATTACATTTTGAAAAATTATGGGATGATGAATCAAACATATAGATTAAATTTCCCTGAAACAGACATGTGCTTAATAATTAATGGGAAAGGATAAAAATAGTATTTATGATTTTATCTTATCCAAAACACTTGAATAATTATGCAGTAATAATATTGCTAGATGAAGACATACTTATCGTATCTGAACTATAATCTGAGAAAACTGTAAAATAAAAAAGGCTTTAAAATGAAAATGATAGACTTAAATTCACAAGCTGTAACTTCATCCTGCCTTAACATAAAGTCTTATTATAATAATATCAAGTGCACAATAAAAGATTTTCACTAAGAACAATTTACAAGACTATCTGATTTTTTACAGCAATCACAACACAGCAAAGAATGAGATATGGAGATGGAGAAAAAGAAGAGAAAAAGGAGAATACAGTCAATAATAGTAGAGGTCTAGTAAAAGTTAGGTAGAACCAGGACCCAATAGCAAGAGAACATCTCAAATTCTGCTTCCAGAATTGGTTTTCTTCCTGTACATATGGAACTGGACAGGTACTCAACAGCCAGCAAAGGTCACCCAGGAACTCAGTGAATACAACAACTGCTAAATGAGTTCCTATCAAAAGAAAAGGAACATTCAGTCTGGAAAAAAAAAAATCAAACTTGAGTGTGGAGGGACCACCACTGAAAACAAGCAGATATTCAAAGGGTTGTCATCTGGAAAAGAAAGACTAGATATATTATCTATTGCTCCAGATGAAAAAACAAGGTTTGTTTTGTTTTGAGGGTGGTATTATGAAAATGTAAATTTCTATGCGTTAAGAAAAATAACTTTTTTTTACTGAGTTGTCTAGCAAACAATAAGATTGGCTGAAGGAGGTCAAATACTGTAGGGTTTAATAAGGGCTGTTTATTCCGTTTCTACTTTGCTACTTACTGTCTGAGTGATCTCTGACATAGTCACTTCACCTATACATGTCTCAGTTTTCTCAACTGCAAAATCATCCAAATGTATACCCTACCAGGAAAGTAAGAAGATAAGAGACTGCTGGACCATCTGTCAGAGGCCTACCAATCAGATTTCTAAACTGAATGGGATATTAGATCATCTAGCTTTGAGACTCATTCTAATCTGAGGCTAAATTTTTCATTCCTCAAAGTTCAGGTATATATGTTCATACCATTTCAGGCAAGGAAGGCTACCATTAAATATTTAAAGTGTGTGTGGCAGGGTAGAGTTTGCTGCAATTTTGCATTAAAAAGGTTATAACATTAGATAGAGAAAGGATATTCATTTTTGACTGAAGGCAAAGCCAAATAAAACTCACAAAGTATTTTCAGTCAATTAAAGATCTATAGCATCATAAAACAAATCAAATGTGATTATTTAAGGCAGCAATATCCATTTTTAATAAATTTGCTTCATTAAATTTTCCTCCTTTTTAAAGGTACTACTTATTCAATGTACAGAAAATGCCTGGATCCCAAGGAAACATGAACAAAGTACTTGTACTTTTTGAATGTGAGGGCCGCCTCCTCGTTGCTGTCAGCAGAGCCTTTCCACTACTCCTTCAACTGTGTCTTCTGTCACGGCCACTCAGCACATGGCAACCAAGAAGAACACAGAAAAGCAAGCTCCATGGGGCTAGAGGGCATCTTCAAAAAGAGTGATTTTCAAATCCTTTTATGCAATGCCCCGGGGTTCCTCTAGTTATTTCCAGGAATGCTCTCAATTTTTCAAGAAATTCTTAAAACAAAAATCACTTTTTCTTCTCCTAACAATTATAGAGGTCTTTAGGCTTTTCAAGGTATTTCTTCTTCTGATTTGGTTCTCAGCAGTTCTGTAAGGTGGGTCTGAGGGGTTGATCCCTTTCTCTCAAATTAAAAATCTGAAGATTTATGACTTGACTGCAAATCACAAAACTATAAGGAAGCAGAGAAAGAAAAAAAAAAAAAAGGTAAGAATTCAAGTCCTGTCCTCTTTCTGGCCCACTGTTCTGGATAAGAGAACCCATGCAGGACTTTAAGAACCTGAAAAGAAGTAAATTTGAAATCCCGCAAACTTTGGAAGCATTACTTTCTTTCTGGAACTTTGAGTATTTATTGGGATCATGAAACACTCTTTTCTTGCCTTCTCATTAATTGATAGAATATTTTTTCCACTTAAATTGACATTAACATAGTTATTTTCAACTAAAGGTGATTTTTGTCTTCTGGCGGACATTGGGCAATGTCTGTCAACATTTTTTATTGTGCCGATGTGGCAGATGTTGGGATGCTACTGTCATGGAGTAGGTAGAGGCCAGGGATGCTTCTAAACATCCTGTAGTGTGCAGGACAGCTCTCCACAACAAAGAATTATCTGATCCAAAATATAAAAAGTGCTGAGGTTGACAAATCCTGGATTAGCAGTATTTTTATTTGAGCCAGTTCCTTCTGTCCCTGACTTTTGTTACATAAATATAATAATGCTTTCAGAGTGTAACATTTTCTGGGTGTTAATGACTGGCTTGGCATAAGGTGATCAGCTTGTGTCTAGTCACTAATTCCATAAAATGCCCTAGGCCTTCATCTTTGCTGTTTGATGATACACTGAATAGTGGTTCAAGTGACAGAGGTCACCATTACAGAGATAAATGGATTATAAAATCATTTGTCATAGTATTTATAACACTTATAAGAATGTTAAAAATAAAGCAATGCAAATGGGAGAAATCGGAAACACACATTTTAATAAAATGAAATGGAAATGGAAATTTATTTGTGAGTAAACGAGTCACCTTTGACTTCTCTGTTATGTAGAGCACACATCAAAAACTTCACAACAATGTACATCCGATCTTTAAAAGTGAGTTTGGTTATCTTCTTATGTGCTGTTATTCTATAAGCATTACAGGAATTAATAATATCTTCTTCTCAGAGAAAGCTGTTAACTCTTCAGCCTTGCCCTGTTCATATTCTTAAGTCAAGGCTCTTGACTGTTTCCTGTGAGCTGGGCCCAGTCCACCATCTCTGGATGAAGCATTAATCCTACTATGAATGCAAGAAAAGCCTTGATTCTAGGGCAGCTTAGTCCTCGCATATGCAAGCACCTGAATAATGGCTTAGGGATTTAAAGACAAACTTTTTAATTCACATATCTCTTTAAGAATCTGATGAAAGCTACAAACTCACTGTATATTAATATGTTTCCACACTAATTGACTATTCTTTACAGTCCTCTTATACCTCTTTATACTATTATACTTATACTATTCTTTATAGTCCTCTTATACCTCTTCAGAGGAAAGGTACCAAACTGACTTTCTTTGGGATTATCTTTTTAAAGAGTATTTTATAGTCAAAGTCTTAGAATATTGAGATAGCATCTTCCTCCAGTGCAAAGGACATGTCACTCAGGGCAAAGATTAGGCATGCTTACTGTCCATTATAAAACATTAAGATTCCCTGAGGTAAGTTTTTACTCCCTGAAGTATAAGTATCACTAGGCTGTGTTTGAGTCTCCATACAGGAATTAGGGCTCAAGGCATTGGTACTAATGCTAATACTCTGGCTACTACTGTTACTGAGTGTAGTGAACTATCTTCTTATCACAGATCCAGGATTTTACTGTCATCTCCAACCATCCATGAAACTGTGGCAGTCTGTATTAGCTGGACTTCAGATTTTGAACTTTTTCTTAAATTGTGGAATATTTGCATATACAAAATGAGATATCTTGGGGACAGGACCCAAGTCTAAACCTGAAATTCATTTATGTTTCATGAACATACACATAGCCCAGAGGTTATTTTATACAATATTTTTAATGCACTTGCTTTTTAGACTGTGACTCATCACTGAGGCCAAGTGTGGAATTTTATACCTGCACTGTCAATGTAGAAAATTAGATTTTGGAGCACTTGGGGTTTCAGATTTTCATATTAGGGATACTCAACCTCTAGTAGTTTTAACTGCACGCTTTCTATATGCTACTCATTTTGTTAGGGGCCTCCCAAATATTACTGACATTCATTCTGATTATAACATCCATGAAGGATCGATTATTTTCCTCATTGGACAGAAAGAAACAAAGATCTGGATAAATCAAGTACTTAGCCTAGGCTACACAACTAGCCAATGTTGGAGCCACGAAGGAGGTTGAGATATGGAATGTGAGCTCGGATTATGTCCTTAATCTTTTTCCTTTTCTGTCTTCCCCTCTGAGCCACTCAGCTGGTGACACAAAGGCACAGTCCCTGCCCTTGAAAGGATAATGCTGTAAAGAGTGAGTATAAGAGTCAGAACAGTATTGTAAGAGCTTGGATGGAGTATTCACAAAAAGAGAAAGACTCTAGCTTCTCCTAGAAGTCTAGGATAGCTTCCCAGACAAAAAGATTACTAAGGGGGATCTTGAAGGGTGATTAGGAGTAGATTAGGTAAAGAAGTGGCCATCATATATTTCCTGATTTTACACATGAAGAAACAGAGGCTCAGACAATTGGCCAACGTCACCTAGCTCCTTTTAAAAACAGGTTTGCAGTTCGATGGCTGATGAGCTTTTACTATCCCTTGCTGCCCTCAAAG
Organism: Marmota flaviventris; assembly: GCF_047511675.1. NCBI lineage: Eukaryota > Metazoa > Chordata > Mammalia > Rodentia > Sciuridae > Marmota > Marmota flaviventris. The sequence goes on along the minus strand of NC_092500.1, from coordinate 86,579,028 downwards.
ATCATTCCCTACATTGCATCTGGCAAAAGGCAGTTCTCAAAAATATCTATTGTGTATACTGTTATTATTTTCCTTTAATGGTTTTTTAAAAATATGACATCATTAGGCACTATGTATTTGAGGAAATAGTATGTGAATACAGTCCCATAAGATTTTCTCTTTGTTAGGATGGGCACAGCACATCACAAGGTATTTAAAGTGTTAATAAATCAGTTGGATATTTAAATGTTATTTTCTGTTAGATTTTATTGAAGGACTTATCATGATTATAGACAAAGTTCCAACAAGGTCAACATCAATGTTCCAAAGGCATGAGCAGGTAAGCTAAAAAGAGATCAAATAAATTGTTTAAATGTTACAGCATAGGTAGTTCTCACGAATGTCTCTGCAACCAGTCTAACTTCCATTAACATAGTTAGAAACTCTCTGATATGAAGAAAATTACTATAACTTCAGATATTACTCTAAGGAGCTATTGCTGTAGAATAGAAATGAAGAGATGTAGATAAATCTGCTAATGTTCATCTTATTCACATAAAGTGTGCAAATAGGAACAGAAAACAGAAGCACAAAAAGTTTCAAGAAAATCATGCCCAATAAAGAGATTTTAAATCAGTTAAAGCACTTTTCTAAGTTTCTGCTATAGTACGTTTATAAGATATTGATTTAACATTCGAGCAGCCATCTTTAATGTTAACTGCCATCTTATAAGTTTCACTTTCCTGTACTTTCTCTTACCAGAACTACCCCCATCCCCATTAGTGACCTACCCCGTGGTACCACAAACCTAAGCCAATACCAGAAGGATACAACCCTTTGCTCTGGAAAGCTCCATGGTACCATCGACCTAAGCCAATCCCATGCTATTCCCCACCTGCCTAGTTGTAATGCAATGTACCCCCAAGCCTATCCCATAGCACCAAAACTACAACTCTAAACCCATACCCCACAAAAGCTGAACACCCAATTATCTCGGGGCCTCTCTCCTCACTATAGAGAGATGGCCTTTATTTGTCAGCTCTGACAAATAAACTTTCTTGTGGATCTCTGTCTCATTTCTTGGTCGCCTGTCTCTTGCTTTCTTACTTTCCTTTCAATATTCATATAGGTTCTAATAGAAACTCAGTATGGTTTGGTAGACAATACAGAATTGGGAGGTGGGGTAACAAAGAGAGATTTTATTAAAAGAGCAAGAATTTACTGCTACAGCCCTGGTTGACCATTCTCTGGTTTCTTAGGACAATAAAGTCACCACCAGAAACAATGCCATGCAGAATGTGACCTGGATAAAAGGGGACCATACTAGTAGCTGGGAAAAATGTACATGAACCTGCTATGGCCTCTTCTCCATGATTGTTCCTGGTCTAGTGGATGGAAGCTATATAAAATAAGTACCACAATTCATCCCAAAACACTCACAGAGGACCTGATCTGAAGGAGGCATTGTGGTAGGATGACAGAGATCCAAGTGAGAGATGGAAACAAAGACCCCCACTAAGGAGAAGAAAAACTGCAAATAGGTAGTTGCATTTCAACAGTTATTTCTTGTTCTACCAGAGCCAGCAGTGAGCAGGGGTTGGGCCAGCTACAAAGATCAGTGACAGACTAGATCAAAATTACTGACATCAGGGTTATTAATATTAGTCAATACCATCAAACTGTGGGATTATTTTAAGGTGAAAAAAATTGAATATTGCTTAACTGAATTTACTGAAAAGGAAACTCACAGATGAGGATTAATTACTGGAAAACTCATCTAAAGCTGGGTGTGGTAGCACATGCCTAAAATCTCAGTGGCTCTGGAGGTTGAGATAGAAAGATTAGAAATTCAAGGTCAGCCTCAGCAGTTTAGTGAGGCACTAAGCAATTTATCTGAGATCCTATCCCACAATTAAAAAAGAAAATTTTTTTAAAGGGCTGGGGATGTGACTCAGTGGTAAAGCTACCCTGGGTTCAAGCTCCAGTACCAAACACAAAAGCAAAAGAAAACTCATCTAAAGTTCTATAAATAAGATTTGATTTGGATTTAAAAAAAAATAAACAACTTTAGGATACTCTATTGATTCAAACAAATTTCTAATCCTGTGGCAAATGTTTCTCAATATTTAAGCAATACCTTAGGACATGATTTATTCTTATTTGTCACTTTATCAAACAAATGTAAAGATCAGGGTCTTTCTGTATGTTTGTTTTACTTTTTAATATTGGTAATCTAACCCAATTGGGTCTCTCTACCACTAATTGAGTCTATCTACCACTAATTTCATCCCCAGCTCCTTTTATTTTTTATTGTGAGTCAGGATCTCATTAATTTGCTGACGCTGGCCTCGAATTTGTCTCTATCTCCTGAATTGCCAGGATTACAGGCATGCTTTTTCATGCCTGGCAAGACCAGTAGATTTGTAACAACGTTGAAACCACAGCAAAATGTGTCTTTAGCAGAGAATACAAGTTTTGTGAGGCTTAAAATTTATATACTATTGAATATTCTCTTTAAAGAGATACAAAATTATAACCTCTTCATATGAACCACAATTTTACAAACTTTTAGAGAGATAAGAGAAGGTAATCTATCTTTGGCATGATTAAGGGAATTTTCCTACTATTGATAGTTTTTATGGCTTAGATATACAGTGTTCCCCAAAGCTCCTGTGTCAATGCAAGAATATTCAGAAGTGAAATGACTAGATATGAGGGCTGTAACCTAATCAGTCCATCCTTGTTTGAATGGACTGACTAGGTGGTAATTTGTAGGTAGGTGGTACGTGGCAGAGGTGGGTCATGTGGGGCATGCCCTGGAAGGGTTCATTTTCCATGTGGCTCCTTCCACTCTCTCTTTCTACTTCCTGGCCACCAGGGACTGAGTAGATTCCTTTCACCCTGCCTTCTGCAATGAATGTTTTCCCTTACCTTGGGCCCAGAGCAATGGAGGCAATCAATCATGGACTAAATCTCTGAAACCATGAGACCCAAATTATCTTTCCCTCCTCTAAGTTGTTCTTGACCAGTATTTTGGCCCAACAACAACAACAACAACAAAGAATACAGTAGTTTAGAAAAAACTTCTTTCACTTTTACAACTTGTATTAGGTAAGGTCATGTATAATTTTTGAACTGTATCAAATTGAAAAAAGCCTACATCAAGTCTCTCATGAGGTATAAGATTGAAGGAAATCTCCATGGACCAGCTTTTAGCTACAAGGTTTAAATCCACTTGCTCTTCAACTCCCTGCAAACTTCCAACATGCCATGATTAGGGGAAGGTTCACACATGGTATGACCTCTGGCCCTGAAACTTGGTCTTCAGGTGAAACTCATAATCAGATGAGTCAGCAGTAGGCTTATTCTTAGGAGCCACTCCCACCCTGAGAACATAACTATAAATGAAAGTGACCTGAGGTGAAGTAAAATGTCCACTCAAACTAAAAGAGATTGATTTTCCTTTATATGGAAAGGAAATCAATTCAACACTATAGATACAGTAAGTAAAGCGATGGTAGGGAAGTTATACAAACAGTGTTCACAATCAACTTGTAAATTTAAGAAAAACATACCCCTTGTGATCACATTGCTAATTCTCAACCAGGTCCAGGAAATGGGCTATACAGCTTTACTCACTTCAAGGAAAATCTAACTCTGCCCTTTCATCATAGCTTTTTTTAATGACCTTAAACTTTAGGTGGTTGCACTGGTCACAAATTAAATCCTTTAAATAAACTATTATGTTTTCTAAATCTATTGCAACATTTAAAAAAAAAAACTTACATGGACATGGCTGTGTCTACAAAATGAATCTTTAGCATAAAGTACAAATACTGCTGGATACACAATGAGATAGGAGGATCAACACACCAAAGACTCAGACTGCTAGGCTGCAAAAACGAAACAAAATCAAAACAATGATAAATGAAAAAAAGGAGACAATAAACTTTTAGGTTATGTAACTTAAAGACATATATGAATATTCCAGAAGGTGGGCATTTGTATACCAACAGTAGTGTTGAAAGGAACCTTACTGGAATCCCATTTTTTTTAAGTTAAGGGGAATGACCTTTCAAGGGGAATGATCCTATGACCATGCTGATAAGGCCCACTGATACCAATTCCTGAAAACTGAATTATACTTTTCTACGGTATAATCAGAATTGTGTCGTTCCTTAATTTTCTCCTCTTCAGAGAGCATAAAGTATCAAATTTAATTGATATGTTTCCATTGTCCTATAGTGTTGACCATTCTATAATCAACACGTCATAACAACAAATAGCAAGAGAATAGAAATAGCTACATTCAGTGGAAAATATCATGTGTGACATTCTGATCACCTTAAGTATCTCAAAGAAATAAAATCTGGAGGTTGCTGCTACAAAAGCACTACAAATAGATGTGTTACTGCAGATTCAAAATGCTAAACAGAATTCTGATGTAGGGACCCCACAGAATTTGATCAAATGTATCCATCTGTTCACCTTCATGTAAATAATGCTCACACAGCCAGTGCTGGGACCTCTCCTTGGACAGGCCTTGAGACTTTCATTACATCTGTCACTTGCCCTGTTTATAGCTGCCTCATCAGTAACTCATGGGCTTTTTTCTTAAATCCTCAAAAACAGCATCCTGAGGACACAGTACCAGGAAAAAGCTGTTTCTGTATTTCTCTTCTCTCTTCTTTCTTCTTTTCTGCCTCAGTAACTAATACTCATATCAAATATAATTCTTTTTTTTCCAGTACTGGGAATTGAATCCAGGGCCTTGTACACACTCAGTAAGTGCTCTATCACTGAGTTATATCTCCAGGCCTTTTTACAATATCAAAATCTTGCTAAATTGCTCGTGCTGCCCTCAAACTTGCAATCCCCCTGCCTCAGCCCACCAAGTACCTGGTATTCCAGGCATGTGCTATCATGCCTGGTTTGTAATAAACCCTTCATGGAAGCCTTTCAATTTATCATTTCCACTTTCAAAACTCAGAGAAGACTGTTTCATAAGCAAATATGAACACCACTGAGCAAGTGCTCTCACTTTGGGAAGCAGCCCCCCCACCACAATCCTCACATGTGGCACATGAAAAGGAATCACCCAAATGCACAGTAATAGCACCCAACAGTTCTAAATAGCCTACACTGTTGACACTAACAGAATACCTCAATGGTAAACAACAGTACACTTTGGCTCTTATCTTTGGATGGACTAGATTGTTTAGGTGGCTACACCTTGCTGATGGCAAACCTGTTTCCTAAAAAGGCAGTGACCCCTCCTCCACACAAAATAGCTCTGACCTAACCGGGATGAAGTAGGCAGAAGGCGAGTGAGGTAAATCTCATCTATAAAAAGTGAAGGATGCCTTTTCTGTGATCTTTTCTCCTGGGAAAAAAAAACACAGTCCATCTTAACCTCCACAGAGGGCAAAATAAACTATTATATTTTCTAAATCTATTATAATAGTTTTTTAAATAAAACCTTTCATGGATATGGCTGTATCTACAAAATGATTCTTCAGTATAAACACTGTCCTGCAGTATGGGAAACAGCCATGCTTTCTGGAGTTTACAGGATTTTACATTAGTAAAGATAAACCTCCTCCACAAAGATTTCTCTCTCTCTTTCTCTCAAACACACACAGACACACACACACAAAAAAAATAATAATAATAATAAATAAAAACACTCTAAATAGCCCTAATTTGAAAACTCAAAATTTTTTTGTGTGGTATCATGATACCAGTGAAAAATTCCATACCTGACCTTATGTGACAGGTCATAGACAAAATGTAGGTACACTAAAAATATATGACATTGTCTTCAAGCTCTATGTATACAGTGTATATGAAACAAATTAATTTCATATTTGGACTTAGGGTTCCATCTCCAAGATATCTCATTATGTATATGCAAATATTCCAACAAAACAAAACAACACTAAAATCTGAAATGATTTTAGTCCTAACCATTTTGAATAAAGAATTCTCAACCCATAATACATTTACTATATATAAGTGTGTCTGCATACATACTTCTTTATAAGTTCATATATATTTATAAACCTATTTATAAGTTCATATATATATGAGCACAACACACACATACATTGCCATTTGGTTTCTTTTACTGGCAGCCTTTTTTCCTTACTAATTACATTCCTTTCATTGTATTCTTCTCTTTAACAAACTAACAAACCTCTCCCCTGCCCCCTCCTCGCCCCACCCCTCTTGTGTACATACGCTCATCTGCACATCATCTTTGCTGCAACATAAGAAATTAAACAGAGGAATGACGCATGTCATGGCTATTTTAGGCACCCAAAACACTTTAATCCTGAAATTTAAAATTGCATGCATTGTATATACAGCATGAAGCAATCTGAAGGGCAAATGTGTAAACACTAAACTTCTTGCTCTCATCACTTCTGTTCACTAAAGAATACTTTGGTCAGCAAACCACTGTTTTGTTTATGACATTAGGAGGATTCAATATGCTACACCTTTAGACTACAGGAACTAGGATCTGTGTACCATATTATGTGTACCATATTATGATTTTTGTTAACAATTCAATAAAACTCTCCTTTTACAACAGTGTGTTATTTTGGAATATGGTTCATCCTTGAAATCTGAGCCAATAATAAAGAAACTGAAGGGAAATTAAATCTGAGAGTGACATATTCTAAAATAATGCTGCATAACTTTATAATATCTTTCACTGGAACACCAAACAAAAGTTTTTCTGAAACTCCATCAGAGGGCATTTAGCTTCTGAATTAGCAGAAATGTATCTTTATAAGCTCTTTTCATTTCTTTAAGATATGATCATCAAAATTCTCCTGCCTTCATCTTTTCTCATGAATATTTCAGTGGGAGCACTGCAAAACAACTTAATAAGAAAAGTTAGCTCTGCTTCCACATTATTTTGAGATTTCCTCACTGATTTAGAGAAGTTACAAACACAGTCACATTATAACAAAGCCACCATACCTCTTCTGCAGGGCCTTCTCTACAACTCTGTAACCCCAGTCAAGATATCAGACTCTGACGAGTCCTCGCCATGGTCCCTAGACATGTCCTGAAACCTGGAAACAGGTGCTCCTGTGCTTATTTCCCTCTCCTTTGACACAGGCATCAGTTATGGATATGACCTAGATATTTAAATATAATGTCAACCTCGTTGGGACGCTACCTTTGGTAAAATTTGAGAAGCAACAGTTGTGACTTTCTCATGGTGATTTTATACACTTCAACTTTCCGTGTAATGTAAAATGTGATCATTCTCTTATGCAACAAACATGTTCTCTATATTTATTTTCCTAACTAGGCATGATCACTTCACAATTTATCTAGAAGGCAAATCTGTAATCACAAGATATTTTGTTCTTAAAAAAAAAAAGTTGTTTGAAAAAGGCTAAACCTTTTTTACATTCTTAGATGGTATAATTTCAGCCACCTGGAGAAACCTAAACCCCACGTAGCCCTACACAGACACACACCCCCATCATGGTCTTGCTTTAATTCCTAATCTATTCATCATTCCAACTGCCAGTTACTTGAACTAATGATTTTTTATATTTAACAATCACAGACATAAAGGTAGTTAGGCAAAGTGGTTTATGGTTTTAACTACGAAGAGACTAAAATATAGTGTAGTTTCTTCCTTATTCATCTGCTTCAGTTTCTTCCTTGTAATTAAAATTGTGGCTCCAACCTATAATTCGGTTAAAATTTTGAAAGTGACTGATACTCATTACCAAGGAGGCTTATCTAACATGATGTATATTACAGAGGACAGCACTTATGGTTTTTAAATCACTGGCTCTTTCTGTTCAAAATAATCAGTGCTGAGCTTCATCTTCTACAGCTTTTCCATTCTCAGAAGGCTTTTTTCTTTCCAATAAAACAAATTGTTCTCTTCTTTCTCCATGTATTATGATCTGAAAAGCAGTCCCGTACTACAGCATGGGTATCTGGAAATGGACTTTCATTAACTACTACAAGTGACCTGCTCTAAGTCAATTGACCAAAATAGGCAAAATCCCCACACACTCCTTTAAATATTGCTAAAGCTACAGTATTGCTTCAAATAATGAACAGATTTTCTGCAACAGGCGAATGACTCAACAAGCCAAGAAGGTCTGATGCCTTTTAAGACTGTCTTTTGTATTCTCACTGCATTCCTGGTGCTGAGGGTCAGGTCAAGAACGTGGGGAACTACTGCACTGTGGAAACACAATGTGTATGGGTCTGGAACTGTGAGTGACTGCTCAGAACATTCTCCGAAGAAAAAGAATTGTGCAAGGCCATATTGTACCAGCTGCTAACTCATAACTGGCACTGTCTGCTCAGCCAGGGTAGCAGTGTTTGTTCTGAAGTTAGCACAGAGATAGTCCTGGGCCAGCATTCACATCACAGGTCTGAACTTACCCCTCTTCCTATCTCCTTCCTATTGTCACTTCCATATGAATGCTGGATGATAGATATTGAATATATGTGCATGTTAATGATTTTTAAAAAGACATTAATTATCTGAATAAAATTAATACTTTTTTTGAAAAGACACTACTCCTTCAAATATTATATTTTCATGTCCAAATAATGACAAAGTTAAAGTAACTGAATCTAAAAGGTCTACCAAAACATTATCAAACTTCTCTTCTTTCAATTCCAAGTTCATTAAGAAAAAAAAGTTTCAAAATATTTTATTCCTTAGAAGTGAGTGACAGAGTCAGATATTAACTACAAAGACATGTTCTGTGAATTCTTTTGTAGTAGCAAGTGTTAACAGTACTAAAAGGACAGCTGCTATATGTTATAGTTCATTTCTAATATTTTATACAAATGTTTTTCATTTAAATCTCAAAAAAATATGATGAGGGAAGTATGTGGATTCATCCATTTGCTGAAGATCACACAGGTAGAGAGATACAAAATCATAATTCTAATTCTGACTCCAGGTATTTACTTTTCAAAAAAGAACCATAAGGGAAAGAGAAAAAGAACTAACTAGAAAAAGAAAAGGGAGTTAGATAAGTACTTGAATGTCTAGAGGTCAGTATGTTAACTCTATAATCCCTACTTTTCAACATGTAGGGTATCATCAGAAATTTTAATATTATTAGAAAAAAATGACAAGAAAAGGACATTGAGCAATTATCTTGCAATTAAATTTCTATGTACTGACTCTGTGTGAGAACATACAACAGCTCTCAAAATCCAAGGATAATTCATAGCCACAGATAATGGAGTTGTTCTTTTCCTTATTTTCAGGGTAAAAGAATAGAATTCAGAGATTTTATCACCCTACAATGTTAACTTTCTGGGTTTCTGGACAAATCTCTCTCCACTAGTCACTCACCACTGGTTTGGGAGTAAATCACATTTCAATGACTGTACTGAGTAGCTTTGACTCTCAATTTCTCTACAATATTACAGAGCATTTGGTAATCTACAGCATGCTTTTGATGTTAAAGCCCTAACTTAAAATATAAGAATAAGTTGGGAAAAAATAGACATAAGTCTGAGAGAATGAAGGTGTTTACAAACTACCTGCATTGTTGGTATCTAGCCAGGTGAGCATCTCATATTTAAGACTGTACTTTTCTCCTTTTGAAATAGCAAGTATTTATATTTGGGTATATTTAAAAGCCTTAGAGAGTATTACCTACTCAGCCAGGGGTTCACATTTTACAACTTATTATCTATTGTTTAAAAGATTTAAAATTTTCTGCACACTGTCTTCAATTCTCCAGAGAAAACAAGGCTCTACAAATTCAAAACAAACACACACTAGAGTTTATGTGGTAGCACTTTTGATTCCCTTAAATGCCTTCCCAACTGGCTCAGGGATATGAATCATTTAATAAATTAATTTAGGAAAAAAAAAGAAAACTAATTTATCCATCATGAATGACATTATTTCCTACTATGGCAATTAAGTGCTTCCAAAGTTCTGCTCAAACACAGGCTGATTTTTAATGGCAAAAATGTATCTCCTTGGATTTGATGCTTCTTCTTTTTGCTAGTCTTGATTTTATGATCCCTACTAGGTACTTAATTTTCTAAGAGTAAAGAGCACAGAACAACCCTTCATTTTCCCAAGGCAAACTCAAAGCTAAATAAAATTCTTTGAGGCATTTTCTGAAAGGAACAAACAGAAGTACAAACTTTTCCTTGTGAAATTTAGCAAGAATGAAGCAAGGTTGGAATTTAGGGAATATCTGAGAATAAAGTGAAACATGATTACCACCAATTTAAACTTATTTTTAAACAGCTTTTCCAAAGCCACAATGCTGTATCTTTAAAGGTTGACAGAATTCTGTGAGTGAAATTCTGTCAGTGGCAACTTTTTGTATTCAGAAAAAGAGAAAAGCATGCCAGAAAAGAAAAACCTGAGGAAAGATGGAGGGATCACCCTCCATGTAAGAACTGAGTACACTGGAATTTGCATCTATCTGCATTGACTCCATGCCTTAGCTAGTTACAGGAAGCCTTAAAAATGGTGTTAAATGCACCATCTGGAATCTTGTAGAATGAACTTTTACCTGATGGTTAGTGGCAATTTATTACTAAACACAGAGAGATGTGTGAGCTATTTTGGACTCAAATAGGACATTATCTTTACAACAAGACCAATATTCACGAAGTGACACAGCCACTGAGCAGCAAAACAGACCACCGAGATTGTAAAGCTCCTACAGCATTATGGATTTCAGTCTGTGAATCAAGAGACTTTTTATTCCTTCTGTTTGTCTCTCCCCACAACTTCTTTCTTCCAGGAAGTCATCCAGGAATAGTTTCTCCAAAACTACAATCTTTCAACTTTCATGCTTTATGTTTTAAAAACACTATTTGGCCTATTTATATAGCCCCCAATCCTAAGAGTAACTGGTAGTCTACACACAGCCCAGAGTTGCGAGAATCCAGTGTTGGGATTTTACTGCAGCAGGCATCATGCACTCATTTGAAAATTTCTTTCCATTCTATCATTTTTGTCTCTGAGTACATTCTGTATGTGTGTGCCTTAACTGAAATTTAGTCTGTAGCTATCAACAATGGTGACCTATGTTTTTGAAATGATCCTGGCATCGTTTTATATAGAAAATGTTCCTCCTCTAATCAAAGCCACTTAACATCCCAGCAGTAACAAGAATTCCAGGTCTCTGGACTCTCCACTCTACCCTGAGGTTATCTGTGTGCTGCCTGCCATGAGCCAGCAGATGCCGTCAACTTCTGCCATGTGGAAGACCCAGGGACAAGACGCTTGTAAGCCTTCTCATTTGCCTCCAACTGCATACATAAAGTCACTGTTGATCCTGACACTCTAATGCCAATATTAGTTACTGAAAGAAGTATGCCACTTCAAGAGGCAATTTAATTCTCTCAGATCTATTCCACTTTGTACCGAAATACCATGACAGCTGTCTTAAAAAGTTGCCCAAAAAGCCTTAAGTGTCTGGCTTATTCATGGAAAGCATCAATCTCAGTGGATATATCTAATGATAACCATGAATATATCTGTTATGATGATGAATATACCTTATGATCTACATAACCATAAATATATCTCCTGATAAAATATAGTATGATAACCACAAATTATGCATATTCCACATCTCCATGTTCAAGTAAAAAAGAGGGGCCAAAATGTAATTTTGTAGAAAGTTTCAAGCAAAGCAAGAACAATTAGTTAAAAAAAAAATTGTTATAAAGCAATATGAGATATTCTAAATTCTTCAGTCTCTTATTATGGTTTCTAACAATGGAAAACTCTGATCAGAACACATTTATTCCTGAAGTTATTCTTTCTCTATTATTTTGTTAAACCAGGATGAGTGAGCACATAGGAACTTATGTAATTATGGATGGAAAAACTGCATTTTCTCATCTTTGGCTGTAACAAGTTGATAAGCCATGTAGATATCAGGGATAAAATGAAAGCTATCAAAGCTGATTTTAATGCAGTGAAAATGTTGTCCCCAAATGCTTTTTTTCGGGTAAAATACATCAACTGCATCAATTAGGATAAAACAAGAAGCAAAAATAATTTTTGCTACACACAAAATGCACACAGGCCAAGTGTGGTGGTACATATCTAATATCCCAGCTATTTGGGAGGCTGAGGCAGTAGGATCACAAATTTTAAACCAGCTGGGCACTTTAGCAAGATCCCATCTTAAATAAAGTAAAATGGGGCTAGAGATGTAGGTCAATGACAGGGTGCTTGCCGAGCATGTACAAGTCCCAGGGTTTGATCTCTCGTACCAAGCACGTGCACATACTCCCATATACACACAAGTGCACATGTATACACACAATTATTCATATTCATGTAAACATATACTCATAATGTCTTTATAAAATCTCAATATCTTTAGCATAATAAATATTTTCTTTAAGTTTTTTTTTTGTTTTGTTGTTGT